>NW_026591086.1:25543437-25545643 GCF_907164565.1 Psammomys obesus
CTGGACCTCAACAACAACAGAAATAACAAACAGCCTACACGTACATGGAAACTGAACAACCTGTTACTCAATGACAGCTGGGTTAAGGAAGAAATAAAGAAAGAAATTAAAGACTTCCTAGAATTCAATGAAAATGAAGGCACAACATACCCAAATTTATGGGACACATTGAAAGCAGTGCTCAGAGGAAAATTTATAGCACTAAGTGCCTGCAAGAAGAAATTCGTAACATCACATACAAACAACTTAATGGCCCAACGGAAAACCCTAGGAAAAAAAGAAGCAGATACACCCAAGAGGGGCAGAAGGCTGGAAATAATCAAACTCAGGGCTGAAATCAATCAATTAGAAACAAATAAAACTATTCAAAGAATCAATGAAACAAAAAGCTGGTTCTTTGAGAAAATCAACAAGATAGACAAACCCTTAGCCAAACTAACTAAAAAGCAGAGAGAATCTATCCAAATCAACAAAATCAGAGATGAAAAGGGTGACATAACTACAGACACAGAGGAAATTCAAACAATCATTAGGTCATACTACAAAAGCCTATATGCCACAAAATTTGAAAATCTAAATGAAATGGACAATTTTCTTGATAGATTCCGTCTTCCAACATTAAGTCAAGATCAGGTAGAAAGACTGAACAACCCTATATCCCCCAAGGAAATTGAAGCAGTCATTCACAGTCTCCCCTCCAAAAAAAGCCCTGGGCCAGATGGTTTCAGTGTGGAATTCTACCAGACCTTCAAAGAAGTGCTCACACCAATTCTCCTCAAACTATTCCACAAAATAGAAACAGAAAGTACATTACCAAACTCATTCTATGAAGCAACAGTCACCCTGATACCTAAACCACACAAAGACCCAACAAAAAAAGAGAACTTCAGACTTATCTTTCTTATGAACATTGACACAAAAATACTCAATAAAATACTTGCAAACCGAATCCAAGAACACATCAAAGATATCATCCACCACGACCAAGTAGGCTTCATCCTAGGCATGCAAGGGTGGTTCAACATACGGAAATCCATCAATGTAATCCACCACATAAACAAACTGAAGGAGAAAAACCACATGATCATCTCCTTAGATGCTGAAAAAGCATTTGACAAAGTCCAACACCCATTCATGTTTAAAGTCTTGGAGAGATCAGGAATACAAGGCACATATCTAAACATAGTAAAGCAATATACAGCAAGCCTATAGCCAACATCAAACTCAATGGAGAGAAACTTAAAACAATCCCACTGAAATCAGGGACAAGACAAGGCTGCCCACTCTCTCCCTACCTCTTCAACATAGTACTTGGAGTCCCAGCCAGAGCAATAAGACAACTAAAGGAGATCAAGGGAATACAAATGGGAAAGGAAGAGGTCAAAGTGTCACTATTCGCAGATGATATGATAGTATATATGAGCGACCCCAAGAATTCAACCAGAGAACTCCTCCAGTTGATGAACACCTTCAGCAAAGTGGCAGGATACAAAATCAACTCAAAAAAATCAGAAGCCCTCCTGTATACCAAAGAAAAAATGGCCGAGAAAGAAATTAGGGAAACAACACCCTTCACAATAGCCACTAACCACATAAAGTACCTTGGGGTGACACTAACCAAGCAAGTGAAAGACTTGTTTGAGAAAAACTTCAAGTCTCTGAAGAAAGAAATTGAAGAAGATCTCAGAAGATGGAAAGATCTCCTGTGCTCATGGATTGGTAGGATTAACATTGTGAAAATGGCCATCCTGCCAAAAGCAATCTACAGATTCAATGCAATTCTCATCAAAATACCAACTCAATTCTTTACAGACCTTGAAAAAAAGATTCTCAGCTTCATATGGAGAAACAAAAACCCAGAATCTCCAAAACAATCCTGTACAACAACAGATCATCTGGAGGTATCTCCATCCCTGATCTCAAGTTGTACTACAGAGCAATAGTAATAAAAACTGCATGGTATTGGCATAAAAACAGAAAGGAGGATCAATGTAACCACATAGAAGACCCAGAAATAAACCCAAACACCTATGAATACTCGATTTTTGACAAAGAAGCCAAAACCATTCAATGGAAAAAAGACAGCATCTTCAACAAATGGTGCTGGTCCAACTGGATGTCCACATGCAGAAAAATGAAAATAGATCTGTATTTATCACCCTGCACAAAACTAAAGTCCAAGTGGATCAAAGACCTCAACATAAAA
>NW_026591086.1:25545743-25592698 GCF_907164565.1 Psammomys obesus
GAAGAAAAAGTGGGAAACAGCCTAGAACTCATTGGCACAGGAGACAACTTCCTGAACAGAACACCAACAGCACAGGCTCTAAGAGCAACAATCAATAAATGGGACCTCATGAAACTGAAAAGCTTCTGTAAAGCAAAAGACACTGTCATCAAAACAAATAGACAGCCTACAGATTGGGAAAGAATCTTCACTAACCCTTTATCGGACAGAGGACTAATATCGAGTATATACATAGAACTAAAGAAGCTGAAAAGCAACAAACCAAGTAATCCACTTAAAAAATGGGAACAGAGCTAAACAGAGAATTCTTTGTAGAGGAATATCGAATGGCAGAGAAACACTTAAAGAAATGCTCATCCTCATTAGCCATCAGGGAAATGCAAATCAAAACAACCCTGAGATATCACCTTACACCCATCAGAATGGCCAAGATGAAAAACTCAAGGGACAACACATGCTGGAGAGGTTGTGGAGAAAGGGGAACCCTCCTCCACTGCTGGTGGGAATGTAATCTGGTACAACCACTCTGGAAATCTATCTGGTGCTTTCTAAGACAATTAGGAATAGTGCTTCCTCAAGACCCAGCTATACCACTGCTAGGTATATACCCAAAGTTTGCTCAAGTACACAAAAGGGATATTTGCTCAACCATGTTTATAGCATCTTTATTTGTAATAGCCAGAACCTGAAAACAACCCAGATGTCCATCAACGGAGGAATGGGTACTGAAATTGTGGTATTTTTACACAATGGAATACTACTCAGCAATCAAAAAGGAGGAAATCATGAAATTTGCAGGCAAATGGTGGGATCTAGAAAAGATCATACTGAGTGAAATATCCCAGAAGGAGAAAGACAAACACGGTATATACTCACTTAGATAGACCTATAAGATATGATAAACATAATGAAATCTATACACCAGAAAAGATAATCAAGAGAGTGGACATGGGGTAAGATTATCAATCCTCGTTTTGAAAGACAGATGGGATGCGCATTGAACATTGACAGGAGTCTACTGAGTGCATTTGAAAGACTAACTAGCAGTGTTTTCAAAGCAAAGACTCATGACCAAACCTTTGGCAGAGTACAGGGAATCATAAGAAAGAAGGGGAGTTAGTCTGATGAGGAAAGGATAGGAGCTCCACAAGGACCAAACATATCTGGGCACAGGGTCTTTTCTGAGACTGACATGCAACCAAGGACCATGTATGAATGTAACCTAGAACCTCTGCTCAGATGTAGCCTGTGGTAGCTCAGTAACCAATTGGTTTCCCATAGTGAGGGGAACAAGGACTATTTCTAACAGGAACTCAATGACTGGCTCTTTGGCCTCCCCACCCCCCAAGGGAGGAGCAGTCCTGTTAGGCCACAGAGGAGAGCTTTGCAGCCAGTCCTGAAGATACCTGATAAAACAGGATCAGATGAATGGGGAGGAGGTCCCCCCTATCAGAGGACTTGGCAAGGGGCACAGTGGAGATGAGGGAGGAAGGGAGGCACTGGGAGGGAATGAGGGATCGGGACACGGCCTGGATACAGAGTTAATAAAATGTAACTGATAAGAAAAAAATAAAATTCAAAAAAAAAACACGAAAATAAAACATTTTGGCAGAGTAACAATGGGAAAAAAAAAAAGAATCAGGGAACATTGTAGAAGATGTGGTAGAAAAATATCAGTGTTAGACCAGAATGTTTGTAGCACAACTGTGTGTTCTAGAAATGACAGGATATTCATACTCATGATACCGCAACAATATAGCCTACTGAAACAAGACAACAATTACAACAAGAGGTGTACTAGTTTGGAATGGGTAAATCTTTCTTATGAGATCCCCACCTGTAGACAAAATCTACAGAAAATTAGGGACTTCAAAGAAAATAATTAATTTTCTCTGGGAATGAGCACCTTAAGTGCGCATCCAATGCTAAGTGTTTGGACCTGAGCTTGCATACACATAAACAAAATTAAAATGGATCACATCTATATATAATGTTTTAATATAATATATATGTCCTTATATATATTACATGTGTATACTAGAGAGATGTTGGATGAGGAAAGGGAGGGGGGAATAATGACATTACATTTTAATTAAATAAAATTGCAGAAAAGTTTTTAACTATGTAGATCAGTGCTATCGCAACAAAGTAAAAAGTAGTCAGCTTCTGTATATACAGTAGTTTTACTTAATATATTTGAGAAAAATAACAAAAGCATAGATATGTAAAAATGTACTTACCCTAAACTGTGGAAAGAATTACTTTGCAACTATCTGAAACAGGAAATAAAGGGGGATATATAGAGGAATAGGAAGAATATATGCTTCATTACCAAAAGAAACTTATTTTAAGTGGAGAATATTTTAAGTATGAAGTTAAAAATGATATAGGCTTAATGGTTGCATCTTTATTTATTACAATGTATTCACTTTGTATCCCAGCTCTAGCCCCCTCCCTTGTCTCCTCCCAACCCCACCTACCCTCTGTCTTCTCCCCCTATGCCCCTTCCCTAGTACACTGATAAAGGAGGATCTCCTCCCCTTCCATCTGGCCCTAGCCTACCAGGTCTCCTCAGGACTGGCTGTGTTGTTTTCCTCTGTGGCCTGGTAAGGCTGCTCCTTCCTCAGGGGGAGGTGATCAAAGAGCCAGCCACTGAGTTCATGACAGAGAAAGCTCGTGTTCACCTTACTAGAAAACCCACTTGGAGACTGAGCTGCCAAAGGCTACATTTGTGCAGGGGTTCTAGGTTATCTCCATGAATGGTCCTTTATTGCCAGTGTTTTCTCTTAAACTACTTATTATTTCAATAGAACAACAGAATGTCATACTGCTTTAGCTGACTGTTTGCAGTATTACGCAACTCATTATGTATATTTAGTTAAATGTATTTACACTATAAAATATGTATTAATTTTTCTATTAAGTTCAAAACTAGAATATTACATTTACATAAAACTATATTTATTGATTATAAAAGTTGATTTAAATTAGTATAATGTATTAATCTAAAAAGAACTAATATTTGTTTTGATCATATTTTCTAATATGTTAATTATGTATAAAGCATGATACAAACCTCTCTTAATTTTGAAAGTAGCTGGTTTCCCAATAAATAAATAAATACATACATAAATTTTAATAAATAAATAATGGGATAAACTAGCATAAGCTCATAGTTTTCTGTACATTAAAATTATGCCCAAATTGCCTAAACATAATTTATAAAATACTTTTAAATTTTACTCTTGGGTGAAAAATAATTGTCATTTCTGCTGTATTATCTTTGGAATGATGAATATTTTTTTTCCTTGCTTGCTTTTGATCTCTGTGCATCTAATCCTATTGACTCATTCTCTAAAATTCTCTGGGTTTTCCAATTATGTTGTCAGCAGCTTTGAAAACATCTAAGATTTCCCTTCAGTATGAGAACTCCTATATCAAAACTACAGACACTGTGTCACATAATAATTATTCACTGAATAGGAGGCTGAGCATTATTTAAGACAACTGTCTTTACTTTAGCAATCAATCAAACATATGCTAACAGTGTGCTAATTTCCTCATGATCAAACATACTTACCAATTTTTGTTTTGTTCATATTTGTAGCAAACAAAATTATTAGATTAAAAATCGCTTATTGTCTTCTTTCTGCTTGGAAATTGGTTTCATTGCACATATAGTTGATTCCCACTAATTTTTACAGCTCCTGAAAGACTCTACTGATGAAGGTCTCAAAGTAGAGGCTGAGACTCACAGCCAAACTTTGGGCAGAGTTCAGGGAATCCTATGAAAGAAGAGGGAGATAGAAAGACCTGGAAGGCACAGGCGTTCCAAAAAGAGAGCAAGAGAGCCAAAAAAAAAAAAAAAACCTGGGCCTTAGGGGCCCTGCAGAGACTGATACCCCAATCAATAACCATGCATGAAAAGTACTAAAACCCCTGTTCAGATGTAGCTCATAGACTCACTCTGCAAGTGGGTTCACTAGTAAGTGAAGCAAGGGCTCTCTATGGCATGAACTCAATGGCTGACTCTTAAATCACCTCCCCCCCCCTGGGCGTGGGGTGCAGCCTTGCCAGGTCACAGAGTAAGACAATACAGTCAGTCCTGATGAGACCTGAGAGGCTAAGGTCAGATAGAAGGGAAAGAGGTCCTCCCCTGTCAATGGACTAGGGGAGTGTCATAGGGGGAGAAAAGGGGGGAAGAGTGAGATTGGGAGCAGATGAGGGAGGGGATCACTTTTGGAATAAAAGTGAATAAACTGTAATGAATAATAATAATTTAAAAATGTAAAAAATTCTTAGCCTAATTAGTAAAACTCATTTGATACAACGATTTTGATAAACCCCATAAATTATGTTCTACTATTTCTGTTTCTTCTCTTTATCATTCAATTAATTTATATTTGTGTGTTTGTATGCACATTGTATACACACGCACACATACACATGCTTTGAATGTTTAATTTCACAGAAACTTTGGAGAGGCCACATCAGCTTTTCTGTGTCTTAGGCTTTCTTGGGTCATTAATACATTGTAGTTTATTAACAAATTTAAGGCGTATAAAATATAAAATTAATGAAATAAGAAAAAAACCTAAAAAAAATTTAAGGTCTAAATCATGAAAAGAAATTAAAGTATGTTACCAGTATTTATAAGTAAAAACGAAAAAAAAATCATTCCAGATTTCAAGAATATGATACATGAAGGATGGAAAGTCCAAATTTTGTGACATCAAAATATGTAATGCCATACAGCAATATTGCTAATATTGTCTTTTACGCCATTTATTCTTAGAGAATAGATTCCAGTAGTCCTTTTTGCTTTCCATAAGTTCACATAAAATATATATCCCTGAGTGGGGAAACCAAGTATCTTTTTGTTTGTTGTTTGTTTGTATTTATTTTGTGATTATTTTCTTTTATCTGTTTTAACTAGCTAGTTCTGGTCTGAGAACACGATCAACACTAATGTTACTGCCCTTGCAAAGAATCCTTCCCTAATTTGCTTGTTTACAGCAAACCATGTTGAGTGACAATATAAACTCTTCCAATTTTGTCACAGTGACATTTGTGAGGAGGTCCTAAATGTGTTTTTTTGAACACTGCTCCTTGTATTGCTATCACCATTCCAGTAGATTCTCACTTATGAAGAATAACTCTATATTTTCTAAGTGTCATAAAAAACCTTCAAGGTACCTATTCTCTCCCCCTCCCCTTTTCCTTTTTCAATATTACTGAAATATAGTTGCTCTGGCTAACAGTAGCTCTAGTTATCTTAAAATAGAGGACTATACAATAAATGTCAGAATAAGCATTCTGGGCATATTAAATAAACTGAAACAGCATGTCATGGTGGAGAAAAAGTGTTTACATATTCAGTAAAAATTGTACAACAAAGTATGCTGAAGGTGAAACTAAGAGAATTTCAATAATAACATTTTGAACATGGTTCATAGATTAGCATGGCTATATGATAATTGAATTTTGACTTTCAATACTCCTCTACTTTTATGACTTTTACCACTCAGAAATACTCATATTCTTTAGAAAAATGATCATATGAATAGACTACCTAGTCCTACACAGGGAATTATAACTTCCACTTCAAGTTCATATTTATGTGAAAACTTAGAATGGCATCTTAGCTAACACAAGAGAAAAGCAATCAAATTATCTTTAAAGGGAAGAATATAAACGGAAAGTGAATACTACACCACAGGATCTGGTTCCATGCGGAATATAAAAAAGGTATTTTAAAAGAAATTAAATTAAGTATATTCAGTATAATGTTAATTGATATAGAAAATGACAACTCAAGTTGCTCATAATGGTTAGAGATGAGCAAATGATTCAAACTAATTTGGTTTATGATGATATTGATCACTCAATTATTTTTCATTTCAGTTCATTTTTTACCATGTCCTTGGGAATGCAATAAAAGCATAATAGAAAGGTAATTTAAAACACACTCAATCAAGATTTTTTTATTAGGTGTCCTGGAATTCTTTTGACCTTATTAGAGGAAATATATTTATAATAGCTTTCTAAAAGTTAATAGAGACACTACTATTCATTTTGAAAAAAAAAAAGTTAAATTGTGCTAAACTAAGCTTATTTTTTCCATTTTTTTGCTGAAACTAGTGGCATAATTTGTAAAAATAAAGACATATTTTATTTAAATATTATTTATTCATTAAGTCTAAATTATATTCATAAAATTTTGCTCATTTAGCTGAGCATTTCTTCTTCCTTTAAAATACTTTCAATTTAGTGACAAATATAGTGACAAAAATCACAGATGTTGCAGTAAATCTAAAAATAAGTGCTTTTATTAATTTATTCATAAAATGTTAGTCATTAATTTATCTTACTCTTTGTTATGATTACACTAAATTATTTTTACTGTTAGAATACAAAGGGAAAAAAGGTGTTGGAAGGCACTACTATAGAACCATCTGTCTAGTGCCTTCTGACAAGTTGTGTGAAGGCAAAAGTAGAAAGTAGGTTTCACACAAAGAAATAAAAGTCCTGGAAGTCAGAAGTATGGGACTACTCAATGCCTAAAGATTTAACGGCAACCAAGATAGGCATAAGTGTGGTATGGAAAAGATTAAGGCAGGAAATCACTGGTGCTGAAATTAAGATTCAAAGCATCCAGTTACCTGAAATGCCAAATCTTCTGAAGTAAGTAAATTCAGTTGTCATGTTTACACATTAAAATATTTGGTAAAGAATATTTCAGAAATGACTACAACCAATTTTGACAGAGGACACTGTTCATCAGCTTACTCTTACTTGAAACCTTCCATCTTGGAGGAAAGCTCAAAAGGCTCAGGGTGTAAAAGTGCAGGTGCAGCGATAGGGTGTTAACAACAACAGCATGCCCACAAAAAGATAAAACAGAAAGTTGTTCTGTGGGAAGGGAAATGCTCTGTTCTTCAGCAAGTTCATGAACATCGGGGGGTAGATACGTTTTCAGGAAGTCCTGGAATCTGACCAGATATACTACCTCCCTTCTTCCACAGCTTACACAGCCAGTAAGGACTACCTAAACTCCCTTTCAGACCAGACTAGCTGCCTGAAATAGGCTCAGACCAACTGAGCCCACAGGAAAAGGCAATCTCCAGCCTGAGCCACCTGGAAGTTGTGGGGTGTGCCACAGGTTCTATCTTTCAAGAGCTACTTCTTGTGCCGGGGGAGGGGTGGGCTTTGGTGATGCAACTGTCTTTGAGTTGTATATTCTTCTGTAATCAATCCCTCACCCAGATGTTTAGAAATAACTTCAATAAACCCTTTTGGTTCACCATGTTGGGCTTTGTTGGCATTCTGCTTGTTGTCTGTGTCTGTTTACTGTAAAGGGTAAGTAGAGGTTGGTTTACTTTTCTCCAGAAATGGAGGAAATACAAAAACACAGTACAAAATACCATTTCAACTAACTTGAAATACTTCAAGTGGGAAATGGAAAAAGACAGCAATATCAACAAATTTCAGACGCTTAGGTATTAAGAAATGACTTGACTTTGTACTAAAATGAAGGAAAGATAAAAATGAGAAAAAAATGACTTCTAGAATTGTGATACTTGAATAATGCCATTTAACAAATAAGAGAAGAAGGACATCACTTTCTCGGCCTTTTGGTTAAGTTCAAGTGAAGAGAGGAAGGACAATGGGGGAATTAGAATGTAAAAGATTATGGATTCAGTTTATATGTTCAGGATGAGATAGATATATTTTATGTGTGGCTTAGATTTGAAAGAAAGAGCCAAGGAAAAATACCTTTTGGCAACCATATGGCTTCTGTTCTGTTATTTTATCAGACTATAACTCTGCCAAAGCCATAGCCCGAGTCACATATAATATTTGTATTAAAAAGGCGAGAAAAGGATTGAAAAAGTCTCTTAGTGGCTCTTTGAGATGTAATGTGAGGACTACCCAGATCATCTATGAAACTAAAATTAAGACAGTGAGTTGCAGTTTCCTCTTGAGAAGTCTACGCTCAAAAGTCGGTATGTCTCCATAAGTCTCTCTTCCATCCAATAATATTAAAACTAGAAATGGTTTCTATTGGTATTTTGCTATACTCATAAATGGGTGCCTAGCCAAGTTTTTATCAGAGAGGAATCGTTCATAGCTGAATGGATTATATACAGAGACTAACAGACAAAGATTAGATGGAGTTTGAAGAACCCAGCAGAAGAGGGGAGAAAAGATTGGAAGAACTAACGATGTAGAGGACAACAGGGGAACAAGACCCACAGAACCAACTAAGCAGGGCTCATAGGGGCTTACAGGTACTGAAGCAGCAACCACAGAGCCTGCATGAGTCTTCCCTAAGCCCTGTACATGCGTGCTGTGGTTGTTTAGCCTGTAGTATTTATTGGACTCCTAACAGCTGGAGCAATGGTGTCTCTGACGCTTTTACCTGTACCTGTGACCCTTTTCTTCCTACCAAGTTACCTTGTCCAGCCTTGATATGAGTGTTTTGCCCAGTCTTATTTCATTTTTTTAAATGCCCTGTTCTGTTGACCTCACTAATAGGCTTGTTCTTTTCTGTAGGGAAACAAATAGTGGATTTAGGGAAGAAAGTAGGTGCAGAGGTACTGGGAGGAGAGTAAGGAGGGGAAGGTACAGTTGAGAGAATAATAAAGAAATATAAAATATATAAAAGTCAGACTCGAGAGAGGATTTGAAACAAATCTACCCATGGGCTATTGCACCTATATGAGAGACCATTATTACTGCTTGGCTCAGATGTAGCCCATGGACTCAGTCTCCAAGAGGGTCCCTAGTAAGGGGAACAGGGACCTTCTCTGGTATAAACTCAGTGGCTGGCTCTCTAATAACCATTGCGCGGGGGGGGGGGGGGGGGCCGCCTTGCCAGGCCATAGGGGAAGACAATGCAGCCAGTCTGTAGAGACCTGATAAGCCAGGATCAAAGAGAAGGGGAGGAGGATCTCCCTTATCAGTGGATTAGGGAAGGTGTATAAGGGGAGGAAGGTGGGATTGGGAGGAGACGAGGGAGGGGACCAAAGCTGGGATACAAAGTGAATAAATTGTAATAAATGATAATATTTTTTATTTCTTACTGCATTTTAATAATTTTCCTTAGATCCACAGAAAAGGGTGAATCTTACCTCTTATCAAAGAATCTCCTTTAGAATGGATGGAGACCATTATGAAAAGTTATAACTCATCAAAATGCAGAGATCATCTGACAAAGTGGTTTCAGTTTCCATTTAATATACTTACAATATGCTATATCTAAAGCTGAGGAAACATCAGAGAAAATAAAGAATAGTGAGTGTAAGAGTCAGAAAACAAGGATATCTGTAACAAGATTATTTTTAGAGAGAGAAAGAGAGAGAAAAAACCAGCAGGCAGACAGACAGAGACAGAGAGACAGAAATACAGACACAGAGAGAAAGAGAGGACACAGATATTAAAGGAAGATGAGGGATGAAGGGATGAATTTGGGAGGAGTTTGGGTTGATATGTTAAAAAAATACCTTGTATGTAATTTCCAAAATTGTAATGAAAATTGTATTTGAAACAATAAATTATTATCTAAATCTTATTTATACTATATACCATAGCTAACTAACATTTTAAAATGCATTATTTTATTTTTAGAAAATTTAAGGAAGAAATCAGAAAATAAAGACTCTCTTTGTTGAATAATAAAAGACAATTTCCTCTGGAAATCCACATGATGTTATAGAAATAGGATTGTACAATTTACTAAAAGTCTTATGTTAGTTGTGGATATATTGCTGTTCATATTTGTTAAAACATGGGGATTTCAGGGTCAGATTTCTTTGGGGTTGGTGTATTGTTTTCAAGGATAACAAAATGAAAATAGAAAATTACTCTGAAGGTATAGCCATTAGAACAGATGATCTAAGACACCTTAGACATACTGTTGAATAAACAGTTGTGTGAGAGTCACGTGAATAACACAGAATTTAAAACAAGGTTAGTATTAAATCATTCAATTTTAGCAATTTCCCCTCCCAGAGTAATTGATAAGAAAGGAAGAAAGAATGATTGATTCCCATCAAGTCTAAAGTCCAATGTCTCTATTCAACCTCTGTAATAGCTTTTCTGTTTCTGAGTCCTTTCTTGACCTCTTAAATATTTTTCTACTGTTTAGCTGTCATGTGTTTTGTTTTATTTTGATAATTAACAAAATATTCTATGATTCATACCCCTATGTGGTCAGTTTTCCATTGAAGCTTAGACTGCTGCTGTAATCCTCTGAACTGCTGATATTTCTACATATTCAGCATCTTACGGTATTTCACGACAATTCAATCTTCTATTTTACTAGAATAGCAAATACTCCTTTTTTGTGGCATTGCTGAAGTATGCCTGAATCTCCATCCTTACTTTTATCCTCAGAAAACAGTTTTTATCATTTCAAAATGGACACAGATCTATACTTTTAACAGGCATAATTAATTATTAATGGAACTATTATTAGAGAATTTTGTTTCTTTGTTACATGTTATTTAGTTTCCATTATGAGCAGATTTTTGAAATTTGGTGAATAAAAAGAACTTACATCTCTCAAAAGTTGTATTCAGTTTCACAGCAAACTGAAGGTCAGCTGTCCAGAGAGCTTCAGTTTTTCACTGGCCATATTTGCATGGTCCGATTTAGTTTGTTATACTGCAGATAAAATACATGTCCAAATAATCTCATGTAAACCTCAGGATCTCTGAAGCATCCAGAGCTATAAACTGTAGGCAAGAAGGAATTTTCAAACAGCCAACTTTTGTAGAATAATTGTTTCATTGAAATTCTTCCAGCTATTAGGACTGGTGACACAATTCTCAGTGCTATCAGCTAAATAAAAAGAAGTTATTATCAATAATGCAGTGATAAGTTATGAATTAAACATGCTAAAATGGTAAGCTTTTAATCCATTCTCCACAACTTCCAAACCCGCAACACTCTTTAGTATTTGCTGATTAATATTATTATTATTTTTTTAATTTAATTTTATTTTTTTCTTATCAGTTACATTTTATTAACTCTGTATCCCAGCCGTGTCCCGATCCCTCATTCCCTCCCAGTCCCTCCCTCCCTCATCTCATTTTAAGTAAAATTTTGCATGCATCTTTCTGTGTTTCATTGTACTGTGTAGTATCAATTTTAAATGTAGATAGAATAGTATTGAAGTCAGTATCAAACTAATAAAATTATAGAATAGTTCTCATAGTACATACATAACTAAGTATGTTTTGCTACCACACGTATGAAAATACTGTAAAATCTTACCCAACTGCATTTTCCTTGTTATCATGTCACCATATTACCAGCACTCTTTCCACAGTTCATTGGTTGGTATCAAAGTAGTAATAGCAAATGTTGCTGCCCATTGGCTTTCTGTGTGCCTGTCTTCAGATGCTTTGGATAATAAAGGTAACAAGAGTGAGAAAACCTTCATGGTGTGCATGCTTCTTAGAATACCTTTGTTTCATCTGAAGGTTCTAGTTCAGAAGTGGCAACATGTCAAAGCTCTAGGGATTCCATCTCTCATCAACCTTCTTGACTTGTTCAAGTTACAAGCAAACTCTCTTACTTTGTACTCACTGCTGTCTTTCTGTACTGGGGCTTCTTTGAATTCAGTGCTATCAAATGAAATATATCAGTGTCCATAAAACTATAGCAGATATATTTGTCATGTTTATATCCTTAAAGGCAATCAGGCTCCATTGTGTCCTTGAACTTCACTTACAAAATGCATGCTCAATAACAATATTACTCATAATTACAAGTGGTGATAACAAACAATTTAAAAAAACAAACAAATATCTTTCTTAGTGTGTAGTCTGTGAATTATACTTTGGTGACACTTAAAATAAGTCTATACAATGAGTTAGATTAATTGTTGATTCAGTCCAAGTTTTAAGACTTCAGACACAAGAAAACAAATGGTTTAAGCTTAATCTGTGAGAAAACCACCAAGAAATAGATTAAGAGATGTAGCTTGAGTTCCAGAGTTCAAAGGCTTGGACCTGTGATTTAGATACCCAACATCAGTAGAAGAACAGCATCTGAGCTTCTGAAAAGACATGTTAAGAATTTCTACTATTGCTGACTCCTTATTCCACCTATGGCTACACACCAATGGAAAGTCCATGCTCAGGAAAATCTACCCTATTTACACTCCTTAAGTAATATCTAACCTGTATGAATTATATGAATCAATTATGTCTAGTGTGTACATCTCCAATTTTTCTTGTGTTATTTACCTTAACAATATTTATCAATTTTTGAACTCCATAATGGTTAAATATTTTTTTTTTACTTTCCTCTTTTCCAAGAATATAACAATCCAATATAAAAGAGCTTCACAGATTTTTATTGTTCGATTGGCATTGCACTATCAGAGTTTAGATGTGTTACAAATAAAAATGTTAAAGGATAAGGTGCTTTCCTCTGTTTAAACTGCTGAATAGAATGTATTTAAATGATTCTCTGTTAATCTGGATTGAAAACAGTAACAAGGACATAAAAGACATAAACATTATCCTATCCCTTTCATTCAGAATATGTACTACATTTTATAAAGGACTTTGCCCATCCAATAAAAAGTAAATAATGATTTTAAGTATGTGATGACTACTAAAGCTTTGGTTTCAAACTAAACTCTTTGCTTATGTTTTTTTAATGATATTGCCAGTGACATTACCAGTTTGACACCAATATGGCAGGAGAGTATTATTTCCTCAGTAGAAAATACAAAAATAAATGAAAATAATAATAAATTCAAGGCAAAAGGAAATGGACTCATGCAAATTGTCATAAATTAATTAGTTATCTGCATTATTCTTTCATCTGTCTTAAAAATACCCCTTGTTCTCACTTATAAATGGATATTAGAAATAAAATATAGGATAATCATATGAAAATCTGTACACCTAAAGAAGCTAAACAACAAGGAGGACCCTGAGTAAGATGCTCAATCCTCTTTCAGAAAGGCTAAAGTGATAGATCTCAGAAGAAGGAGAAAACAGGGAACAGGACAGGAAACTGCCACAGAGGGCCTCTGAAAGACTCTACAGTAGAGTATTAAAGTTAGACAGAGTGCAGGGACTCTTATGAAAGAAGCAGTAGATGAAAGACCTGGAAGGGAAAAGGAGCTCCTAGGCACACAAAAATTCTGTGCCTAGGGGTCTTTTATGAGACTGATACACCAACCAAGGACCATGCATGGAGATAACCTAGAACCCCTACACAGATGTAGCCCATGGCAGCTCAGTGTCCAAGTGGGTTACCTACTAAGGAGAACAACGGCTGTCTCTGACATGAACTCAGTGGCTAGCCTTTGGTCACCTCCACCTGGAAGAAGAACAGTCTTAGCAGTTCATAGAGGAAGATAGTGCAGCCAGTCCTGATGAGAACTGATAGGCTAGGTTCAGATGGAGGAGGAGGAGGACTGTGTCTATCAGTAGACTGGGGAAAAGGCATGGGAGGAGAAGAGGCAGAAAAGGTGAGATTGGAAGGGGATGAGGGAGGGAGCTACATCTGGATACAAAATGAATAAATTGTAAATAATAAAAATAAATTAATTATTTCAAAAGATTCCCTGCACTCTGCCCAAAGGTTGCCCATGAGTCTCAGCATCTGCATTGATAGTCTGCAGGGCAGAGCCTTTCAGAGGTCCTCTGTGTCAGACTCCTTACTTGTTCCCTCTTTTCTCTTTCTTCTGATGTCCATCTCTTTGCCTTTCTGGATAGGAATTGAACATATTAGCAAGAGTCCTCCCTCTTGATTAGTTTGTTTAAGTGTACAGATTTTAGTAGGTTTATCCTATATTATATGTCTATATGAGTGAGTATATACCATGTGCATCCTTGTGCTTCTGGGATAGCTCACTCAGGATGATCTTTTCCAAATCCTACCATTTATCTGCAAATTTCATGATTTCCTGGGTTTTTATTGCTGAGTGATATTCCATTTTGTAGATATACCACAATTTGTGCATCCATTCCTCCACTGAGGGTCATCTGGGCTATTTCTAGCTTCTGGTTATTACAAATACAGCTGCTACAAACATGGTTGAGCAAATGTCCTTATTGTGTACTTGAGACTCTTTTGGGTATATGCCTAGGAGTGGTACAGCTGGCTCTTGGGGAACCTTATGAAAGAAGTGGTAAACATTAAGATCTGGAGAGGACAGGAACTCCACAAGGAGAGCAACAGAACTAAAACATCTGAGCACAGGGGTCTTTCCTGAGACTGCTATTCCAACCAAGGACTATGCATGGAGATAACCTAAGACCCCTGCACAGATGTAGCCCATGCCAGTTCAGTATCCAAGTGGGTTCCATTGTAATAGGAACAGGGACTGTCTCTGACATGAACTGATTGGCCTGCTCTTTAATTACCTCTCCCTGAGGGGGGAAGCAGCATTACCAGGCCACAGAAGAAGACAATGCAGCCACTCCTGATGAGACCTAATTGACTAGGATCAGAAGGAAGGAAAAGAAGTCCTCCCCTATCAGTGGACTTGGGGAGGGGCATGCATGCAGCGGGTGGAGGAAGGGAGGGATTGGGATGGGAGGAGGGAGGGAACTATGGGGGGGATACATAGTGAATAAACTAATTAATAAAGAAAAATAAATAAATTAAAAAAGAATATATACTAGCTTTGATACCATGCTGGGTAGAGTCTTTCAGAGGCTCCCTGTGGAAGTCTCCTGACCTGTTCCCTGTCTTCTCCTACTTCTCATCTCTATCCTGTTAGCTCTTCTGTGTGAGGATGGGAGGAGAAGAGGGAGGAAGCTACAGTTGGATACAAAGTGAATAAATTGTAATAAATATTAAAATAGATAGATAGATAGATAGATAGATAGATAGATAGATAGATAGGTAGGTAGGTAGATAATGGATTCCAGAGTAGTTGATCATTTTGTGAATTTTTACCATTTTCTGACATTGTTCTTTGGCAACTGAAAAAGTTAGAAGGAGTGGCATCAGAAGAAGGAGAAAAGAGGGAACGAGTCAGGAGCCTGACACAGAGGACTTCTGAAAAGCTCTGCCCTGCAGACTATCAACGTAGATGCTGAGACTTATGGGCAACCTTTGGGCAGAGTGCAAGGAATCTTATGAAAGAAGTGGGAAACAGTAAGATCTAAAGAGGACAGGAACTCCACAAGGAGAGCAACAGAACCAAAATATCTGAGCATGAGGGTCTTTCCCAAGACTGATACTCCAACCCAGGATTATGCATGGAGATAACCTAAGACCCCTGCACAGATGTAGCCCATGGCAGTTCAGTATCCAAGTGGGTTCCATTGTAATAGGAACAGGGACTGTCTCTGACATAAACTGATTGCCCTGCTCTTTAATTACCTCTTTCTGAGGGGGAAGCAGCCTTACCAGGCCACAGAAGAAGACAATGCAGCCACCCCTGATGAGACCTAATTGACTAGGATCAGAAGGAAGGAAAAGAAGTCCTCCCCTATCAGTGGACTTGGGGAGGGGCATGCATGCAGAGAGTGGAGGAAGGGAGGGATTGGGACAGGAGGAGAGAGGGAACCACAGGGAAGATACAAAGTGAATAAAGTGTAATTAATAAAGAATTAAAAATAAATTAATTATGATAAAAAGAAATATCCCTTGTTATTTTTAAAATTCTGTCAATTATAATATTTTTGCTTTAATTTATCTATTAATTGTAGAATTGAAGATACATTGATGTCATAAACATCTTTATTTGTCTAAATGTTAAAGTATCTACTTAAGTTTCATTGCAAACTTCAACTCACTATTGTAACCTACAGTCTTATCAAAGAAAATGAAGCATATAGTTAATAGAATGACTGGTACTGTTCAAGTCAACTTTAGTATTAGCTATGATTCACTTAATTCTAAACAGTGGTGAAATTATAGAGAAAAGACTGTGACAGATTTAATATATGAGAGAGAAAACATATGGGGCATTAATATTGAAAAGATTTAGAAATAGACAAAAAAGCTGAGTTTTATATAGTAACTCATTGCCTGGAAAGTTTGAGCTCAAAGTAACTTCAATCAGAATTGGGGGATTTTTGGGGGGTTACATGCAGTGTGAAAACTTGGTTTCATTACTGTCTGGACAGCATATTTTTTTCACTATATTGTTTAATTAGATGAAGCTCCAATGTTCTGGCATCATGTATTACTTATGCTGGAAACAGAGCCACAAAGAAGACCATTCAAACCATAAACTTTGAAGTTTACAGATCTCATCCAAATGACTCAGTTCCTCCATGTAATCTTGGATGAAACACTGCAGTTATTTAAGTTACAATTTCCTTTTTGTGATGAGGAAATCATCACAATCTATGTAAAAATGTAATGATTTAATAAATGCAGAGGCCCTCACATGTTCCTTGCAATGTAATAAAGTCTCCCAAGATATTTTACATCCTTTATACTCAACCTGAACACTTAAATCGTGCTTCTGTTTATTATTTTTTCTTTCACTAAGCATAACTGAAAGTATAAGACTATAGTCCATCATGGTGAGAAATTCATGACAGTGAATTGGTCTCCAACTGGGTTAGCAACACTTGAGATGACTGCTCATAGATTGCCCATAGCCAGGAAGCAGATAGATGACTGATTTTTTCTTTCCTATATAGCTGAACAGTGGACATTAACACCACAGAAAAAACACTTTTTCAGTAACTTGAACAGTTATGGATCTCTGGTTTTCCTGCAAGAATGATTATCCTATGTTTGATACAACATAATCAATCTATGGCCATACAAATAAATAGTATTTATTTATCTATCTATTTATTTTGTCATCATGCAATTATGTGTGTGATATTATGAAGGTGTGGGTGTATAAGCATGTGGATGACAGAGGCTTATACAAGGTTTCTTCAGTTCTTTCTCCACCTAGTGTTTAAGACAGCCTTTAACTGAATCTGGGTTTGGTGATTGACTAGAATGGCTATCCAGAGATAGCCATTCTCTAACCAACGCCATTGCTGAGATTTCAAGTGTGTGGTGTCATTCCTAGCTTTTATGTGGGTACTGAGAAAACTAAATTCAGTTTTTCATATTTGTATGACAATCACTTATCAATGAGCCATCTCTCCAGCCAGACACAAATGTTTCTAAAACAATTTGACAGGCACATCACATCTATTTAACAATATAATAGCAATTGCTTCACTATTGGACTCGGTTCTCCTAAGCCACATATCTACTCCGTAGAATACAGTATCTGATGTGAATGCCCTTCTGGAGAGCAGCTATTAATACCAATGGACAAACAATTGGTTGAATTTAAAATAGTCATTTCACTATGGCCACTGGACTTGTCATAACTGGCATAAAGATAGGTGGGGCATAGAGAGTTCATAACAAATCAAGATTGTTGGTTATAATTCTATCCTAGAATCTCACATAGCAACTTGTAGTATCCTGAAAGCCTGTCAGCAGGAAGGGTATTTCCAGCTCAGTCTCAGAATGACTTCTCTGTTTTCCAGAATCAAGGGGAAGAGTCTCCACTAAGAAGATTTAATCTTCCAGTTCTATTTTGGAGCTAGTAAAATTGTCAGTACCCTAGCTGCATGGTATAGGAAGTCTCAGCACCTGCTTCCAATGGCCATTGATTCATGTATGCTCTCTGTCTCTGTACTTGGGAGTTTGAGCAAAACAAGCCGATGGCTTCTACTAATGCTTTACACACTCACATTAGAGCTTCTTTTCAGACTACTTAAGTGCTGAGGGGAGCTCTCAGGTATCAGACTGTGGTAAGAGATGTGCTTATTTTTTTTTCTTCAATATTACAAGATGAATAATTTTGTATTACTTTTTTTATTAATTACACTTTATTCATTTTGTATCCCCCATAAGCCCCTCCCTCCTCCCCTCCCGATCCCACCCTCCCTCCCCTTTCTGCAGGCATGCCACTCCCGAAGTCCACTGATAGGGGAGGTTCTCCTCTCCTTTCTAATCTTAGTCTATCAGTTCTCATCAAAAGTGGCTGCATTGTCCTCTACCGTGGCCTGTTAAGGCTGTTCTCCCCTCAGGGGGAGGTGATCAAAGAGCAGTCCAATAAGAGATGTGTTTAAAACACAGTTCATATTGACTTTGTCAAGCTGGAATACAGTGTGGGGAGTCTACGCCAGGAAATTTGTGGTCAGCACAGTACAATTGGAGTAAAAACTTACAGGCAACAGTCATTCCGATTTCTGGTTTTCAAGAAACAGTTATTCCAATTTCATAAAGCTTACGGTGAGAACACATATAACATTTTCTACAAAGTGCATGTGACCATCTACTTTGACAAAAGGCCTAGAATCTAGTGTAGTCTCTGGCTGAGATGGCACAGAAGTGAACAGGTCATAAAGTACACGTGGCATCTTCCCCAGTGGGTAATGGCCTGAGGAAAGAAGATTCTGGGATAATCATTCCAGGGAGTTTGATTGAGGTCTGCTTCCAGAGAGCAAAAGGGTCACACCATTGTTAACAAAATCCACTGCTAGCCATCTGGGTGGGAAACAAGATATTGTCTTTTTAGATGTTTTTCCATTTTCCAAGTCACACAAACTTACCATTATATAACAAACTTTTGTTTTTCTTTTCAGTTTGGTGAGATCAGAAAGTTCAGGGACATGGCCAGGGCATACTAACCCATTTATGCTTTTAGCAATGAGTCATCTTGACTTCTTTTTGTTTTTAAGATTTTTAAAATTTAAATGTATTTATATATTTATTTATTGCAATTTATTCACTCTGTATCTCTGCTGCAGCCCCCTCCCTTGTCTTGTCACAGTCCTACCACCTTCCCTCTTCTCTCCCTATGGCTTTTTCCCAGTTCCCTGACAGGGGAGGTCTTCTGCTCCTTATATCTGACCCTAGCTTATTAGTCTCATCAAGGCTAGCTACATCATCTTTCTCCGTGGCCTGGCAAGGTTGACTTCCAGGGGGAGGTGATTAAAGAACTGCCATTGAGTTCATGTCAGAGACAGTACCTGTACCCCTTACTAGGGATCCCACTTGGAAACTGAGCAGCCTATGGGCTTCCTCTAAGAAGGAGGTCTAGGCTCTCTCCATACATGGTCCTTGATTGGAGTATTGGTCTTTGCAGGGCCCCCTGGGACCAGATATTTTGGTTCTGTTGTTCTCTTTGTGGAAGACGAGGGAGATAGAAAGACCTGGAGCAGACAGGAACTCCACAGGAGAGCAACAGAGTTATCTGACTTCTTAGCCTACAGAGCTACTACTACTGTTTTGGTGGCTACACATCCACTACCAACAGACAGTTTCAGAGGAATGAACTGTGCTTCTCAACCGTCTGTATACCAGAAGGAGGGCAAGAACATTTACCCCACATAATGGACTGCACTTTTTGTTTATGCTCTTATTTTAGTGCACTTTGCTGAGTTTTGTTTGCTTGACTATGTTTGTTTTGTTTTGTCTGTATGGGTACTGTTTTATTTGGTTTTCTTGGTTTGGGCAGGATCCATTGTACTGGGTTTTGTTTGTTTATTTTTGTGAAGGAACTTAAAATTGATTGGGTAGAGAGGGAAGAGGATCTGGAAATTATTTGTGAGAGGGAAAGAGAGAATATAATCAAAATATACTTAGTTTTAAAATTGTTTTAGATAATTAAAATAGAAAAGATGAAGATTACTGTTTGTGGCATCCTAAATCCCAATGAATGCTAAACTCTGCTTGAAGTTCATAGTCTTCCCATGCCTAGACACCACTTCTGTTCTCTAGGAATTTGTAATTCTTGAAAAGGAAGACTTTCCTATATAATGTGCAAATGAAATTTTTAACTTTCTTTTAAACTAGAAGCATGTTTTTTTATTTTTCTATTTTAATTAGTTTTTAAAAATCATTTATTGTTTGAGAATTTCATACATGTATTTAATTTAGTTGAATAAAATCAAATCTCTATTTCCTTCACTCATTTTCCTCTCTTCCATCCTGAATTTTCATTCCTTACTTCTTGTGCTCTTTTTTTAAATCCACAAAGTCTGCTAGTGCTTCATGTAGGTGCATGAGTGCAGGGACATCTGTAAAAACCTGACTGTTCCTTTACCAGCTGCCATCAGCTGTCAACAGCTTCTCAGCTAAGGGTAGGGGTTCATGAGGCATTGCTGTGATATTTGCTGGTTTGACCTTGTGGAGATTTTATACTTGTAGTCAAAGCCATTGTTGATATGTTTGTAAAATAACAATGTCATGTTTTGCTTCAAAGGTCTCTTAACCCTTTTTGTTACTTTTTTTTTCTCTCTTTTCCACTAGTTCCTCTCAGACATGGGGGAAAGGAGATACTTAGGTCCTCCCCTATCAGTGGACTTGGAAAGGGGCAGGGAGGAGACCAGGGTGGGAGTGTGGGGTTGGGGAGGGAATGAGGGAGCGGGATACAGCTGGGACACAGAGTTAACAAAATGTAACTAAAAAGAAAAAAATAATAAAAAAATAATAATAATAAAAAAGAAGTCCTATTTGGAGATAAATACTTTACAGAATCTTATTCTCTCACATTCACTAGATGTAGGTTTCTGCTTATATCACCATCTAGTGCCAAAAGAAGCTTCTTTGATCAGGGATGCATACATAGATACACTAATCTATGTGTATTAAGATAAGAACTCTAGAAGCAGTTTAATACTTGTCTATTCAGTAGACAAAGGTTTTCTTCTTATGCCTATGACCTAGACAGCCACAAGATTTTTTTGTCTGTTAACTAGGAGCTGGAATGAGTACCACCTTTTGAAGCAGCCCCTACATCCAATCTGAAAACAGTTAATCTTGTGACAGTTGTGTCACTGTCTTAAAAATGGGCATATCTAGCCAGGTCAGAGTGTCGTATCTTATAAGGCTCACAAAGGAGGAAGACTGTCAATTTATTTTCATCCCAGGTAGCATGCATAAAACCTTCTATTACTATGAAAACTAGCTCATAATGGATGAGGATTCCAGGTCAAGGCCAGTTTTCCTTGTTTAAAGGCTAAGAGGTGATTTTGTCAACCAAACTGTCTTACTATCAAATTCTGGAGGATAATTAAACACAATGGCAAAAGCCTGTAATGTTAGAATCTATAGGACCTCACATACCAACAAATCAAATTCAAATATAGGTTACCCATACTTATTGACACTAGCCCTTTTATTTGAGTAGGTTTGTGTGTGTGTGTGTGTGTGTGTGTGTGTGTGTGTGAATGTGTATGTCAGGAGTAATAATCTGCGGTATTACATATCTACTTGGCTCTTCCAAATGTTCTTAGTGTTATTTATCCCTCACATACTCCCAAACTCCCACTCTATTTTGCCTTCCCACTTATGTGTTAATTGTGGCAGTAGCTATTAATCATGCTTGAATAAATATTGTGAAAATTAAAAATACACAAAAAATGTTTAGGGGACTTCATTAAATTTTACGCAGCTTCCCAGGTGATTTATTACAACTGGGTTCTTCAATGGCACATTTCAAATGATGGTTGGGAGAAGTAGTACATTAGTGTTTGAACAAAGAATATTGAATATTTATTTTTTTATGTCAGGTATTTTTGTTTCAGGATGTAGATTTTCATAAACTTTAGGCAAAATCCAAGAAATCGTAATAAATTAGTTAACATAAAGTACAATTGCCAATATGCCCCTGGCTTCTGGTTGCTGAATTAAATTTTCCTTCATCAGTGAGCTGAAAAAGGTGTTTTGCTCCTTATGGCGTTCAAGGTCCTAAAGTTGACTAACAAAATATTTGAACACATGACCATGGGGGAAAAAATAAGATACCATGAGCTGTTGCTAAACAGGAGACTTATTAAAATCTTCATAAACCTCAGTTTCTCCCAGGATGAAATCACTATCCTTCAAACCATGTTCTTATAATCAGGCATTCTGTGATAATAAATGCAACCAAGAGATTCTCATCCTGTCAACAACTGCAAGAGAAGCATTTAAACAGTTTAAATGTGCATTCAAATGATCATTCCACAAGGGTACTATTTATTTGCTGGATAAGTAAATGTGAAAATGTTATGAAAGCTGTTGCTTATCATCTTACCAACAGGGACATTATGATTGCAGTTCTAGCCATCATACCTTCATGCAGCTGTCTCTATCGTAGCAAAAATGCTCTATTAGCAACTCTCAAGCTGCCTATTTTCTCAGAGAACTGTTTGGATTACTGATCAAAAGGGTGTGCATCTTGATCTGGTTTAGAAAGGATACTTATTGTAAAATAAATTAATTGGTTGGATTTTTATCAATGGGAACATTTTAGTTCCATGTTCTCCAGAGAAAATGATAGATAAACAGATAGATAGAGAGTTTATTAATTAAACATGAATATTATGTCTTAACTACCCCTCCAAGGCTACAACAATAGCAAGTTATGTAGCTCTGATGTTGGATAAATCACCCTTTCCTCTAAATGTTGCCATATAACTTTAAAAGCAATCCCATTTGCACTCATCTGACACTGGCTTTCATAATATGTGAGCACCTCGAGAAAACTTTCTGTTGGGCAACTTCGTAATTTAACTTTTATAAAGTCAGTTTATGACAGATTTTTCTAATGCATTTTACCATTCATTAGAGCATCATAGGTTGAGGCATATTCTTTTTTGTACTCTGCCAAATATTTCAACTCTCTGACTTGAACATAATACAATATTCCAATATATTAGGATATAATATGATTTGAAGGATATTGAGATCATTTCTGCCTGCAAATGTCATTACTTTTTAATTTAATATAAAACTCACACCCTTCAACATCTCACTCCAGTGGAGGAAACAAACATGAGTACAGCTTCTGCCAACTTGCGGATTAACAATTACCCTAAGAAGCTACAGTCATGCTTAGTTATTGTGCCTTAGGAGTTTAAAAGAATTCTAAAAGGAAGTTTTTGTCTAATTATTAGTAACTAAAATGAGCTAATTTTTTTAATTTAACTTTTATTAATTACACTTTATTCATTTTGTATCCCCCCATAAGCCCCTCCCTCCTCCCCTCCTTTCTGCATGCATGCCCCTCCCCATGTCCATTGATTGGGGAGGTCCTCCTCTCCTTCTTTCTGATCTTAGTCTATCAGTTCTCATCAGAAGTGGCTGCATTGTCAGGGTTCTAGGTTATCTCCATGGATAGTCCTTGGATGGAGTATGAGTCTCTGGGAAGTTCCCTGTGTTCAAATTTTCTTGTTCTGTTGCTCTCCTTGTGGAGTTCCTGTCCTCTCCAGCTCTTACTATTTCCCACTTCTTACATAAAATTCCATTCACTCTGCCCAACAGTTGGCCATCAGGCTCAGAGAATTCTTTGTAGAGGAATATCGAATGGCAGAGAAGCACTTAAAGAAATGCTCAACCTCATTAGCCATTAGGGAAATGCAAATCAAAACAACCCTCAGATTTCACCTTACACCCATCAGAATGGCGAAGATAAAAAACTCAAGTGACAACACATGCTGGAGACATTGTGAAGAAAGGGGAACCTTCTCCACTGCTGGTGGGAGTGTAAACTTGTACAACCACTCTGGAAATCAATCTGGTGCTTTCTCAGACAACTAGGAATAGCGCTTCCTCAAGATCCAGCTAATTTTAAGTAAGACATTTTCTAGTACACTGCTGTTTTTCACTGTTCGAGTTTTCTTGAAAAAAGAGTAACAAGGAAGAATTCAATCCTCCATAAGCATTCATGACTCTTAAAAGTAATACAAAAAATTAGTGACCAGTAAGAGAGAAAAATGTGGGTCTGGAGGGATGCCTCAGAGGGCAAAAGCACATAAGCTCAGACATAGAACCATAGTTTAAATCCCATCATCCATGTCGGGCAGTTTCCCATTTGCCTGGGACTTCAGCTCCTGGTGGTTCTGTATTTCTGGATTCCAGAGGCAACAGCACCCCATGAACAAATCCCCCCACAGACATAGAGATATACAGAAAATTAAAACTAAAAACAATTAATTATAATAATCAAAACAGTCTCATTTTCATTTTTAGAGCTAAGCAATAAAAGTAACTACTAAAACTTATTAAGCCTCATTAAATTAAAGTTAATAAACATGTAAACCTTTGACCTTATGAAATTATTTCAAATAGGAGATCTATCGACTCAGTCAGTGAGTATAATGTAATGTTTGGAAAATTTGTTATAACAAAGTAATTAATAAGGAATAAATGTAAATCATCACTAAAATGTTCAGTATTTATTGACTTAATATTCTTTAACATAATTCATATTTTATTGTAGATACATACTTAATATTTGTAGTCATAGATTATGCTCTTCATGTTACCTTTTTGGTTATGACTATTAATGCCATTTCAAAATGAGCAGTTTGTAGGAATAACATGGTTGATTCATGATTAAGGACACACTACTTACATTAGGACAATCAAGGATTTGTTTGACATATTTCACAATGTAAAACATTTGGAAATTCTTCCTCCTGCTATAAACCTGAGAACAAACTGAGATTTGTGTTTTATTGTTTTAATTATAATTATATATTATATATAAGAAAATTACCATTTGACCAAAATGGATACTAACAGATGAATGGCAAAATAAATATTGCAGGTACTATTTCCTTATTGATGGGATGTCTCAAGATCCCAGAACATCTCTTAAACCACAGGTTATGCCAAACTTATATATGAATTTTCCCATTGTATGGTTATAGTAGTTTAACATAAAAATTAGGTACACAATTTGCACAATGGAATACTTCTCAGTTATTAAAAACAAGAAAATCATAAAATTTGCAGGCAAGTGGTGAGAACTAGAAAAGATCATCTTGAGTGAGGTATCCCAGAAGCAGAAAGACACATATGGTATATACTTACTCGTAAGTGGATATTATCTATATAATATAGGATAAACATACTAAAATCTACACTCCTAAAGAAGCTAAACAATAAGAAAGACCCTAGTGAAGGTGCTCAATCCTCATTCAGAAAGACTAATGCTATAGATATCGGAAGTAGGAGAAAACAGGAAACAGGACAGGAGCCTACCACAGAGGGTCTCTGAAAGACTACTATTGATCGAAGTATCAGAGCAGAGACTGAGACACATAGCCAAACGTTGGGCAGAGTGCAGGTTATCTTATGAAAGAAGGGGGAGATAGAAAGACCTGGAAGAGACAGGAGCCTGACCTGAGCCCTGGGGCCCCTGAAGTGAATGCTACCCTAACCAAGAATAATGCATGGGAAGGACCTAAAACCTCTGCTCAGATGTAGCCCATAGACTTAGTCTCCAAATGGGGACTCAAGTAGAAGGAGAAGGAGTATTCTCTGGCATGAACTCAGTGTCAGGCTCTCTTATAACTTTTCCCTGGGGTTGCAGCCTTGCCAGGTCACAGAAGAATACAATGCAAACAGTCCTGATGAGACCTGATAGTCTAGGGTCAAATAGAAGGGAAGGAAGACCTCCCCTATCAGTGGATTAGGGGAGGGGCAGGAAGGGAGGATGGCATTGGAAGGAGATGAGAGAGGGTGCCAAAGCTTGGATACAAATTGAATAAATTGTAATATAAATGACAATAAAAATAGGAACGTGAATTAATAACAAAATTAATAAGTGCGTCAATAGTAACTATAGGAAATAATCAAGTTATGTAGTCTTTTTCAATGGATCATAGACTTTTATAGTTACCTTTAGAAGAGCACTCTATTACTTCTATTTGGCATATTCAAATTGCCAACATCCCTACTTATTCACTTTTGGACTATGGTTAAGTACAATACAGGATAATTGCTGACAAGGACTTTGATACCATGGGAGTCAAACTGATTGTTGAGACAATTACTAAATGCTCCTAGGCAGGTTTATGCACTGCACTGAAGCAGGAGATTGCTGGGTAATGGCTGTTTCATGCCCTTAGGGAACAAATCAAGTTCATATAAAATTTCATTATTTCCTTAAAAATATAAATCAAGAAATTAGCAAAGAGGAAAACAGTAAAATGAGCAGAAAGTAAGATAATTTAGTGTTGTGTACTTAGCAACAACTCTGTTAATATAATGGGATCTAACTAAAATGCTCACAGTAGCCAAATGGATAGAAAAGCTACCTATACGTGCAGCTGTAGCCTGTACAGAAGAATCTCATTTTAGTCTTAGGAACAAATACTGATTAATATGAAATAATTAGTATTTTTCACTCATGGAAACAAAAATGAAGATAGGAGTAGTTGTAACAATAGATGACAAAACAAGCTTCAATCAGACACAAGAAAATAAAACACAAAGAAGAAAAGTGTAAAAATCAAGTGGTAAATTTTTGAGGAGAAACAAAACTTTCAAATGCATGCACCTAGTATGAGAATGACTAATTTATATCATACAGTTCCAAACATCAAAAGAGAAGAAATGGGCGTAAATATAACAACAGCTGTAATTTTAATAATCCAATTATAAAAATCACTTTAGATTCAGAAAGAATAGTAAAATATTCAACTTCATTAACATTTAAGTTCAAAAATATCAAATATTCTCTAACAGTAAGAAAACAAATCTTGTGAAGAAGACTGATGTTGTCTGGCATATTTCTTTTTAACTTTTTATTGGCTTCTTGTGAATTCCACATTATACACCCCAGACCCACTCTTTTCTCCCTCCCAACATACCCACCCTCACCTCATCCATGAAACCTCCCCACCATCAGAGAAAAAAATAAATAAAAGCTCCTTGTGGAAGCTGTAGTGTGTTTCAATGTGCCCCAAAGTATTCCCTATTGTCCACACTTCTTTGCCTTAAAATGTTTATTGTAAAGGCTAATCGATCTGGTATAAGGCTTCCTGTTTCTGTTACTCCATCCAGACAGACCTCCCTGGGACCTCTCTCAAATATCCTGTTACAGCAGGTGCGTGGCAGGCTCAGCTCTCTTGCTCTCATGACCCACTTGGGCCAGCTCTCCTGCCTGCCACTGTAGGCAAAGGCAAAAGAGAGGGGAGGAGGTCACTCCTCTTGCAACACCACCACATTGCAGATGGGAGGCAGGGCCAGCCTTACACACTCACTCCAAAATCCCACATCCAAGGCCAGCTCTACTGTGCCGCACAAGTGAGGTGCAGGGCTTGCTCTCTGGAGTGCTACAGCAGGAGTAGCAAGAACAGCCCTCCTGCCTACTGTAGGCGCCAAGGGGTGAGAGGGGGGCATCTCTCTGTCTGTCTCCCATGTCACCATATGGCAGACAAATGGCGGAGCCTGCTCTCCTGTGCTCACCCATTTGAGGCGAGCTCAACAGTGCTGATAGGGTCAGCTCTCCTGCTCTCATGATTCCAGCACCAGCTCTCCAAAGATGCTCAGGTGAAGGATGGAGTCAGTTCTGCACAGCCTTTAGAAATCAACATGACCCCAGGTGGCAACCCAAGTCAGAAACAGAAGTTCCTTTGAGGGTAACACATCCTGTTGCTTGCAGGACCGCCACTGAGCCAGATGAGGCCCCCTGAGTCTCCAGTTCTGCCTCTCTTTGCTGTATCACATTCTTCTGTTTCTCTTTCTCTTCCATGTCTCCACCACTTACTCATTCCTCCTAGTGCTGCCTGGGGTCTCTAACTAGCTGGGGTCCTCTCAGGAGACTCTCAGGAGTGCTATGCCCTGTTCACACATCATGGCACCAGGCAGGAGTCACCTCAAATCTGGTCTGCTCTTCCTTGCCCTAGGCTTGCACAGTTCTGAACTGGTGACTGGTGTTCATCTCAGGCTAGTGCCCTGTCCAGTCCACATGAGTTTTCCCGATCGTCTTGGGCTCTCCCTTGCCTATTTGAGAGGCCCCTTGTGAGGGTCATCTGCTGCAGGCTCACTCCTGCCTTGCTTCCAGTCCTGGGAGCACATCAGGGCCTGTTGGTGCCGGAATGCTGGTGGTCTCAGACTAGCTCCATGTTGGTGTCCCCTGGCACCAGACTGGTGGTGGTCCCAAGTTTGTTTTCCTTTTCTTGTGTGTGTGTGTGTGTGTTTTGGGGGGTGTGTTAGGATACTAATCTTTCAGGTGTTTACAGGTCAGAACTCTAATGCAGACATAGCCTATCTCTTCTCTGCCACCTACTGATACACATGTGTCACAGCAGCCACATCTGCAATGCCTCTAGGGGCAAGGTCTGGCATTTTTAAATAAAATGAAACCATAATGGTACCACAATGGTTTCATTTGATGAAAAAAAAAAAATATATATATATATATCATATATCATATATGTGTGTGTGTTAAATTTAGAGCCTGTGATTGTAATTAACAACCAAGAATCAAAGGAGAAATGAAAGAGAAACTTTAAAACAAATGGGATTTCAAGTAAAGAAAAATGGAAACACAGCTTACCCAGAACTGTGATGCATTTGCATTTCTGAAGAACATTCACAACAAATTCTCTACAAACAAAACTATTGTTAGTAAACAATTTCATGTTATACCACATAACCTAGAAAATAAGTGGGAAAACTAAACCAAAAGTTAATAAAGGGGAGATAATTATCCCTGGAAATTAATTGAAATAAAAGTCAGGGAAGTAATAGGTTAGCTTGCCAAAAATCAAAGTTACAGAGTTCTCTCAAGATTGAAAAAAACAAAAACAAACAAACAAACAAAAAAAACTGCTACTGTGTATCAAGCTCAGTGTAGAAGCTCTGCCTTGCATATTCAAAGTCCTAAGTTCACTTATCAGAAAACAAAGATTAATTAAATTTAATAAGAACAAGCACAAGGGTGAATATAAAACAGAAATTAAAAAAAAAATATGTGACAACCACAGTTGAAGAAATACTAATAACCAGGAGAGGATGGACTCCTAAGCAACCACCCTGCCAGAAAAGGAAACTCTTCTTATGAAAGTACTACCTACAAACCTGAAAAACAAAGGGGAATGTTTTACAGACCTGCAATTAGTACAGTGAATTAGTCAAATGTTTCTCAGTATAAAATCCCAGTCTCCGGTAGGTTTAAGGCTAAATTATACTGAACTTTACATACTAAGTTTTCTGATGACCTGGTTAATTTTCGTTGTCTGTTTTTGTTTGTTTGGTGCAAGCTAGAATATTCAGGGAAGAAGGAACTCAAATAAAAATGCAATTGCCATCCAAGTCCTGTAGCCAATCTGTGGAACATTTTCTCAATTGATGATTGAAGTGGACTGGCCCAGTGTGCTGCTGTGGGCAGTGCCATCACTGGGCAGGTGTTAAGGGGTCCTATACAAATACAGCCTGAAAAAAAAAATCATGGAGTGCAGCCAGTAAGCAGTACTATTTCATGGCCTTTGCTTCAGTTCTTGCTTCCAGGTTCCTACCTTGAGTTGATACGCTGACTTCCCTTTCAAAGGACTGTAAGATGAAAACTTACCCAAATAAACTTTTCTTCCTATGCTGCTTTTGGGCAGAATGTTTACTAGTGATAGGACACAAACTAAGATGACACTCGAAACCTGAAAAAGGGGGAAGAAGGGGGAAATGATGATAATTGTTTTTAGCAGCGCCTGAAGAGAAATTTTAATTCAGAAACAGCTTCTCTGGAAAGGAGGCACATACAAAGAACTTATAGGAATATGCGATCTGGCTGGAATGGAGACACTCTGCATTACAATATGATTTGGCTGGGATCCAGACACACCCTTAGTTCATGTACACCTGTAACGAAGAAAATTATAGTTTAATGATGTTTATTTAGTGTTTCTTGAATGAATACACTCATTCATGTTGAACTATTTTTATACATATGCAATATTATTAGAAGTATTAAGTAGTTATTAAGTTTTGAGATGCACATTTAAAAAATACAATAATTCCATGGTGAAAAACAAAACTTTTCTATACATTCTTCACTCCTTTTTTATCCCTTTGATTGCTGGTAATATATGAGAAATATTTCTCTTTCCTAAAAGAAGAGGCAAGGACTCTGTTGAGCAGACATCATCAGACAACAAACATGTTCATGCTTTGATCATACCCTGATATAGTAAGAGACAACTGCAGATCTTACAACTCTAGATCTAAGAAAAATAAATTTATTCTGCTTTAAAAGTACCTAAGCTTGGCAGTTTGTTTCAGAAATAAAAATTGGCAATGATACTTCATGCTTTAAATGGCTAATACATCCACATTTTAAGAAATGTAAGTCAACTGCAAGGAAATGATTAAACTAAGTAAAAATCAGCTAAAGGCTTGAGTACTTACTGCCTTAAAATTGTTCAAATAATGTCAATATAAAGTGATATTTATCATTACTGATAATTAGAAAATGAAGAATAAGCAAAGCAAGGAAAAACATCTCTCACCTGTCAGTGATTATTACCACACAGACAAAACACAAGCTGGGAAGATTGCAGAAAAGGACTTCTCATGCATAGTTAGTGGAGATTAAATCTACACAGTCATTAAAGAAAAGACTCAAGAGAACACATGGGATATTACTACCATTAGCTACCAGCCGAAAGGTCTGAGGAATGTCAAATATTATGCAAACTGTAGTCCAGAAATCTCACTGGAATATATTCAGAAATACTGAGAGTCAGTTGTCATTAAGTTTCTTCAAAAATTCAAAATGAATACAAGTATTTAAAATGTGAGCCATTTTTATATTCCTGTCATACATCAAAACACAAATGCAGAGTCCCGTCTTCACAGCAGAATCTATGGGTTTGAAAGCGTCGAAAGGTGAAGTGTAACATGACTCATAACATGAGTCCCTGAATTGGAAAAACGTACGCTTGATATGTACACAGATCTCTACATACACATACACATTTGATCAGCATAATCTATTATTGACTAGGAGACAGTGATGACAATATTTAAAAAAAATAGTTTATGATTAATCAAACAGAATCCAATCTCATTCTGTGTAGATCTAATTTGGGTGCAGTTATTTAGGGACCAGGGGTGATTATGTGTTCAATAGCTGAATTTAGTTTGTTTGACAACAATGGAGGTAAATTTCTGGTTTACAAACACATTCTTAAAATGTGGGAATGGAAGAATGTTATCAATGAATACATTGTTCTCTTAAATGTTTTCAATTCTCCAACTTAGAAAAACTCCCTACCTGCTTTTGGCATATTCAGAAAAATAATTAAATTCAAACTGAGAGCATGAGTGTTGATGATGGATTACTTCTTCTCCAAGATTTTGCTTTTCTTGGACATGTTCCAAACTGGATAATAACTAGGAAGGAGCCATTTTTGGAATAAATTTATTAGGAGGAGATAAATATTTATTAATCATGCAATTTATAATTTTGAGAGACTAAATACATTTTATAGTAAACTGTTACAACTTAAACGCAAAATAATGTTTATTTTAGTTATTTGTTCCATAATTCAATATGAGAGTAATAATTTGGAGTATATTAGTTGATATTTGGTATTATGTGTTGTCAGTAATTGCATGATAAACTGCTTATAAGTAACAGTGGATAACAAGCTTTTAAATTTCATGTGAATCATTAAACACAGTTACTTTGTACATTTCATGAGTAATTTAGTTTTCTAAAGTTTTTATGACTTCATATAAATTGAATTTCTTGCATGTAACATTAGTAGAAAATCACTGCTGTTTTCTGTAATCTAATAATATATTGTAGAGATAGTTCCCTTCCTCAAGTAATGTGAAATTGACTGTTTCTGAAACAAAGTACAATTATACTTTATTTTACTCATATTTTCATACACAAATGTCTATGAATAAATTGTAACATATCCATACTCTGTGACTCAAACAGTGAAGGTTTTCTTGAATGCAATATAGATGTCTATATTTGTCTGTTTTTCACAGATAGTAATATAATTTTGTAACATATTTCAGTTTTAAAATGTTAAATTAATTCTGCCAACTTGAAAGAAAAATGTAGGAAAATTGATACTGATGATATTTCTTGTTCTACAATTTAATTTTGTAATAACTTATGAGCTTACATGCATAATATTTGACATTTCACATAGAATATTGTATTCATTTTATATCAGAAGGTTATAATAATATTTTTGTATTCTTGAAAAATTTGAATACTGGTTAGCATCTACCTGGTGTTGGTAGTAATTTATATTAACATTTAAACTGGATGTTTATGTTTAACCCTTGTAATTTCTTTTGGAGCTCTGTATACATAACTATTTTTCAGATAAGAAAACTTGGGCTTAAAGAAGTTAAATACAATTAATTAAAATTAATACAAGAAGGTACCCAGTGGTAGGGGGACAGAGGTTTCCTTTTAGTTTTGATGTGAAGTCTTCACTCTTAGTAGCCATGTACTGTAAAAAGTAAAGCCACAATAATAATGATAATTATTATTTACTACAAGAATTTAGAAGAGCAATCTGCAAAGGAAATGGATGAATTCTACAGAAAATAATGGACATGATCAGTCCAAAAGTTTTGAGACACTGATTACTGTCAATCACCATATGAATTCACTTGGCCAATATTTAAGACATAATGCCCAGACCACCATGTATTTTACTAATTCTTGATATTATCAGATTTCTGACAGAGAGTGGCTTAATTGTGCCCAGACTCCTGGTAATTAATACAGTAAGATTGCTCTCTATGTGCTGTTTCAGTGGGTACCAGTTTGGAATGGGTAATAGTTTATATTGAAATGGGCTAAGTGTCTTAAGTTTGCTATTGCTGTGATGTGACACAATGACTAAAGTTTCTTGAGGAGTAAAGACCTCATTTAGCTCATGCTTCCATACCATTGTCCATCATAGAAGGAAGTCAGCACAGGAACTAAGATGGGGCAGAGACTTGGAGGTAGGAGCTGATGCAGAGACAATGAAGGTGTGCTGCTTACTAGCTTGGTCTTCATTACTTGTTCAACCTGCTTTCTTACGGAACCCAAGACCACTGGCCCAGGGATGGCACAGCACCAACAATGGGCTGATCCTTCCACTATCAGTCATTAATTAAGACAAATTCCTTACTAATAAAGCTACTATGAACATAGATATACAGGTATTCTTGTGATGGAGTAGAATGTCTTTGATGGATATGCCCAGGAGTCCTATAGCTTGGTCATTTCTCAAATTTCTGAGAAACCAATATATTCATTTTCAAAGTGGCTGTACAAGTTTGCACTCCCACCAGCAATGGAGGAGTGCTCTCCTTGTTCCGCATTCTTGCCAGCATGAATTGCCACTTTTTGTGATTTTTTTCTTTTTTTGTTGTTGTTTTTTTTGTTTTTTGTTTTGTTTTATCTTAACTATTATGACAGGTTTAAGATGAAAACTCAAAGCTATTTTGATTTGTATTTTCCTGGCGGCTAAGGATACTCAACATTTCTTCAGGTGTTTCTCAGTTATTTGAAATTCCTCTGTTAAAAATTCTCTGTTTAGATTGGTACCCCATTTTGAAAATTAGCGTACTTAGTTTGCTGATGTCTACTTTCTTGAGTTTTTTATATATTTTGTATATTAGCCCTTTGTTAGATATGGAGTACATGAAGATGTTTTTTCCATTCTGTGGGCTGCCATTTTGTCCTATTGATGGTGTCCTTTGACTTCTGGAAGTTTTTCAGTTTCATGAGGCCCCATTAAATAATTGTTGTTCTTAGTTCCTGCACTATTGATGTTCTGTTCAGGAAGTTGTCTTTTTGTGTCAATGTGTTCAAGACTATTCTCCACTTTCTCTTCGATCAGGTACACTGTATCTGGTTTCATGTTGAGGTCTTTGATACCTTTGAACTTCAGTTTTGTGCTGGGTGATAGGTATGTGTCTATTTCCATTCTTCTACATACTGAGATCCAGTTAGGCCAGCACCACTTGCTGAAGATGCTTTCTTTTTTTCATTCTATATTTCTGACTTCTTTATTAATAATAACCAGAAGCTGTGTACAACCTAGCTGTCCCTTAAATGAAGAATGGGTAACAAAAATGTAGTATATTTACACTATGGATCATTATGCAGCTGTAAAAAAACAGTGCATCGTGAAATTTGCAGGCAAATTGGTAGAACTATTAAAAAATCGTCTTGAGTGAGTTTATTCAGGCACAGAAAGAAAAACATGGTATGTACTCCCTTATAACTGGATATAAGATGTGAAGTAGAAGATAACCGTGCTGGACACAACAGACCCAGAGAGGATAAATAACAAGGAAGATATAGAGGTTACAATAGTATCTCCCTGGGAAAGGGAAATAGAATAAATTTCACAGGTGGACTCGTGCAGAGAGGAGATGGAAATAGAAGGGAACAGATGCGGGGAGTAAGGAAAGATACTAGGACAAATGACTGGAATTAGGAGGCATTTGGGGTGCGAGGTAGGAACCTAATACAATGGAAACTATGGAATCCCTCTCAAAGACCCCCAGAAATGAGGAAGACATTTAGTTCTTTATATATACTGGATATTAGTCCTCTGTCAGATATAGGGTTGGTGAAGATCCTTTCCCAATCTGTAGGCTGTTGTTATGTTCTAACGACAGTGTCTTTTGCTTTACAGATGCTTTTCAGTTTCACAAGGACCCATTTATGAATTTTTGAGCTTAGAACCTGTGCTGTTGGTGTTCTATTCAAGAAGTTGTCTCCTGTGACAATGAGTTCTAGGCTCATCCCCAAACATACTAAAATCTGTACACCTAAAGAAGCTAAGCGAGAAGGAGGTCCCTGGGTAAGATGATCAATCTTCACTCAGAAAGACAAACAGGATGGACATTGGAAGAAGGAGAAAACAGGAAACAGGACAGGAGCCTACCACAGGGAGCCTCTGAAAGACTCTACCCAGCAATGTATCAAAGCAGATGTTGAGAGTCTTAACCAAACTTTGGGCAGAGTACAGGGAATTCTATGAAAGGAGGGGGAGATATTGGGACCTGGAGAGGACAGGAGCTCCACAAGGATAATAGAACCAAAATATCTGGGCCCAGTGATCTTTTCTGGGACTTACATGCCAACCAAGGACCACTCATGGATATAACCTGGAATCCCTGCTCATGCTAGAACCCCATAGCAGCTCAGTATCCAAGTGGGTTTCCTAGTAAGGGAACAGGGAATGTCTCTGACATGAACTCAGTGGTGGGCTTTTTAATCACAGCCCCCCTGAGGAGGGAGCAGCCTTGCCAGGCCACAGAAGAGGACAAAGCAGCCATTCCTGAGAAGACTTGATAAGTTAGGGTCAGATGAAAGGGAAGGAGGACCTCCCCTATCAGTGGACTTGGAGAGGGGAATGGGAGTAGATGAGGGAGGGAGAGTGGGATTGGGAGGGAATGAGAAAGGGGGCTACAGCTGAGATATGAAGTGAATAAACTGCAATTAACATAAAAACATAAAACTTTAATTAAAAAAAAAGAAAAATTCATTCTGAGTTAAACTGAGTCCCAAAGAGAAATACATGACAGGAGCCTAGCATAATCAACATCATAAAAGCTCCATCCAACTACTCTTGGAATCAGATGCATAGACCCATAGCCAAACGTTAGGACTTTGGAATTCTGGATATTCCGCAGAAGAGAAAGTGGAAGGATTATAGGAACAAGAATGAAAGGACACCACAATAAAACCAAAAGAATCAACAAACCTGGGTTCAGAGGGGATCACAGAGACTAAACCAATTAAGTAGGGAGCCTGCATGAGTCTAGTCTAAGCTCTGTACAGCATTAATATAAGGAGTCATGCCTAGTCTTATGGCAACCAGATATGCCATGTTTGATTGATATCTCTGGGAGGCCTACCCTTCTCTGAAGGGAATGGAAAGATGATGGGGTGGGGGGGGGGCTTCAAGGAAAGGAAAAAGCGAGCATTGGTGGACGGAAAGCAATGCATGAAGAAAGAATAAATAAAAATAAATGCTGTCTTACAGGAATGACTACCATTCGATCTATAGAGACATTTCTTAATTGAGGCTCCCACTTCTCAGATAACTTTAGCTTGAGTCAAGTAGACATAACCTATCCAGTACAGAGTATGCAAAAAACTCTATTATTGCATAAACATAATTTCACAAGTATGTGAATAATTGAGGAAGAAAACACAGGTGATCATCTTGAAGTACTACTGGTTGTCCTAATTCATTGATTGTTAATAATGCAAAATAATTTTTTTCCAAAATCCGGGTGAATTACAAAGTGCTTCATTGTATAGGAGATAAAAATTCAGACAAACCCTTATGTAAATCAATGCATTAGGAGGAGACTTTTAGTATGTGTAGCTTTACAAATGTTCTTTCTTAATAAACTTTTGAGGAAAGTTATCTAACCATAACACATTCAGAATACAAAAAAAAAAAAAAAAAAGGATGAGGAATGGGAGAGCCGATGTTAAAGTTTTGTGTGTAGGAGAGGAAAATGGAAGAGGTAGTGTGCCGATGCATCATAATTTTAAGTCTTGGTGCAGTAAATGTTGGAATATCTGTGTTTAGTCCTTATGATAAGTCAATAATTCTCTATGATTTCTAGATTTTTTTTCTTCTCTGAAACTGTGATTTAATCTCAGATTACCTTTTTCCTTTGTTCATAAAGGACTGTATGTCCTTCTAGCTGAATACTTGTCTCTCAGCTTTCTCACCACCAGACAACTGCCGTAGTTCAAATTCTACTTTTCTTTTTGTAGCTTCATTTTCACGCAGTTTAAAACCTCTCTCTCTCTCTCTCTCTCTCTCTCTCTCTCTCTCTCTCTGTTTGTCTTACTACAGCCTATCCCACTAGACGGGGCTTCACAATGTTAGCATTGTCAGGACTCTGCTATGGGGCTGGATATTTCCTTAATCTTTGTAGAGTCTGTGTGTTTAACATGTCATATATTTACCCTGCCTGTCCTTCTTGACTTTCTCTAGGCTACAGGCACAGTGTATCTATTTTATGCTGAAAATTCTAGTGAAATAAATAGTTCAAATGTTCACCCTACTAAAATTCAAAGCTTTGCAAGAGAGTGTACTGCAGAATATATGTAGTTTACTGATTGCGTCACGGGACTGGCTAGAAGCGGTGGCTAGCTGCCACTACTTGCCATCATCAGAACAACGAACTGTCTATTTGTAGTCTAAGTAAAATCATAATACGCATTTCAACTCTGATTGTCAGTTAATCAATTTACAATGACTTTATACTCATTAAAAGTCATTTTAGACTATCTGAAGTAAGTCAATCACAGATGAGATATTGTACGTTTTTGTTTTTGTGAGGTGTCTAAAGTAATCATACCCATAGAAAATAATAAAATATTGTTTGCAAAAATCTGGGTAAAGCAAAGATGAAGATCAGTTTTTCCCTGAGGGTAAACTTCTAGTTAGATCACGAATTTACAGAGTTTTATAAAGCCTGAAGCTTATAATGGATATGTTGCATATTGCATTAAAATTTTTGATGTATATATTTAAAATGTTTAAATAAATATACAGAAAGGAAGTGGGGAGGAAGAAAGTAGAGAACGAAGAAAGTTAGGGAAAGCATAAGAAAAGGCTAGAGGGAATGAAGAAGTGAGAAAGGAAAGGAGTTACAGAATAAAGGAGAGATAGGAAATGAAAATATGAGCAAGCCCTTGATGCCTAGTGTCTAAAATGTATGCATTTTCTTTCTTCCACATAAAATATGATTAAAATATTGAGACACAAATTTGCCAGCATCTCGTGTAAAGGAAGAATATTAAATAGAATTGTATATATTGTTCCAGGAAACTTTTTGTTTTTAGAAATAATTGAACATAAAATGAAAATGCGTTCACCTAAGTAATGAGCTTGAAAAGTAGTTCATGAAAACTTGTCTTAGCACTTAACACCACTAAACATTGTAAGAAGAATTATTAAAACAGCTGTTGGACTCTAGTTAGGATAGAATTCTTTGACAGAATTCTAAAGAAAAAATATATTTGTGCAAAATAATTTATTGATTTTTGAATGAGATACCTAGCATTTTACTATCTCAAACATTTATATACATGAAGAAAAACCTGTGACTTATGCCTTGTATCAGTTGCTGCAATGGTCATAAACTATTCCTCATTGTGATTCAAAGATAGTTATACTAAGTCTTAAGTAAGATCAAATAAAAACTAGAGAACCTTGAAGGTGCAGGGTGCAGAATTCTCTGAAAGACCACGAAAATTGGATTCAACCTAATGGTCTGAAAAACACTTAATAAAAGTAAAAGAGTATTGAGATGCTGTCTCAAAGGGAAAGTCAGCATATTCAGGGGACTCGTTGTTTTGGATTAACAACTGTGTTTCAAGAGATTCTTATCTCTAGAATAAAATCTAGTTTTACTGTGAGCATTAATGTGTAAAATATTTGGATGGAGTTGATGTACTGGAAATCAAATAGTCCGATAAAAATATTTACCACAGGTTTATTCAAAAGATCAGAGACCATCTTGTATGAAAATATGCAATAACATCTTAGAGTGTGCCAGTGATTATAGATAAGAATTTTATTGGCATTGCTAACCAAGTGTGCTGAATTCTACTACTTCACACATCAGAGAGCAGAACATATCCTTGTCCTTTTCTATCAGTGTATTGGACCCTGAAGGCATAATTCAATAGAAAACGAGATGAAAATCAATGCTACAGTGATGTCCTAAGATAGTATTGCAATTGGAAAACAGGGTAGAAATGAATCTTTTCTTACATGTATGTAAATGAAAATATATTTCATTTGTTTATGTTCAACCCAATATAATTTCAAAATTTATATTTTTCTACCAAATACAAATTTCTTTGGTATTTTTTTTGTAGCTAAGAGTCTGTGGGATTAATAGAGCATAGTAGTGCATTTCTTTAATCCTAGCACTTGAGAGGCAAAGACAGGGAGATCTCTGAGTTTGAGGCAGGCTGTGCAGAGAATCTTTGTCTGGAAAAAACAAAAATATTCCATTGAATAAGTTCTAACTAGTATATGACCAGGAAACTATCCTGGAAAACAGGAAATTAACTTCTTGTTCTGTACAAATAAATATATTTGAAGAAAATGTTAATTAACCTACTCTTCACATGGTAAATTTAATAAAATTTTAAAAAAGCAGTAAAACACATGACTAATTGCATCATATAAGATAAGTAAGAGTGCCATTTTGTACTGATAATGGTCAATACATTTTGCACTATATAAATATAAGTCAACAGTTTTACTCTTTCTCTTAAAATCAATGTAAAAAAATAAATGACATTCTGAAAACTTTGCTGAGGTTCATTCATGACGGACAGGAGTAATATTACAATGATTCAAGTTTTAAATGAACAATTTAAATTTAAATTTTTAAAAAGAGGAAATTAAATAAAATGCCTAGGATTAGTCATTATGAGTACCCTAAGGTAATATAATGAACCATGTTGGTAAAGTTTAGTATAACTTCAGAATGTGTATGTTACATTAATATGCCTTGAGTGTAATGTGTTCAACAGGTACTCTGCTAAACTGTGCCTGGTGTCAGGGAACATCCTTGGAAAACATTGATTGCCATAGTAGTTATGGTTCCCAAAGCAGACTATCCTCTGATTCTTCAGCAGTTGTTCTCAGTATTTCACCTTATGCAAACAGCTTTCTTTGTGAAGTGAATGAACATGAGACATACTAACCCTCCATTTTAACAGATGGTATGTTGCTGGGTGCCCAAGCTGGCTATATCAGTCAGTAGCTATCATACAGGTTTACTTATTCATTTTTATTTTAAAGAAGAAAAATAAATGTGTTTATTTCACATCTTTGATATATGTATTATACAATGACTTAACATAGACAATTAACAATATGTATTAATTCACACAGCGATGATTGTAAAGAGAATATTTCACAGTCAATATCTTAGTATATTTAATTAATTTTGTATAATTTTAACTGAAGTCATTTTGTACTAAAAAATATTGGAATCTATTTCATCTATCTGTTAAATACTTTTTACAAAGTAATTACAATAACCTAAATCAAAATAATAACAACAATAAAACATTACATTAAAATTTCACAAGGCAAGGCAATTTTAAGAATGGAGTCCCAAGAGAAGCACAGGGATCGGTCTTTTCTAAGACTCAATCACACATTCAGGAGCCTAATAAAAATACTAAAGTGAAAACTATAATACATGTGGAGAGGACCTGAGGATGACCCGGTCAGCCCTCTGCTTGCTATGTCTGTCTCTATGACTTCATATGAGCTTTGGGTTGATTTCCATGGTCTTGTTCTCCTGCTGTCCCTCATTACCTCTGGCTGTTACACTCTTTCTGCCCTGTCTTCTGATGGGTTCCCTGAATTCTGAGAGGAAGGATTCGATAGAGACTTCTCATTTATAGCTGTGCATTCAAGGTCTTACTCTCTACATAATGTCTGTCTGGGTCTCTACTCCAGGAGGAAACTTCTCTGAAACTGGTTGAATTAGGCACGGATCTAAAAATATAGCAGAATATCGTTAGGGTCATTTTATTGTTCTTTGTTTTCCCCAACATATTATTTTTATTGATTAGGAATTTCACATAATGTATCCCAATCACATTTATTTTCCAGTTCTTCCTGGCCCACCTACTTACCCTATGACCTTCTTCAAAATAAAGACCAAGAAAAATGTTTAATTTGTGTTCCCTGTATGCTCACTGGAGCATGGTCAAACTCCCAGTGCCTAGCCATTTAAGGGAAACTGAGTCTTTCCACACCCCACCATCTCCAGAAGCCATCAACTTTATTTTTCTTTCTTTTTAAGACAGTAGTGTTGGTTTTCATCCTAAGTCTCTCAGCTCTCTAGTCTCTAATTCTTGGTCACTCACATCATATTGGATATAAGTTCCTTCTCCTGGGGTGAGCCGTAAGTAAAACCAGGTGTTGTCTGGTTCTCTCACAAGCTTTGTGCCACCGTTGCACTAACAAACTGTGTAAGCAGAACAGATCGTACATAAAAGATTTTGTAGTGATTTTGGTGTTTAAATTTCATTTGTGTTAGCCTGCAGTGTACCTTTCCCTGTCGTAGGCACTATAATATGGGGATGAAAGTTCTATTCAGGCACCAGCTCACTCTCTATGTTCAGGGAGTTGTACAGGTATTGTGTCCAGCAATGAAGCATGGCTGTCAGTTTTCAGAGAGCAGCTGTTTTTCATGGAACCAGCCTTGGATGTTTGATAATTTCTAATGGACACCGCTTGGACAAAATTCCACCAGTAGTAACCAAACCAGTTCTGCAAGCTTCATTTGGTGACAAGAGTTGGTTGGTTGGGACTCGATCACTCTCTTTGAAATCTTCATTATAATCACCTTCATATATTTTAGAAAGTTCCCACTGCACTAGGTTTCCATAATATCCCTAAGATACCCCTCAAGTCTAGCTGTCTTTCATTGTAGCTGCATTTCCTTCCTCAATTCCAACTCCCTTGCTCTCTGTACCAAATCCTATTGCCATCCTCCCTGCCCAAGTCCATTCCAGGGAGATCCATGCGCCTACCAAATAGTTCCATCATCTATATCTAACCTCTCTGGACCTATTTTTTTTTTATAATTTAATTAAGGGGTATTAGCAACATATAAATAAATACATAGTATATGTATCAGTTGGTATGGTGTTTGGTGAATAATGCAATAGTAATCATTGGTTTACAGAAATATTTAGCATATTTATTAATATATTTGGTTATAATATATATTGGAGTCCCTGGCATTGAACTCACGTGATTAGGCTTTGCAGAATAAATTTTTACCTGCTGAGATATTTTCTAACTCCAGTTTCTTTGAAATTGTATCTTGGAAAGTTTTAAGTGTTGAAAAATTAACTACATACTTTCTGATATGTTGACACATGAGGGCAACTGTACATGTGAACTCACAACAGTTGACACCAGTCATAAGACTAGGACAAACTTAAACCAAAAAAAAAAAAAAAAAATTATGGCATGAAGAGGTGAGCAGGTTACAAAGTCAGATACTTAGCTGAGCATCTCTTGGCAATTGATGTCTACTGTGAAAAGGAAAGTCAATATTCTTTAAGAATTTAGCCCTTTGGTATGTTGACCATACTCCAGTGAATGAAACATATCTAAGTGTACATAGGAAACAATTATCAAGGACTCCATAGGCCTGGTGCCTTGTCGCACACATCTCTAGCCCCAGCACCCTTGAAGCAGAGGCAGGTAGATCTTTGAGTTCAAAGCCACCCTGATCTAGATAGAGAGTCCCAAACAAACAAAGATTACATAGAGAAACACTGTCTCAAAATAAATAAATACATAAATAAAAATTAAAATAAAATTCTCAAAAAAATGGATTAAAAATTAGAGAAAAATGTCAAGAATCTTAAAATATCCTTTTATTTACAATTTTACATGTTGAAACTCATTTTAGGAGTTAGAGGGGTTGGAGGTCAGCCAAACCTGACCTCCTCACTGAGACTGAAGTGTGACACATGGGATCTGCATGTATCTACACCACCTCTTCTGTCCTCCATGTGTATGTTGTGACTGTTAGCTTCCTGTTTGCCTGGGACTGCTAACAGTGAGATTGAGTGTTTCTCTCACCCTGCTGTATTTGCTTGTGACACTTTTCCCTTGATTGACCAGTGTCCATAGGAGGGATTTGCCCTGTCTTATTGTATCTTGTTTTGTCCTATTTGGTTGTTGTCTCTTAGAGATCTGCTTTTCTCTGAATAGAAACAGAGGCAGGGTTGGCGTGGGAGATGGATCCAGACAGTTTTTATCAAAGTGTATTATCTACTAAATTAGATAAGACAACTTTAAGCATAGTTGTAGTGTGATGTAAAAATAAAATACCATGACCTTATTAAAAAATAGTGTCTTGAGCATCTTTTTGGATATATGCCTAAGAGTGGTATAGCTGGATCTTGAGGTTGCACTAATTCCAATTTTCTGAGAAAGCTCCAGATTGATTTACAAAGTAGTTTTATAAGTTTACATTCCTACCAGCAATGGAGGAGGATTCCCCTTTCTCCACATCCTATCCAGAATGTGTTGTCACTTGAGTTTTGATCTTAGCCATTCTGATGGGTGTAAAGTAGAATCTCAGAGTCATTTTGATTTGCTTTTCCCTGATGACTAAGGACATTGAAAATTTCTTTAAGAGTTTCTCTACCATTCAATATTCTTCTATTGAGAATCCTCTGTTTAGCTCTGTACCCCTCTTTTTAAATGGATTACTTCATTTGTTGCTCTTTAACTTATTAAGTTCTCTATATATTATGGATATTTCTCTCTGTCAGATAAAGAGTGGTGAAGATCCTTTCCCAATAGGTAGGCTGATGTTTTGTTCTCATGACAGTATCCTTTGCTTTACAGAAGCTTTTCAGTTTCATGAGGTCCCACTTATTGATTGTTGATCTTAGACCCTGTGCTGTTGGTGTCAAGGACATTTGCTCAACCATGTTCATAGCAGCTCTATTCATAATAACCAGAAGCTGGAACCAACCTAGATGTCCCTCAGTGGAGGAATGGATTTGGAAACTGTGGTGCATTTACCCAATGGGATACTACTCAGCTATTAAAAGCAAGGAATCATGAAATTTGCATGCAAATGGTAGGAAATAGAGAAGATCATTTTGAGTGAGGTAACCAGAAGCAGAAAGACACACATGGTATATACTCACTCATAAGTGGATATTTGATAGACATACTAAAGTCTATACTCCTAAACAGGCTAAACAACAAGGAAAACCCTAAGGAAGGTACTCAATCCTCATTCAGAAGGACTAATGCTATAGACATTGGAGGCAGAAGAAGACAGGGAACAGCACAGGAGCCTACAACAGGCATCCTCTGAAAGACTCTACTGATCAAGGTATCGAAGCAGAAGGTAAGATTCATAGCCAAACTGTGGGCAGAGTGCAGGTAATCTTATGAAAGAAGGAGGAGATAGATAGACCTGGAAGGGACAGGAGTTCCAAAAGGAGACCAACAGAGCCAAAAATTCTGAGCTCTGGGTCCCTGCAGAGACTGATACCCCAAACAAGGACAATGCATAGAGAGGACCTAAAACGCAAACTCAGATGTAGCCCACAGCTCAGTCTCCAGGTGAGTTCCCTAATAAGGGGAAGAACTCAGAGACAGGCTCTATGATCACCTCCCCCTGGGGGTTGCAGCCTTTCCAGGCAACAGAGGAAGACAATGCAACCAGTCCTGATGAGATCTGATAAGCTAGGATAAAATAAAAGGGGAGGAAGTCCTCCCCTATCAGTGCACTAAAGAAGGGGTAAGAAGGGGAGAAGAGGGAATGAGGGTAGGATTGGGAGGAGAAGAGAGAGAGAGCCACAGCTAGGATACAAATTGGATATACTGTAATAAAGGATAACGATTTTAAAAATTTCATCTTGATGAATGGGGAGGAGGTTGCCCCTATTAGTGGACTTGGCAAGGGGCACGGTGGAGATGAGAGAGGGAGGGAGGGACTGGGAGGGAATGAGGGGTTGGGACACGGCTGGGATACAGAGTTAATAAAATGTAACTGATAAGAAAAAAATAAAATTCAAAATTAAAAAGAACAATAAATTAAAAAAAATTCATCTTGAGTAAAAGTGACGTAAAAATTTTACTTTCCTGCTTTAGCATAATTTGAAGGTCATATGGAGTAGAGAGAGATTGTGTAAAAGTTTTACTATGTATATATTTACATATCCTCATGATAATTTCAATTTTTAATGTTAATTTGGTCATTTCCTAGAAATCATCACAGTAGATTCATAAGAGCTGCTTCATTATGAGAAATGTTGAGGGTGTCTGCAAACAACTTACTGACAACTATTTGAATATATAAATGCTGTATTACAAAAAAAAAACCTTTAAAACCTTATTTTCTCTGTACCTTCATACAGGAGAGAGCAATACTACTTTCACCATTGAAAATAAAGAGACAGACAAATATTGATCAACATTTATAGCCCTTTTCTAAATAATTGTCATCAGTAGCTTTCTTAAACGCTGTCTTGCAAGCAGGCTTTGATAAGGAGCAGCATCTGAAGCAGTTGAGGCTGGAACATGCAGGATGCTGGAACAAATGTGTCAGTGTTTCATTATGTTGGAAGGATGAATCTTGTCAGGTTTGATCCAGCATGACCCATGTCCAGTTCTTTTGTTCTGAAAATATGAAATTTCTCACAAGCATTATACAGTTCTAAAACTATAAATGTATGAGATGTGCAGGATGCACAGATCAATTAAGAATGGTTTTCTTCACTTTTTATGAGCAGAACAAAGACTGTAAATCTTTATCGATGCCATATGAAGAGGTGGCATGTACACGTCATGGAGATTCTGCAGCCAACAAAAGTTATTGTCTATGCATAGACAACCATGTCTCAGTCAGTTTCAGAGATAGTCCCATGTAGCAGGATCAGCAATGTAAGTTACAATTATTATTGAACATATAATCATTATTATGTTGAAATCAAAACAAGGTTGTATAGACCTAAATATCTTCCTCTGGGCTCCTAGGCAGCTGTTGTTTTAGGCCAAGCTGCTACCTATGTCCAGAGAGAAGGCATCCTGTTTAAAGAGACAAGCCAGTTGTCCGGAGCAATAGAAAAAAGGCATATGATTTATATAAACTTCATATAATCTCATTTTTTAATTTATATTTTAAGCATACCCTAGTCATTTTGTACCTGTTTAGGTGTAGGCCTGGGTTTTTAGATTGGTTGGGGCTATTTTTGTCCTACCCCCTTTTCAACATGGAATGGGTGGTTCCACCTTTTAAACATATGAATTGCAATTTTTGAGTTTTTAGGATTTTGCTAGGCTGGCATGTACTTTATCACCTGTAAGTCCCCTGTGTCTTCTTTGCAAGAGGCGTGACCAACATTTGTCCCCCCACCTGGTAAAAATGTTTCATATTCAAAAGGATAAACAAGTTGCTAGAGCAGTGTGACACCTTAATTTAGTTAACATTTAAAAGCTTTTTGACGTGGGAGGCATGCACTTTGCATATTTGTCTCCTAGCCTAATTTTGGGTCCTTCCATTAACCAATAGAATATATCTCTGAAGCCAAAATGCACTTTGACACCAGTTCTCCTGTGGAAGTCCCAATTTCTGAGATTAGATGGGCTTTTTAGAGCATTGTGACATCATCTCTTCTTACATAAACCTAAAACTGATGTGCTTCCAACCTCTAGATCAATAAGGGCAGGAGCCTACCACAGAGGGCCTCCAACAGCCGGGTATCAAGTATCAAAGATGATGCAGAGACTCAGCCAAACTTTGGGCAGAGTGCAGAGAATCTTATGAAAAAAGGGGGAGGTAAAAATACCTGGAAGGGACAGGAGCTCCACAAGGAGAGCAACAGAACCACAATATCTGGGCCCAGGAGTCTTTTCTGAGACTGATACTACAATCAAGGACCATGCATGGAGATAACCTAGAACCCCTGCACAGATGTAGCCCGTGGCAGTTCAGTGTCCAAGTGGGTTTCCCAGTAAGGGGGACAGGGGCTGTCTCTGACATGAACTCAGTAGCTGGCTCTTTGATCACCTCCCTATGGGGGCAGGGTACAGCCTTACCAGGCTACAGAGGAAGACAATGCAGCCAGTTCTAAGACCTGATAAACTAGGGTAATATGGAGGACCTCCCTTATCAGTGGACTAGGAGAGGGGCATGGGAGAAGAGGAAGGGAGGGTGGCAGCTGGAGGGGAGGAGGGAGGGTCTACAAATGGGATACAAAATGCATAAATAGTAATAAATAAATACAATAGTCCATGGCAGTGTAGTGTCCAAGTGGGTTCCATAGTAATGGGAAGAGGGACTGCCTCTGATATAATGTGATTGGCCTGTTCTTTGATCACCTCCCCCTGAGGGGAGAGCAGCCTTACCCGGCCACAGAAGATGACAATGCAGCCAGTCCTGATGTGAAATGATAGACTAAGATCAAAAGGAAGGAGAGGAGGACCTCCCCTATCAGTGGACTTAGGGAGGGGCATGCTCAAAGAAGCAGAAGGAAGGGTGGGACCTGGAGGGGAGGAGGGAGGGGCTTATGGGGGGATGCAAAGTGAATAAACTGTAATAAATAAATAAATAAATGCATGAATGAATGAATGAATAAATAAATATAGAAAGAAAGAAAGAAAGAAAGAAAGAAAGAAAGAAAGAAAGAAAGA
>NW_026591086.1:25592708-25713372 GCF_907164565.1 Psammomys obesus
GAAAGAAAGAAAGAAAGAAAGAAAGAAAGAAAGAAAGAAAGAAAGAAGGGGGAAAAAGAACTTACATAGAAACCTTAAGGAAAGAATTGTCATTTTGAATATTAGACTGTTTTTGCAAGTGGCTAATTAGCAGGTGTACCTGAGCTGACTTTATTATGTGAGTTAGGCTGATCCAGAACTCAAAGATCTGCCCATTTCTGTCTCTTTTGTGTGGTTAAATGCATGTGCCTGTGCTGTTATTGTCCCGTTTAAACTTTTTTTTATTTTTTATTTTTTTTTTTATTAATTACACTTTATTCATTTTGTATCCCCCCATAAGCCCCTCCCTCCTCCCCTCCCGATCCCACCCTCCCTCCCCTTTCTGCATGCATGCCACTCCCCAAGTCCACTGATAGGGGAGGTTCTCCTCTTCTTTCTGATCTTAGTCTATCAGTTCTCATCAAAAGTGGCTGCATTGTCCTCTACCTTGGCCTGGTAAGGCTGCTCCCCCCTCAAGGGGAGGTGATCAAAGAGCAGGCCAATTAGATTATGTCAGAGGTAGTCCCTCTTCCCATTACTATGTAACCTGCTTGGACACTGAACTGCCATGGGCTACATCTGTGCAGGAGTTCTAGGTTATCTCCATGAATAGTCCTTGGTTGGAGCAAATGTCCTTTTTGTGTACTTGAGCCTCTTTTGGGTATATGCCTAGGAGTGGTATGGCTGGATCTTGAGGAAGGGCTATTCCTAGTTGTCTGAGAAAGCGCCAGATTGCTTTCCAGAGTGGTTGTACAAGTTTACATTCCCACCAGCAGTGGAGAAGGGTTCCCCTTTCTCCACAACCTCTCCAGCATGTGTTGTCCCTTGAGTTTTTCATCTTGGCCATTCTGATGGCTTTAAGGTAAAATCTCAGGGTTGTTTTGATTTGCATTTCCCTAATGGCTAATGAGGTTGAGCATTTCTTTAAGTGCTTCTCTGCCATTCCATATTCCTCTACAGAGAATTCTCTCTTTAGCTCTGTTCCCCATTTTTTAAGTGGATTACTTGGTTTGTTGCTTTTCAGCTTGTTTAGTTCTTTATATATATTGGATATGAGTCCTCTGTCAGATAGAGGGTTGGTGATGATTCTTTCCCAATCTGTAGGCAGTTGCTTTGTTTTGATGACAGTGTCCTTTGCTTTACAGAAGCTTTTCAATTTCATGAGGTCCCATTTATTGATTGTTGCTCTTAGAGCCTGTGCTGTTGGTGTTCTGTTCAGGACGTTTTCTCCTGTACCTATGAGTTCTAGGGTATTCCCCACTTTTTTTTCCAGCTGATTTAATGTGTCTGGTTTTATGTTGAGGTCTTTGATCCACTTGGACTTCAGTTTTGTGCAGGGTAATAAGTATGGATCTATTTGCATTTTTCTACATGTAGACATTCAGTTGGACCAGCACCATTTGTTGAAGATGCTATCTTTTTTCCATTGTATGGTTTTGGCATCTTTGTCAAAAATCAGGTGACCGTAAGTGTGTGGGTTTATTTCTGGGTCTTCTGTTCGATTCCATTGATCCATCATTCTGTTTCTATGCCAGTACCATGCAGTTTTTATAACTGTTGCTCTATAGTACAGCTTGAGATCAGGGATGGAGATACCTCCAGAAGATCTTTTATTGTAGAGGATTGTTTTAGCAATTCTCGGTTTCTTGTTATTCCATATGAAGTTGAGAATTTTTCTTTCCAGGTCTGTAAAGAATTGTGTTCTCAATTTGATGGGAATTGCATTAAATCTGTAGATTGCTTTTGGTAAGATGGCCATTTTCACTATGTTGATCCTTCCAAGCCATGAGCATGGGAGATCTTTCCATCTTCTCATATCTTCCTCTAATTCTTTCTTCAGAGACATGAAATTTTTTCATACAAGTCTTTGACTTGCTTGGTTAGGGTTACACCAAGGTACTTTATGTCATTTGTGGCTATTGTGAAGGGTGTTGTTTCTCTAATTTCTATCTCAGGCTTTTGTCTTTTGTATACAAGAGTGCTACTGATTTTTTTGAGTTAATTTTGTATCCGGCCACTTTGCTGAAGGTGTTTATCAGCTGTAGGAATTCCCTGGTAGAGTTTTTGGGGTCACTCATGTATACTATCATATCATCTGCAAATAGTGATAATTTGACTTCTTCCTTTCCCATCTATATCCCCTTGATCTCCTTCAACTGTCTTATTGCTCTAGCAAGGACTTCCAGCACTATGTTGAAGAGATATGGAGAAAGTGGGCAGCCTTGCCTTGTCCCTGATTTCAGTGGGATTGATTTAAGTTTCTCTTTGTTCAGTTTGATGTTGGATATAGGCTTGCTGTATATCGCCTTTATTATGTTTAGATATGTGCCTTGTATCCCTGATCTCTCCAGTACTTTAAATATGAATGGATGTTGGATTTTGTCAAATGCTTTTTCAGCATCTAGGGAGATTATCATGTGGTTTTTTTCTTTCAGTTTGTTAATATGGTGGATCACATTGATGGATTTCCGTATATTGAACCACCCCTGTATACCTGGGATGAAGCCTAGTTGGTCATAGTGGATAATATCTTTGATGTGTTCTTGGATTTGGTTTGCGAGTATTTTGTTAAGTATTTTTGCATCAATGTTCATAAGGGAGATTGGCCTGAAATTCTTTCTTTGTTGAGTCTTTGTGAGGTTTAGGTACCAAGGTGACTGTGGCTTCATAGAATGAGTTTGGTAATGTTCCTTCTGTTTCTATTTTATGGAATAGTTTGAAGAGAATTGGAGTTAGCTCTTCTTTGAAGGTCTGATAGAATTCTGCGCTGAAGCCATCTGGTCCTGGGCTTTCTTTGGATGGGAGACTTTTGATGACTGCTTCTATTTCTTTGGGGGATATAGGACTATTTAATTGATTTACCTGGTCATGATTCAGCTTTGGTAAGTCAAATCGATCAAGAAAATTGTTCATTTCATTTAGATTTTCAAAAATTTTTTGGTAATTTTTACTGTAAAACATGTTATATTTTTTAGTATTAGTTACAGTTTATTTACTTTGTATCCCAGCTGTATCCTGCTCCCTCATTCCCTCTGAATCCCACCCTACCTCTCATCTTCTCCCTGCAGTTTTACAAGTCCACTGAAAGGGGAGGACCATCTCCCCATTCATCTGAACATGTTTTATTAGGTATTTTCAGGATTGGCTGTCAAGTCCTCCTCTGTGGCCAAGCAGGTCTGCTCCTCCTTTGGGGGGGTGGAGGAGAAGTCAAAGAGCCTGCCATTGAGTGCATGTAAGAAACAGTCCCTGTTTCCCTTACTAGGGCACCCACTTGGATACTGAGCTGCTGTAGACTACATCAGAGCAGGGTTCCTAGGTTATATCCAAGCATGGTCCTTGGTTGGAGAAACAGTTTCAGAAATGACCCCTCTGCCCAGATATATTTGGTCCTTGTGGAGCTCTTATTCTTTCCAGGACATACTAACTCCCCCTTCTTTCATGTGATTCCCTGCACTCTGCCAAAGGTTTGATTATGAGTCTCAGTATCTGCTTTGATACACTGCTAGCTAGAGTCTTTCAGAGGCCCTCTGTGGTAGGCTCTTGTCCGGTTACTTGTTTTCTCATATGTCCAATGACCATCACATTTATCTTTCTAAGTGAGGATTGATCATCTTACCCCTGGTCTTCTTTCGTGTTTATTTACTTTAGGTGTATAGATTTCATCATGTTTATCATATCTTGTAGGTCTAAATAAGTGAGTATACACCATGTGTGTCTTTCTGCTTCTGAGATACCTCATTCAAGATGATGTTTTCTAGATCCCACCATTTGCCTGCAAATTTCATTATTTTCTTGTTTTTAATTGCTGAGTAGTATTCCATTGTGCAAATGTACCACATTCCTCCATAGAGGGACATTTGTGTTGTTTCCAGCTTCTGGCTATTACAAATAAAGCTCCTACAAACATGGTTCAACAAATGTCCTTGTTGCATACTTGAGCATATTTTGGATATATGCCTAGGCGTGGTATAGCTGGATCTTGAGGAAGCGCTTTTCCTAATTGTCAGAGAAAGCACCAGATTGATTTCCAGAGTGGTTGTACAAGTTTACATCCCCACCAGCAATGGAGGAGGGTTCCCCTTCTACACAACCTCTCCAGCATGTGTTGTCACTTAAATTTTTTATCTTAGCCATTCTGATGGGTGTAAGGTGAAATCTCAGGGTCGTTTTGCTGTGCATCTCCATGATTACTAAGGACATTGAATATCTTTTTAAGTGTTTCTTACTCCATTTTTTAATTGGATTGCTTGATTTATTACTTTTTAACTTCTTTAGTTCTTTATATATTCTAGATATCAGCCCTCTGTCAGATAGGGTTGGTGAAGATTCTTTCCCAGTCTGTAGGCAGTCATTTTGTTCTGACAACAGTGTCTGTAAGTTCAGTTTCATGAGATCCCATTCATTAATTGTTGCTCTTAGAGCCTGTGTTGTTGGTGTTCTGTTCAGGAAGTTGTCTCCTGTGCCAATGAGTTCTAAGCTCTTCACCACTTTTTCTTCTAACAGATTTAGAGTATCTGGTTTTATGTTGAGGTCTTTGATCCACTTGGACTTTCGTTTTGTGCAGGGTGATAAATATGGATCTATTTTCATTTTTTCTGCATGTAGACATCCAGTTGAACCAACACCATTTGTTGAAGATGCTGTCTTTTTTCCATTGAATGGATTTGGCTTCTTTGTCAAAAATCGAGTATTCATAGGTGTGTGGGTTTATTTCTGGGTCTTCTTTTTGGTTCCATTGATCCTCCTTTCTGTTTCTATGCCAATACCATGTGGTTTTTATTACTATTGCTCTGTAGTACAGCTTGAGATAGGGGATGGAGATACCTCCAGATTATCTGTTGCTGTAGAGGTTCATTTTGGAAATTCTGAGGTTCTTTTTTGTTTCTCTATATGAAGCTGACAGCCTTTCTTTCAAGGTCTGTAAAGAATTGTGTTGGTGGGGTACCCAATATGGCAGTGAACAACACACTCTGTTTTGAAGAGGAAGAGGACCTGAATCTCCGAAATTTGGTGAGTGGAGGGACAATCGAAGCTAGAATTTAGATGTTTTGTCTTTCTGAAAGAGGGGGGACACCACAGAATTGAAGAACAATTATAGATTCAGATCAGGTACCGACTTCTCTGGAAATGGAGTGAGACACTCCCCATGCCTGGGTCTCCCTCCTCCTTAGGAGAGCCTACACACAAGGAAGGTGTAGCTTTGAGCTGAACACAAAGCTCACTGCCCAGGGAAAGAGACAACAGTGGCAGGGTTTCTAGCTCCTCAGCCATGGTGAGCAGCTGTTCTAGCCCGCTGAACACAATCCCTATGATAACATGTCCGAGGATTCCCTGCCCTGTGAGCACCCTCTTGCTGAGCTTCTGATATCCCCTCCAGAGTGCCCCCCCCCACCCCGCTGGCAATCCCACTATACAGAGTACCTGCCCCTACGGAGATCACGCCCCTCAGAGCACACACCCCTCCAGAAATACCACCCTGTGGAGCACAGGTGTGATTTAAGTTTTAATAATGTTTCGTTTATGAATGTAGATGCTCTTGTATTTGGGGCATAGATGTTCAGAATTGTGATGTACTCTTGGTGGATTTTTCCTTTGATGAGAATACAATGCCCCTCCTCATCTTTTTTTATTTATTTTGGTTGAAAATCTATTATATTAGATATTAGTATAGCTACCCCAGCTTGTTTTCTGGGTCCATTTACTTGAAAAACATTTTCCAGCCCTTTACTCTGAGGTAGTGTTTATCTTTGTTTCATAGGTGTGTTTCTTGGATGCAGCAGAATGTTGGATCCTGTTAGTCTGTGTCTCTTTATTGGAGAGTTGAGTCCATTGACGTTGATAGATAACAGTGACCAATGAACATTAGTTCCTTTTTATTGTGGAGTTGGTGGTATTACTGTGATTCATTGCTTGTTTTCTTTTAATTTCTGTTGAGAAATTATCTGCATGCTATGTTTTCTTGGGTATAGTTGTTTTCATTGGATTGGAGTTTTTCTTCTAGTATCTTCTGTAGGGCTGGTTTGCTATGTAGATATTGCTTAAATTTAGTTTTGCCATGGAGTATTTTGTTTTCTCCGTTTATGTTGATTGAAAACTTTATAGGGTATAGTAGTCTAGGTTGGCATCTGTAGTCTCTTAAAGTCTGCATGACACCTGCTCAGGCCCTTCTGGCTTTCATAGTTTCTGATGAGAAGTCCGATGTGAATCTGACAGGTATACCTTTATATGTTACTTGGCCTTTTGTCCTTGCTGCTTTTAATATCTTTTTCTTTCAGCTCTTGTATTCTGTTGGTGTTGCTTACTTTTGTGGTTCCTGATCTTTTCTCTAAGTTCTCCAGCTCCAGGGTTTTCTCAGTTTGTGTTTTCTTTATTGATTCTAATTCTGTTTTCATGCCTTGCACCATTTCCTTCATCTGTTTGAATGTGGATTTCTGTCTCTCAATGATGGTCTCTATTTTTTCTTCATTTCCTCTCTATATGCCACTAATTGTATCTCTACTTGTGCCTCTGTTTGGCTCTATTTGCTCTATTTGTTTCTTTGAGAATTTTGTTCATTTCCTCTTTATTTTCTTCCACTTGGCCAAATCTTTTAGAGATTTGTTCATTTCCTCTTTAACTGCCTGTATTCGTATGGCTATTACTCTGAGAGATTTGTTTGTTTCCTATTTATGTGCCTCAAATAATTGGGTAAGCATAGCTTTAAAATCATTTTCCTGTGTTTCCAATAATTTGGAGTATCCATCAATTTTGGGGGTTGCTGGTGAAGCCATGATGTCCTGATTTATGTTGGATGTGTTCTTTTGCCCAACCCTGGCCATTGGCTTATCTGAAACCTTCCCTGTTTGTTCTTTGATTCAGAAGTTCAGACTAGTACTGTCTTTCTCTGGTATCTGGAGAGTTCTTCAGGAAGTTGAGAGAGGTCCCGTGGTTTCAGCATGTGCGTTGATGTTTCAGCTGTACCTGTGGGAGGAAAGTCAGTGGGTTCAGAAGGACAAATGTGTTCAAGACGGTGAATGAAAGTTTGTGTGGAAGTATGCCTTGAGGGACAGAGTGATAGAGAATGTTGAACCCTTGAATGTGAGGGAGAGGCTCTGCCTTGCAGGCATCTAAGGGGTTACTTGTATATGTGCTGTAAATGTAGCAGGCACTGGTGATAATTATGGCACAATTTCCTAATGCAAATTCTCTGACTACCTCAGTGGCCTATAGGCTACTGGTATTTGGCTAGGTCTGAGCTCCTGGCATCATTTGCCTGAACTCCACTGTTTGACTTGCAGAGCAGGGGCTTTGATGTCTCAAGAGTCTCTCTGTTTCCCACAATGGGTGTGTGGGTGGGAAGGGTCTGATGACTGGCTTCTAGTTTAGAAGGACCCTGGATCTGGGGCTCTGCAGGCACTTAAGGCTGCACTCACTCTCAAGCAGGTCACATCGGCAAGGAATGGGGTATCCAGGCTCCCTACTCTGTGGTTTGGACCTGCTTAGTCATACGCAGGAGGACTGACAAGATTTGCCAGCTCAGGGCTGCTGCAGCCGCCCAGGTTAGGAAGTCCGCTGCAGCTGGAAACTGGATTGCCAGTCCAGATGCCTTCTGAGGAGTCCTGGGGACACACCAGTGTGGTCTCCAGACCTGGGAGGCCAGGGCCCTGGTGTGTCTAGTTTGTTTGGTGGGTCTTTTGGTCTTTGGTGGTTATATAGCCTACTATCTGCCACTGAGGGTTTGCGTGGGCCTTATAGTCAGTAACTAGGAGACCCTGTGGAGTTGGTATGGCTGCTTGTAGACATGGGACTACAGGAGGATGGTGCTGTGGACCTTGGATCTGGGACTCCAAAGGCAGGTACAGCTGAGGGGCTGGAAGCCCTGCCTCTGCTGTTGAAGTCCCCAGGCGGTGAATTCTGACTGAGCTGAGAATCTCGGTGAGCAGGCTGTGGGCTGTCCAGAGGAGGAGGGAGGCCCGAAAACGGGGAGTGCAGGGAGATCAAACAATCATTTCTCTCCTTTCCCAAAGAAGTCCACGGGCGACCTGAGACTAAAGGTCTCACCTTCTTGTTCAGAAAGCCTCAACGTCTTTTCCCTGGCTTTAGTTGTCCTTCTACTCACCAACTCCAGCGCTTCAGCTCCTCTGCTTCTCAGAACCTGTGTGTACTCGTTGTTGCCATCTTGGATCCCCGCCTACAATCTTAATTTCCAAGATACTATTTGATTCTTCTGTGTGCTGGGACTGTATGTGAATACTATCAGGCCAAGTTATTACTATTTTCTTTAACCAGTTGTTTTCTAAATTAATAGGAAGTCATAAAGAAGTAACTGTCAGCTTTATAGGAAAAAAAAGGCAACATCTGTATTTGTTACTAATCCCAAAACATACATATTTCATTTATGGTTGCTGTTCAGGTTATCATGTTATCAATAAATATAGAGTTGGACAGAGAAACATGTAGACTGATGAGTAAAAAAACTACTCAACACAGATTATTCCAATATTTGGTAACTTTTCAGGTTATTTCATAGGTGTATACTTGTCTATCCATATACTCTCTGTATTTATTTTAAATAACTCTAAGCCTCACTAAACTATCATTTCCTCGGGGGGGGGGAACTTTCTTGAAAGTGAGATTCAGTCAGACCATTAATTTTTTGTATTATTAATTACACTTTATTCATTTTGTATCCCCCCATAAGCCCCTCCCTCCTCCCCTCCCGACCTCACCCTTCCTCCCCCTTCTGCATGCATGCCCTTCCCCAAGTCCACTGATAGGGGAGGTCCTCCTCTCCTTCCTTCTGATCTTAGTCTATCAGATCACTTCAGGACTGGCTGCATTGTCTTCTTCTGTGGCCTAGTAAGGCTGTTCCCCTCAGGGGGAGGTGATCAAAGAGCAGGCCAATCAGATTGTGTCAGAGGCATTCCCTCTTCCCATTACTATGTAACCCACTTGGACACTGAACTGCCATGGGTTACATCTGTGCAGAGGTTTTAGGTTATCTCCATGAATAGTCCTTGGGTGGAGTATGAGTCTCTGGGGAGTTCCCTGTGTTCAAATTTTCTTGTTCTGTTGCTCTCCTTGTGGAGTTTCTGTCCATTAATTTTTATGTTGTTTTATTTTGCTCATGTAAAATATCCTTTCTCATTTTAAATTGTGAAAACTTTGGTATATGCTGTTGAATTATTGTTAGTATTCATCTCCTCCTTGTTTCTATATGTACATTATACAAACTAGTATTCATCACCTCCTTATCTCTATATATGATATACAAACTAAGGTAACAAATAATGATTATCATTTTATTTTGCTTCTTATGCTGAACATTTAAGACTTGGGAAGTCTTGTCATCCAGTATATGTTTTTATTATATTTATTAAAAATTATTAAATGAATTATTTTCAAAATGATGAAAATACAAATAAAACAATACAATAGATTTATTCGTTACTTTGTTTAGGAAAGAAAAGAAACATAACAGAAGATTTTCAGTACTCATTTTCTAATATTTGCAAAGTCAGACAGATTTCCTCATTACAAACTAATCTGTAATACAAATGTAATATGCACTGTGGATTGACCAGTTTAAGATTTACATCTACTACATCCTTCCTTTAGTTACTAATTTTTTATTTATAAAATATACAACTTTTGGTAGAAAATACATATAACACACAATTTCCTGGATTCAGTTCCTAACACCGATGGGGAAAAAACTATCTAGATTACTGATTCCGGATATTGTTTGCCTCTGCTAAGATATTTCTTCTATTAAGTTTTAGGTGTCGTGTTGTGTTTGAAACCACCTATAGTCTTAGGAGCATGAGCTAACACATATGTGGCACATATGTAATAACACATAGGTAATAATACACCTGGAAAATTTTTAGAAAATCACATGTGTATAAACCCAATCTCTAATTTAGCCATTGCAACTATAAACTCAATGAACCAGACTTATGTAACTGCATTTTCTTTGTGCACCTTGAAATTCAGATATAACGGAAATTCAAAAGCACTTAGGGTTATTTGGAACCACTATAGGATACTTATTTATTTTTATGTAGAAATTATTGGATCGATTTTTTCATTATGAAAAAGCATATTCAATGCATACTCCAAATGTTGTTTCTACTAAAAAATTAAGCAGATGATAGACATTAAAACTTTTGCATGGAGAAGAGACCAATGCTCATATATCTTGCACATTTCATGATATCATTTTTAGAACTGTCATCACTGAAGCCAGATGGTCTCCAAAGAATTAAAATTTGCCTACAGAGACCTCAACATAAAACCAGATACTCAAAATCGGTTAGAAGAAAAAGTGGGGAGGAGCTTAGAGTTCATTGGCACAGGAGACAACTTCCTGAACAGAACACCAATGGCACAGGCTCTAAAAGCAACAATCAATAAATGGGACCTCATGAAACTGAAAAGCTTCTGTAAAGCAGAAGATACTGTCATCAGAACAAAACGACAGTATACAGACTGGGAAAGGATCTTCACGAACCTTATATCTGACAGAGTGCTGATATCCAGAATATATAAAGAACTAAAGAAGTTAAAAAGCAATAAATCAAGCAATCCAATTAAAAAATGGGATATGGAGCTAAACAGTGAATCCTCTGTAGAGGAATATAGAATGTAGAGAAACACTTTAAGAGATGCTCAACGCCCTTAGCCATTGAAGAGATGCAAATCAAAACAACCCTGAGATTTCACCTTACACCCATCAAAAAGGCTAAAATCAAAAACTGAAACATCAACACATGCTGGAGAGGTTGTGGAGAAAGGGGAACCCTCCTCCATGTGGGAATGTAAACTGGTACAACCACTTTGGAAATCAATCTGGAGCTTTCTCAGACAATTAGGAATAGTGCTTCCTCAAGACCCAGCTATACCATTCCTAGGCATATATCCAAAAGTTGCTCAAATACACAACAAGGACATTTGCTTAACCATGTTTGTAGCAGCTTTATTTGTAGTAGCCAGAACGTGAAAACAACACAGATGTCCATCAATGGACTAATGGATACAGAAATTGTGGTATTTTTACACAATGGAATACTACTCAGCAATCAAAAAGGAGGAAATCATGAAATTTGCAGGCAAATGGTGGGATCTAGAAAAGATCGTTTTGAGTGAGGTATCCCAGAAGGAGAAAGGCATACATGGTATATACCCACTTATATAGACCTATAAAATATAATAAACATACTGAAATCTATACATCTAAAGAAGATAAACAAGAAAGAAGACCTGGGGTAAGATGATCAATCCTCACTTAGAAAGACAACCTCCTCTATCAGTGGACTTGGGGAAGGGCAGGCATGAAGAAGAGGGATTGAGGGTGGGATTGGGAGGGAAAGAGGGAGGGGTTTATGGGGGGATTCAAAGTGAATAAAGTGTAATTGATTATACATATATATATATATATATATACATATATATATGTATATATATATATATACACAAATGTGATGGGCATTGGACATAGGAGAAAACAAGTAAAAGGACAGGAGCCTACCACAGAGGTCCTCTGAAAGACTCTACCTATCGGTGTATCAAAGCAGTATATTAAGACTCATAACCAAACCTTCGGCAGAGTGCAGGGAATCATATGAAAAAGAAGGGAGAGTTTGTATGACCTGGAGAGGATAGGAGCTCTACAAAGACCAAATATATCTGTGGTCAGGGTTTATCAGTCTCTTATATGAGACTGTTTATCCAACCAAGGACCAGGTATGGATATAACTTAGAACCTCTGCTCAGATGTAGCCCATGGTAGCTCAGTAACCAATTGTTTTACCCTAGAATGGGGAACAGGGACTATCTGTGACAGGAACTCAATGGCAGGCTCCTTGACCTCCCCACCCCCACCCCCTGGAGGGAGGAGCAGTCCTGTTAGGCCACAGAGGAGGACTTTGCAGCCAGTCCTGAAGATACCTGATAAAACAGGGTCAGATGAAAGGGGAGGCGGTCCTCCCCATCAGTGGACTTGGAAAGGGGCAGGGAGGAAATAAGGGAGTGTGGAAATGGGAGGGAATGAGGGAGCAGGATACAGCTGGGATACAGAGTTAATAAAATGTAACTAATAATAAAAAAAATCATTCATGCCAAAACAAATTTGCCTGCAGAGTATAGCCTTTAAAGTAATCAGTGTGCTTTCAGTTCTTGAATGGAAATTATTACTTGTTATGTCACTTCCATCAAATATATGGCAAAAATTCTCCAGACATTTTACTGTTAGAAATATAAACTGCTTGAGTGTAGTAAAGCATATATTTTATTCAAGCACTTTATGCTTTGGTGGAATATGTGAGTATTTTATAGACTTCTTTTAAAATATCTATAAGAAAAATATAGGCGAAGATTATGCAACACTATAAACTTGATTCATCAAAATAATTCTTGTTTAAATGTGTGAAATAAATATTCTATATGTTTACCATTAAAATGTACAAAACATTACTTAATATTTAAAGATAATCTCAAGTAAATATCACTTGTGACAAGTATATATCACTTGTGAATGTTAGTTTAAAATTCTTAATCTTGAAATTCATAAGCAGATACTGAAATTCATGATTGCACCTTTTGGAAAGAAAAGGCAAATGTATACCTTTCTTTCCTCTGCAGATGAGGATGTGTCCATACACGTTTGTGTTGGTAATGTAGAACATGACTTCCCGATCACATGCTTATACACATGTAGTTTTTCTATTGGCTAAAAGGGCTGACAATGATACAAAACCAAATCTGCGCATTCCCCCCTTCCCAAATGATGTTTTCGTCTCTTTTTAGGTCCATGAAAACTTTCTGTCCTAGATTGCTTTGTATTGCTCTAAGAAACACCATGGCCAAATAACTGAGAATTTCTATTTCCATCCAACAGTTAACCACTGAGGGAAGTCAGGGCAGAAACTCAAGGCAGAACCAAGGGACAGAAACTGAAGCAGGGACCAGGAAGAAATGCTGTTTACTGGATTGCTCTGCATGACTTACCCAGGAACATACGCACAAGACATGGCAATGGGTTTGGTCTTAGCACATCGATGAGAAAATGTTCTACAGTCTTAATGACAGTTATGTAGGCAATGTTTTCATTTTAGGTTATTTCTTTCTAGATGACTATAGCCAGTTTCCAGATGATAAAATGTAATCAGTATAATATTAAAATATTTCTAGGTTGTCTAAATCAAGTAAATTTGTACATCAGTGTCATCCAGGAAAAAGGGCAGGAATACCTGTGTCTTTCTTTGAGCTCCTTCTGTAAGAAGATATTCCAATGAACTGCTTGATTCTAGCTATTTACAGAAAAAAAAAAATCATTCTTATTTTGCAATATGCAGGTCCTCATCTCCAGGCTGGCGAAATAACTACTGGTAAACACATTTAGTTACATCATTTCTTTACCATCTTTTTCATATTGAAAAAAAAAATAAAAAACAACCCAAATCTATTCAGAAGCAAATTTAATGGTCTTATTTCATACTTAGATATTTGTGAAACTACTCTGAGATGAGATTTTAGGACATTAAGCTACAAAATACATGTAATTATTTTGTGCGCCTGGAGACCTCAGACTTTATAAGACTGGACTTAAATAACTGTTCACTCTACTAAGCATTATACCGTGACTTTCTGGAATTTGAGGGAAGGATTAACTCCATTTTAATGGGCAAAACTACTGACTTCAGCTAAAATTGAACAGATACATTCATTTTCCCAGAATACAAATAACTCTGTACTTCCCACAAACAATTGCTTAGCGTTAATATGAGTACTTTTAATATCCAGTAAGTTAAAGGATCTCATACTGACCGATGAAAATATTACTACTATACATCCATGCAAAAAAATTCAAAATGTATAGTTTCAATAAAGAAAGTTGTCATATTTCAATGCAGGCAATCTCAATTTTGTTAGGCTAGTTAGCAATGAATAATTCAAAAGTGATGGGTTTTGAAAGGTTGCATAATGTAAAGGCACTTCTCACTGAACGATAGGAATATTAAGATCATCCTAAAACAGTTATGATCAGCATAGTTAATTTACCATCTGTCTATGACAGTGAGCCTCAGATAAAAAGTGTTAATAAATGCATAATGATGTACAAAGAATAAATAAAATATGAAAGGACATCAAGGAAAGATAAAAAGAAAATATATGTGTATTTATACTTTTATGTGAATATATTTCTCTATTTCTCAATAAATTTTATTTTCCGTTTTGAATGGGAGAAGGAGGTCCATTGAGTTACAGGTGCTTGATTTTTCACACTATCTAACCACTGAGGGAAATCTTTACTCTTCAGTCTTTAAAACAAAAACAAAAACAAAAAAAAAAAAAAAACAAAAAAAAGGGAAAATGAAAGGGCCAACCAAAATATAAATATTTGTTTCAGAGATGTTCAAAGAATCAGAGAACCTATGGCAAAACCAGTCTTTTAATGGTAAATTTTTAAAAGTGCAATAAATATCCAAATAATATACTTGCCAGAGATTTCATTTTACAAATAGAGGTAGTACCTTATGAAGGCTTCCTATGAATATTCTGTTAGTATTATACCTATGACAAACATAATCTTAATATTTCTATTTTCTGTGATAGAAAATTTCCTGAAAAGATCAGTATTTTCCATCAAACATTAGATTTTGTAGAGGTGTATATTTTATTTCAATTATAAGCAATATTTATAAGATATTATTGGAGAATATTTTGCAAAATGTGAACTATAAAATATTCCAATAGAAAATAATGTTTATTGCCTCCCTTCAAGTAGCCATATTCTAATACCATCTTGTTTCTAAGTATTATCTACCTTAATCATTAATGTGGATAATAATGAAAATATTCTCAGAAAGTAACCTTTTTTAGTTAATGTAAGATATTTATGAATAATGTCACTATTTAAAATAACCAATAAAATTCTGAATGTATCATGAAAAGAACAGTTCTAGAGATGGCTTAGAGCCTGTTTAATGGTCATGAGAGCCTGCATTTAGATGCTCAGCAGCAAAAGAAGAAAACAGCTGGCCATGCTGACACACCTTTGAAATTCCCAGGCTGGGAATTTGGAAACATGAGAGTCCCTAGAGTTTTCTAGTCTTCTACTCTTGCTGAATGAAGGACCTTCAGTGTCAGTGAGAGACGTACCTCAGAGTCCTACACCAAACCAAGAAGTTATTTGCAACTGAGGTTTGCTCAGAGAGCGAAAATCAGTTTTTTTTTTATAGTGGAAGTGACACACATTACATGAACCACACTATAGTCAGGTCAGTCCCATGCCCAGGAGAAATTCATCAACACAAAACAAACTACATGGAATTTGCTTTTCTTTCTTGTCTTATTGTGATTTCTGTTAGTTGACTGAAAGCAAATATAGCTTAATGATAATGGCTTACAGGTGCAAATTTATCAGTCATGCACTTTTAATCATCTCATGGCTTTGATATCAGTTTTGCATCCATTGCCTGTTACATTTAATAAAATAATATACCAATTTGTAGTAAGGCCATAAGTACTATTTTGATATACATGATTAAATAAATATGCTATACTATTAGCAAGGTATGTTTTCAAGTTGAGGCTAGTTTGTACAACTTTTTCTTCATGTGTTATAGAATATGACTTTTCAATGATTCTTTCACTCTGATAGTTATCAGCAGTTTCAGAAAGTATTTATTACTCTTTATGAATCATTCTTAGTCTTAGAGGACTGTTTAAACAACAATACAATGCCTAAATCAAACAAGACTGCTATTTACATAGATTCTAAGCTATTAGGTCCTTTTATTCAGCAATTAGATAAGAATGTAAACTAAAGCCTTCTATTCCTTTAAAAGGCTTTTCTCAATAGGCATATGCTGAACTAATCTCTAAAGAAAGGGTGGCTGCCATGCTTGCTAGGTTTCTCACTCATCAAATTCATCAGGTTTATGGCAAATTTGTATCACATTTATACACTTTTTCTGACAGAAAGTGTGTATTTCTGAATTAAGTATGCTGCTTTCATTAATATGAAGCTGTGCAGTATCACTAACAACATCTTGACAGTAGTAAGAGGCTAAAGCACAAAAACAACTTTAAATGGTCTATCTCTATGGATACACTGTATTTGTTTTTAAATGACAGAATTTTATCAAATTTTATCCTCTACAAGTTGTGGACAGCATAGGCAACCACATTTTTCACATAAGAAATAGCAATTTTTTGACAAAAAACAATCTTTTATTCTTGAATGGAATCACATGCTAGAAGCTTGGCTGTAGTACATGTTCACCATTTTGCCCTGTAAACTCACTTGGATATAGTTACAATAATACTCTATTTATAAATATGCATTTAGTGTAGACAATTGCATTTATTAGGAAATGAAAAAGACTGTCAGTAAGGAAGCATTAGCTAAGCACTTTTTTAAAAAATATCTGGCAACATTCCTCATAAGAGACTTTTTTATTATTATTATTTTCCATTGGCTACCCTCCCAGAATCCACTGCTCGATCCTGCAGCCAATTTCTGCCTAAAGACACATCATTCATTCTGAAGTGGTAGGCAGCCACCAGCAAAAAGAGTCCCATATGTCCAGAAAGCCTGTGTTTTGGAAAATATGTTCAGGGCATTGTGAAGGGTTCTTGACTACATTTCAGAGGGCACTAGGTTTCAGATTTTTATTAATCTCTGTGTCTCTTGTATGCTATGGAGGCAGAAGCAGTCATCCTTCCCCTCAACTAACTTCCATGATCCTGTAGTCTGCGAACTTTTTCATGTTCAATCAAGCTTACTTTTCTTTTGGGAAGTCAGAGGGAGCCTCTTCAGCAATCCTCACTGCCTTACCTTTCTACAGCTCCCACAATGTGGTAGCATTAATGCCAATATTCACTCAGTTCTTCCTCCAGTCACTAAAGTTATTTGAGAATCAACTAACACTCCTAATGAAGAAGCTACTAATGGCATTCTGATGTTATACTCAGAGATCAGCATCTAGCACAGTTGTCATTAGAGAAGTGCCATCCAGCATCTGATGAAAGCAGATACAGAGACTTAAGACCTAAATGCTAGGTGGAGCCAGAGATACCCTGCGAAGATGAAGAAGGGTTGTAGGAATCAAAGGGTAGAGGACACCAGGAGAACAGGGCCCACAGAATCAACTAAGGCTCATAAAGGCTCACAGAGACCAAAGAAACAAACACAACCTTTTATGAGTCTGACCTTTGATGAGTCCTTTGTGTATACCTATGGTTGTGTGGATAGGTATTCTTATGAGACTCCCAACAGTGGAGTGGAGATGTCTATGACTCTTTTTGTCTGCACTTGAGACACATTTCCTCCTACTGGGTTGCCTAGTACAGTATTGATGTGAGAGTTTGTGCGTAGCCTTATTGCAGTTTGTTAGGCCATGTTTGGTGGATATCTCTGGGCAGCCTGCTCTTTTATTTGAAGAGAAATAGATGAGCAATGACTCTGTAGGAAATGGGAGGTGGTGGAAGGCATGGGAGGAGTGGAAGGAAGGGAAACTGAAGTTAGGAAACGCATGAGAGAAAGGTAAAACAAAAAACACAACATATAAGTGTAGTGATATTTTGTCAATATATCTTTGATTATGCTCTTTGTTAAATATTTAAGTTGAATGTAATATAATGTTTCATTCATCAAAATGCATAATTGTTTTAATTTCCCTACAATTTTGCTGAAATTGAAAACCAAACCCTGAATGTTTTCATAATGTGCCACAGTAGATTTTGATTTGTGTTCATGCTGAATTTCTAAGGCAAGCCAGATAACATATAATTTTACTTGGACACATGTCAGTTTTTTACTTTTTAAAACAAGTCAGCTCTACTTTTATGAATGTATACACATGCAGTGTCTTGTTAACTACTGTCATTGGGAGATTTGACTGAACACACACAAAAAAATTTATCCCAACTGATATTATCCATCCTCCAAATAATATGCTTTTCAAAGTAAATAAAATGAATTATTCTAGGTGAATGAGACCTAAACTCCCACTTCTTTTTCAGGTTTTTGCATGTGATTGTTCTCAGAAGTCTATTACTTTGATTATTTTAGGAATTACAACTCAAAAGTGGAATTAAAACATCACTTGCTTCAGTAAGTAGTGAGTGCTAGAAGTTATTCACTTGACTATCTGAGCATTTAAAAGTTTTATATCCAAGCCAGGAATAGTCTTACTTCAAAAGCCTATATTCCACAAAATTTGAAAATCTAAATGAAATGGACAATTTTCTTGAAATATTCTACTTACCGAAGCTGAATCAAGATCAGGTAAATAAAATAAAGAGTCCTATATCCCCTAAAGTGGTAGAAGCAGTCATCAAAAGTCTCCCATCCAAAAAATACCCAGGTCCATATGGTTTCAATACAGACTTCTACAACACTTTCAATAAAGAGCTAATACCGATAGTCTTCAAACTATTCCTCAAAACAGAAACAAAAGGAACATTATCAAACTCATTCTATGGGGCCACAATTACCTTGATACCTAAATATCCAAACCCCTAGCAAAGGAAGAAAATTTTAGACCAATTTCCCTTATGACCATTGATGCACAAATACTCAATATAATACTCTCAAACCGAATCCAAGAACACATCAAAGATATAATCCACTATGAATCACATGGTATATATTCACTTATAAGTGAATGTTACCATGTTATATAGAATAAACATACTAAAATCTATAGACCTAAAGAAGATAAACACTAAGGAGGATCCTAGAGAGGATGCTTAAATCTCATTCAGAATGGCAAGCAGGAGAGGCACCAGAAGCGGTGGAATAAAGAAAACAGGATGGGCGCCTATAACAGACTAAAAGACTAGGCCCAGCAGGGGGTCAAAGTGGATGCAGAGACTCACAGCCAAACTTTGGACAGAGAGCAGTGAGTCTTCTGGAAGAAGGGGGATAAAAGAGGACCCAGAGGGTAGAGGCGACACACAAGGACACCAACACAGCCAAAAAAAAAAAAAAAAAAAAAAAAAGCAGGGCCCAAGGGGGGCCTGTAAGACTGATGCATCAACCAAAGCCCATGCATAAAGAGGACCTAGAATCCCTGCTCAGATGTAAACCATAGACAGCTCAGTCTCAGTTTGGGTTCTCTAGAAGGGTAGAAGAGAGAGTCTCTGACATGAACTCAATTGCCTGTTCATTGATCACTTGTCCGTGGTGGAGAGACCTAGCCAGCTCACAAAGCAAGAGGATCAAGGCATTCCTGATGGGACCTGATAGGCTAGGATCACATAGTAGGGAAGGGGGACTTCCATTATCAGTGGACTGTGGAAGAAGGATAGGAGAGGAAGAAAGAGGGATAGTGGTACCTGGAGAAGATAAGGGAGGGGGGGCTACAATTGGGATACAAAGCTAATAAATGGTAAATAATAATAATAGCAATAATGGTAATAATGAGAATAATAGGAAGAAAAGAAACAAACTGAATGAAAAAAATAACACCCCAACATCTTCTTAGATACCAGAAAAGCATTTGATAAAATCCAACATACTTTCATGTTTAAAGTTTTGGAGAGATCAGGGATACAAGGTACATACCAAAACATAGTAAAGACAGTAATCCTATAGCCAACATCAATCTAAACAGAGAGAAACTTAAATCAATTCCATTGAAATCAGAGACAAGGCAAAGCTGCCCACTCTCTCCATATCTCTTCAATATAGTACTTGAAGTCCTAGCTAGGACAATAAAACAACTAAAGAAGATCAAGGGGATACAAATTGGAGAAGAAGAAGTCAAAGTATCACTATTCTCAGATGATATAATAGTATATATGACTGACCCCAAAGTCAACATAGGAAATTTACAAGATCATGTTAATCAATTAATATTTGTAAACCTTGATCAAGTGAAACAGTACTGCTGAGCCTTGCTATTTTCTCTCTCATAAACTACATACCATGAATTTATGCCCAACTACCTCTTAGCTAAAAATACTAAATCACTCAATAATTTAATTGATTACATTAAAATATGAACTTTGGGGGTAGCGGAGCTGACTCAGTGGGTAACAGTGCTTGTTGTTTATGCAGTATGACCTAAAATTACATCTCTGACAACTATGTAAAAAAGCTATGCATATACATGAATGCCCACAATATTAGCACTGGAGCCAGAACCAGGAAGTACTGGAGTTTTATGGCCATCAGCCATATTAGTAGTTTCTTCAAAGATTTAACTCTAAAAATATAGATGTTGTGTGAATTATTTCTTTTTGTTCTGAAGAGATATGAAAAATATCACTGATGATAGACCAAAGAAATTATTTCAATGATGTCTAGGCTTAGTACACCAGTGAGTTAATTTGCAAGACTTGTATGCTACCAGAAGAGAGGTCAATTACAGAAGGATGTTTACATGCAAGGGGCAGCTAAGTCATAAAAAATGTTCACTCAGCATGGGGTGTACTTACAGAAAGTACAACTCTACAGTCCTCTACACAGCTTGCAGAGTTTTGCTGCTTGCACATAGAATTTCTTCTTCCCAGAATCTATTATTGATTATATCATCTAGGAGAAGGGATTTGTGTATCTTCTGAATTTCAAAAACCTAAAGAGCATTATGGGTTTCATTTAAATCTTCAGTATTATTCAGAATCTTCAGTATTATTCAGAATTTAATTTCTATACAGGAGAGAAATATTTCAACTTATTAGAAATAGCCAAACAACAGTGTGTACTCTGAAAGTCACAGGTTTCGAAACAAAATTTGTAAATAATAAATATCATTATAATTTCTTATATTTATCTCTCTTTCATATAGGGTTAATAGCTAATATTAAATATTGTTAGGTAACTGAAAGCCAATTACTTTCTCTGTGACATTAAAAATGTTATATATAAAATGGCACTATAGTCCAATGGCTTATGAGAAAACTCACTGAATACTCAGTGTGTATACGGTGATATATGCCTCTTTCTATTTGGGACTAGAAGGTGATATAAGTTTGTCTTGAGACTGTTAAATGAGTGCTTACTTCATCTGTATTAAAAGGTAAATGTTTGAATCTGTATTATACCTTAACGTTCATATCATACTAGAGCCAAAAATGAGCAGAATATATATAAAGATGTATCTTATCACATTCTAGATATTATGCATGGGTTGCCCTTCACACTTCAAAAATATAATTTACATTTCAATTTATTTCTATTTCATTTTATTTTATTTTATCTTATATTCTTTTTTCCTCAGAAAATAAAGTAACCCTTTTGGTTATTGTATTTTCTAGTGTATTTTGAAATCAGGAAGTCTGATGTTTTTGGATTTGGTCATTATTAGAACAACTTTAAAATTGTACTTTTTGCTAATAGAAATTTATTTTCTATATTTTGGAGTAAAATATCACTGTTCATATTGTTAAAATTCATATTATGTTAGAACTTATAAATAACTGTGTTTTTAAATTTTTATTATAAAATGTGTTCATTATGTTATCAAATATACAGATAGGCACTGATTTTTTTTCTCCATAGATCATTATGTCTTTCCTCAAACATTGAACCTCAGTGAACATTTGTTTGAATGCTGTGGCTGAGATATGTGGTTTCTTAGTTTCAGTATTAATGAATCATCTACAAAATTTCTGGGTCTTGCCTTACAGTATCAAGTACCAGCATGCCACATTTTGGTTCCTTTAGCCAAACACTGCAGTTTTTGGAAGTTAAAACCCATGATTAGTCAAGAAATTAAAGTCTAAATAGATAAAATGATAATAACATAAGTAAAAATTGGCCTAGTAATCCCATTCTTATGCATAGGATTTATAAAATTCAAATAACCAGATATATGCATTTTTTTTGCCTTGATTTTCTCTTTTATCATAAGAATCTAACACAAGTTTTAGAAGTGTTAGGTAATAGAATTTTATCACCATGCTGTTCTTTACATCTGAAACTTGACAAGCCTGACTGGGTTAGATTCATAGCAAGAGAATACATCTAACTACTCTTTAAGCTTTTGTTAATCCTACTCTCTTTGGCTTAAAATGTGTTTTTAAATTTAATTTTATCTTATTAATTACACTTTACTCACTTTGTATCCCCCCATAATCCCCTCTCTCCTCCCCTCTCCAGCCAACCCTCCCCTCCCCCACGACCTTCTTTGCACATGCCCTTCCTCAAGTCCACTGATAGGGGAGGTCCTCCTCTCCTTCTTTGATCTTAGTCTATCAGATCTCATCAGGAGTGGCTGCATTGTCATCTTCTGTGGCCTGGTAAGGCTGCTGCCCCCTCAGGGGGAAGTGATCAAAGAGCAGACCAATCAGATTATGTCAGAGGCAGTTCCTCTTCCCATTAATATGTAACTCACTTGGACACTGAACTGCCATGGCCTACATCTGTGCAGGGGTTCTAGGTATTTCCATGCCTGGTACTAGGTTGGAGTATGAGTCTCTGGGAAGACCCCTGTGATCAAATTTTCTGGTTCTGTTGCTCTCCTTGTGGGTTCCTATCCTCTCCAGATATTACTATTTCCCACTTCTTACATAAGATTCCATGCACTCTGCCCAATAGTTGGCCATAACTCTTAATGTTTGCTTTGATAGTCTGCAGGGAAGAGCTTTTCAGAGGACCTCTGTGGCAGGTTTCTAGGTTGTTTCCTGTTTTCTTCTTCTTCTGATGTCCATACTCTTTGCCTTTCTGGATGTGGATTTATTATATTAGTCAGGGTCCTCTCTCTTGATTGGTTTCTTTAGATGTACACATTTTAGTAGGTTTATCCTCTGTTATATGTCTATATGAGTGAGTATATATCCTGTATGTCTTTCTGCTTCTGAGACAGCTCACTCAGGATGATCCTTTCCAGGTCCCACCATTTACCTGCAAATTTTATGATTTCCTTATTTTTCATAGCTGAGTAATACTCCATTGTGTAGATATACCACAATTTCTGTATCCATTCTTCAGTTGAGGGGCATCTGGGCTGTTTCCAGCTTCTCACTATTACAAATAAAGCTGCTACAAACATGGTTGAGCAAATGTCCTTATTGTGTACTTGAGCCTCTTTTGGATATATGCCTAGGAGTTGTATGGCTAGATATTGAGGAAGCGCTATTCCTAGATGTCTGAGAAAGCGCCAGATTGATTTCCAGTGCGGTTATACAAGTTTACATTCCCACCAGCAGTGGAGGAGGGTTCCCCTTTCTCCACAGCCTCTCCAGCATGTGTTGTCACTCGAGTTTTTCATCTTGGCCATTCTGATGGGTGTAAGGTGAAATCTCAGGGTCTTTTTGATTTGCATTTCCCTAATGGATAAGGACGCTGAGCATTTCTTTAAGTATTTCTCTGCCATTCTATATTCCTCTACAGAGAATTCTCTGTTTAGCTCTGTTCCCCATTTTTTAATTGGATTACTTGGTTTGCTGCTTTTCAACTTCTTTAATTCTTTATATATACTGGATATTAGCTTTCTGTCAGATAAAGGGTTGGTGAAGATGTTTTCCCAATCTGTAGGCATTCATTTTGTTTTGATGATGGTGTCCTTTGCTTTACAGAAGCTTTTCAATTTCATGAGGTCCCATTTATTGATTGTTACTCTTAGAGCCTGTGCTGTTGGTGTTCTGTTTAGGAAGTAGTCTCCTGTACCAATGAGTTCTAGGGTTTCCCCTACTTTTACTTTTAACCTATTTAATGTGTTTGGTTTTATGTTCAGGTCTTTGATCCACTTGGACTTTAGTATTGTGCAGGGTGATAAGTATGGATCTATTTGCATATTTCTACATGTAGACATCCAGTTAGACCAGCACCATTTGTTGAAGATGCTATCTTTTTTTTTTTTTTTTTCCATTGTATGGTTTTGGCATCTTTGTCAAAGATCAGGTGTGGGTTTATAATTGTGTGGGTTTATTTCTGGGTCTTCTGTTTGGTTCCATTGATCCACCATTCTGTTTCTATGCCAGTACCATGCAGTTTTTATAACTGTTGCTCTATAGTACAGCTTGAGATCTGGGATGGAGATACCTCCAGAAAATCTTTTATTGTAGAGGATTTTTTTTTTTTTTTAGCAATTCTGGGTTTCTAGTTATTCCATATGAAATTGAGAATTTTTCTTTCCAGGTCTGTAAAGAATTGTGTTGGTAATTTGATGGGAATTGCATTGAATGTGTAGATTGCTTTTGGTAAGATGGCCATTTTTACTATGTTAATCCTGCCAAGCCATGAGCATGGGAGACCTTTCCTTCTTCTGCTATCTTCTAATTCTTTCTTCAGAGACTTAAAATTTTTTCATACAAGTCTTAGACTTGCTTGGTTAGGGTTACACCAAGGTACTTTATGTCATTTGTGGCTATTGTGAACGGTGTTGTTTCCCTAATTTCTTTCTCAGCCCTTTTGTCTTTTTTATACAAGAGGGCTACTGAGTTTTTTATTTCTTTGTTTTTAATTGCTTAAAATGTTTTAACTCTATATATTAGCCGAGTAACAACTCTCTATTTATCTGTTTGCATAGTTCTATCTTCCCCACAACTTTCTTGTTCTTTTCTACTCATAGATTAATGTGTGATATTGGGAGAATCTAGGCAAATATGTGAAATAAATATACAACAGAGAGCTGACACTGACCTATAATTATTTTTATTTTTTCTGTAACATTTTTATATAAGTTAAAAAAATTCAGATTATCTAGGAGTTGGGAAGGTAGATATCTTTGTGAATAGTCTTCCTACTGCAGTTATAAATAAGCAACATATTCTAGCTATGTAAATGTTAATGCTAATTAGAAATGGTATATTTTCTGTCTCACACATCTCTGCATGCAAGTAGAAGCACCTTGTACCTGGTTTACAATGTAGAACAATGACTCATCCAGGAACTACATACAGATTAGTGGGAGAAACTTTACATTTGTCATGGTCAGCTGTATCAACTGTTCCTTTTTTCTGCCAATCAATATAATCTTAAATTTTCCTTTATTATCTTTATTTTATTTTTACCATTGTTACTTTTAAGGAAATTTTATTCTAGCAACTTGGGTCCTCTGGCAATAGATCACATCCAAAGGTCTGTGTGATCTGACTGGAATACAGAGACATACCCTTAGTATGCACCTTTAAACTTAAACGATGGTGTCTAATTGAGGAGCAGACAAAGTGAAGAATCAGAGAAAGAATTGGTAGAATGAAGACATACAGAAGAACATACATTAAAAAGAGGTTACTTAAGAGAGGGAGAGAGCTAGAGAGTTTATAGAGACAGTACAGTAGAGCTCAGAGGTACAGCACAGTTTGTAAGAGTTCAACTGAGTGCAGTTCAGTTCTTTCAGTTGAGTTCATGGAGTTCAGAGGTAGTTTTTTCAAGCAGGGTAATTCAAAGAAGCAAAGAGAAAAATCAGTCAACTTAGACAGGAGATTTGAGCCAGAAAAGCTGAGTCAAACTTGTGAGCAAGGGTTCAGAACAAACTAGAAAAGATGAGCTTATTCAACAGTAAGTCTCAGAGTCTGAAAACAATCTAGGTCTAGGTTAACAGAAGGAGGCTGGAAGCTGAAGCCTCCAACATCCTGACTTTCAGAAGGTTGGACTGTATGGAGGCTAGAAGCTTCCAGTCCTAGGCCTAGAGACAGTTAAAACAGAAGTACTCTGGGCTCAGCCTTGGCCATGTATTTGTAAAACTTGAGTATGGCTCTCATCTCATCCCTTTCTCTGAAGAAATAAAAACATAAAAGATGATAATAAAAAATTCAGTCCAAGACAAATTGAGCAATGAACTAATTCAACAACTTCCAGAACACTCAAACAAGAATCCCATGTTCTCAATTGCATTATCCTGACACCAGAACACACATATATTTTATTATAGTACTTGGAAATGCATATTATTATTACTCCACAGTGATATAATCTGCAAGTTTGCTTCACTGTGTGGTGGTTTAAATAGTTTGGCCTCCATAGATTCATGTGTTTGAATACTTGGCCATAGGGAGTAAAATATTAGGAGGTGTGGACTTGTTGGAAGAGGTGTGACATATTTGGAAGAAGTATGGCACTGTGTAGGTATGATCAGGCTCTGCCCAGTGTGGAGGATAAGCTCTTTCTGGCTGCCTTCCGATGAAGATGTACAACTCATGGTTCCTCCAACACTGTGTCAGCATGCTTGCCATCATGATGATATTAGTCTGAACCTCTGAAAATGTAAGCCCACCCCAATTAAATATTTTCTTTGTAAGAGTTTTCTTGGTCATGGTGTTCCTTCACAGCAATAAAACCCTAAGACACGGTGCAAAGTACTAAAATAATGTAATTGCTCTGAAAAATTGAAAGGTAAATGATAAATTGCTAATGTATGTGTTGGTATGGGATATTAAGCCAAGTCTTCTTAGAAAACCTCAAAAAAAAAAAAAAAACAATAGACATCTGAATTACCAAACTGTTTTAGTTGTTTTTAATGCATTATGTTCTATCGAAAAGGGGAAGACCTGATATTTTACACAATACTGGATCTCAACCATCTATCTCCAAGCAAGTGTCACATTCCATGCTTAATATATAAAAGACACTAATAATAGTTTCTTGATTTTACCATTTTCAATAGTGTGTTAACTATATTTATTTTCTATTTTCCTATATTTATTTCCTAAAAGGTCCTATTTTGTTTGAATAATAATTTGTTTCACATTTTGGTTTAATTTCTGATTCACCCAGAGATGAACTATGTCTCAAGTTTCCACTCCTGTTAATCAAGACACTCAACTGCCTTGCCTTCCCTGTCCTAATGGGATTTATTTATCTAATTTATTTTTGGCTTCTGATACTTTATTTTAAATATACGCATGTAACAGTGTTTTGAGACAGCTCCACACAACAAATTGATTTAGACATTTAGCAAACCTTTTAGAAAAAAAATGGCAACAAATTTACTGTAAAGTAATTAGGATGTAATGTAAGGACTAGAAACAACAATATTTTTTCTTAACAATTAATTGTGTAGCCTCAGTATTGAAATCGTAACTATAGGTGATTAAAAGCATGTATTACCTGAGGTGACACTCACTTTCCACTTATTTTATATGAGTGTAATGAGGATTTTCAACTACATACACTCATGGCAGAAGGTGGCTGTATAAGCACTTGATTTTTTTTTTATTTTTTTAATTTATTATTTATTACAGTTTTTTCACTTTGTATCCCAGCTGTGGCCTCTTTCTCATCACAGAAGCTCCAAAAGGAGACCAACAGAGCCAAAAATACTGGGCCCTGGAAGCCCTACAGAGACTGATACCCCAATCAAGGACAATGCATAGAGAAGAGCTAAAACCCAGACTCAGATGTAGCCCATAGACACAATCTCCAAGTGGGTTCCCTAGTAAGGAGATTAGGGGCAATCTCTGGCATCAACTCAGTGGCAGACATTCTGATCACTTCCCCCTGGAGGTGTGCAGCCTTGCCAGGCCACAGAGGAAGATAATACAATCAGTCTTTTCTTTTCATTTTTTATTTTTTTTTATTAATTACAGTTTATTCACTTTGTATCCAAGCTATAGCCCCTTCCCTCATCCCCTCCCATTTCCATCTTCCTTCCCTCTTCTCCTCACATACCCTTCCCCTGTCCTGATAGGAGAGGTCTTCCTCCCCTTCCATCTAATCCTAGTCTTTCAGGTCTCATCAAGTTAGGCTACATTGTCTTACTAAGGAGAGCAACAGAACCAAAAAATCTGGACACAAGGGTCTTTTCTGAGACTGATAAGACAACCAATGACCATTCATGGAGATAGTCTAGAACCCCTGCACAGATGTAACCCATGGCAGCTCAGTGTCCAGGTGGGTTTCCTACTAAAGGAAACAGAGACTGTCTCTGACAAGAACTCAGTTCCTGGCTCTTTGATCACCTCCCCCTGAGGAGGGAGCAGCCTTACCAGGCCACAGAGGAAGACAATGCAACCAGTCATGATGAGACATGATAGGCTAGGGTTAAATGGAGGGTGAGGAGGACCTCACCTACCAGTGGACTAGGGGAAGTGCATAGGGGAGGAAGAGAGAGAGAGGGTGGGATTGGGAGAGATGAGAGAGGGGGCCTTAATGGGATTGTTGCCATTGAAAATATGAGCAAAATGGATCCTACCTTCACTAAGAAGCTCATGGTATTCTGACACAATGGTAAAAAAAAATACCTACTATCCTATTAAACATATTTTGCACTCCAGTTACAAGATTAAAGATAAACTAGTAAATATGAGAAAAATGCTTGCGTAAATATTTATCAAGGGAAGGCAAACTGTATGAATAAATAAATATATTTTATTTAAGCCTTCTGAGATTTACACATCTTTGTTGGCATTTCAACTGGTGTTATCAACGTGCTGATCTTAGGCAATAATAAATGTGAGATTTCATGGGTACCACTTTGCTGTCACACATAGAAGAATCTTTACTCACAGTAGATATCGTAGTTCTTTGAACCTCTTTTGCAATGTTACCTGATCCTTAGATGTACGGGCTGCCTTGTAGCTATATCAGTAAGGGTTAAGAACTCTATGATTCATCATTATGTGAAGTTTTGACCAGCTGTGAAATTAATTCCAAGTTGTCAACTCCTAAACACATACACATATGATCAACATCAAAAGTGTTCATGTGGATACAAATAGGAGGTGACCAATAATAGTTTTCTTGACTCCACAGTTTTCAAGTGTATGGTAACTAGGTTAACATTCTGTTTGTGATTATACTTAGGGTACCATTTAGTTTTAATTGTAGGTTTATCATGTATATCAATAAGTAAGCAAGTTGTCATGAGTTTGAAAGTGAGTGGAGGCATAGCAGGATTTGGAGGGGGAAAGCTTAGTAAAAGTAAATTAACAGCAATATTCATGTATGGAATTCTAAAATAAAATGAAAAAATCTAAAAACAAAAATTCAAACAAAGTGCTACAAAAATTCTTAAATGATGGTCAATATTCATAATAATCAGAACATAGAATTAAAAATATAATAAAATATCATTTCATTCCAGTTAGAATGGCTGTTGTAAGTCATCAAAGATGAGTGATGGAGAGATGGTAAAGTAACTACGGCTTACTGATAACTAATGCTTCTAGTGTGAATGTGAATTCAGAAGGCCTAGAGCATAATAGTTTCTCAATTTTTGAAAGAAATATTTAATTATTATCCAATTAGTTTAATTTCAATAAAAGGTTCTAAAGGATTTTTAATCAGTAGCTTATTAGATTCATTGTACTTTCCTTGTTATTATTACATTATTCATAATGACCAGGAGAAAATCAAACTGACTGCAGGTCAATATATTAATGGACAAAGGAATCATGATATGCATAAAATGTGAAACAATATTCAGCCTTTAATTTCCCCAAAAAAATGTCATTTGAGAGAACAGACCTGCAGGACTTCGTTAAATCACAAATCAAGCAGAAAACCCCTTTATGTGCTTTCACTAGTATACAGAATATACTATGACATATTATTTACCATGTTTAGTTACTTCAGTTTTGATAAAAATAAGTGAGAGATTAAATAATAGTAAACATATTTAAAGATTTATTTATTTTATTATGTCTACAATGTTCTGCCTGAGTGTACACCTGAATGCCAGAGAAGGACATCAGATCTCATTATAGATGGTTGTGAGCCACCATGTGGTTACTGGGAATTGAACTCAGGACCTCTGGAAGAGCAAGCAGTATTCTTAACCTCTGACACAGCAAACGGTACTAAGAACTATCTGCATACAAAACTATCATGCACATAAACACACACACACACACACACACACACACACACACACTCCTTGTCTTGGCTGACGATGTTCCCTCCATGAAACATAGACCACCTAACGAAATCCCAATATGAGACACGAGAAGTCTTTTCTGAGGTGTTGGTGCAGTTTGTCCAAGAGACTCAGAAATACTACAATTTATTAATTTTGCATCATTTCTCATCAGAGGTGTAAAATAAGCCCCCATGAAGACACCATGAATTTAAAACACAGGTACCCAAGACCCCAGAGCTGGTAGTGACCTTAATGCATCATCCATGAGGAATAGCTTTCATGGCAGCATGAGGTACAAGCCTCCAAAGGAGGAAAGCAAACAACAGTCCTACCCAGCTATGACCCTTATGACCTACAACAGTGACTAGCATGTCGCAGTAACACTGAACACTGTGGTGACATGTATATCTTGGCAGTAACCGGTAACTCTCATATTGAAGTTTAAACTTACTCAACAAGAGAGAGCCGAGCTGGGTACTGGAGAGCTAGTTAAACTCTCAGGGACAGAGAAGACATGGATCTTGAAGAATAGCCTACAAGTACCAAAACAGGATAGTCAATTTCTAATTTCTAAATATTTATTCTTATAAACACAGGTAGAGGTAATCCTCATCACACGTCAAAAATAATTCTCTTTGCAACAGAAGAAAACAATTATAAAAATAAAATCACAACTAATCAAAGTGCAGAAGTCACAAAAGATATACCTAGAAAATTACACCTTCACTGGGAAATATTGAAGAATAAAACCAGATTGATTAAAGTGTTTCTTGTAAGCTAGGTCTTCTAGCATATCAGAATCCATGTTCATGAAGTCTCACAAACAGGATTCCTAAATGTGTACTGCATAGTACAACGTTGCTGGAAATAAAGGGTGTTGGGTTAAATATGATTTATATTAATCCTGTAATTATTACAGCAGTATTATTTAACCAAGTTTCAATCAATAAGTAAGCTGCTATCATAACCAATGATACAGACACCCCTTAGATTTTATAATTGCCTTATAACACCTTGGTCTAGGCAAATAATTCCACCTACAGTATCTCAATGACCTAACTATCCACCTCCCAACCTTCATCCAGTGCCATCTGCTTTGTCCATTCTTATCTTGGCTACCTTCCATCTATAACCTCATAAATATTTGCTTATCCTTCATCTGATCACTTCTTTCCATGCCACTCCTAGAGTCCTTCTTCCTGGCCCACATGGTTCCTTTTCCATGATAAACCATTGTGGCTTCCTCCTCTCTCCTTTCTTCCCATCTCTCCATCTCTTTCCAGTGATTCTTGTATCCCTAAAGCCCGGAAACCTTTGGCATACCTACCTTCTTCTGTCCTGCCCAGATATAGGACTTTTATTATTAACCAATCAGGAATAATATCTTAGGCAGTTTTACAAAGCAAGGTGTATCTGAGCAGTAATTAGATCTTGAGGGCCAGTAATGAATGTCAAATTATAACCAGACCAACCCCAACAGGACAACAATAGGCATGCTAATACAGATAGAAAAATACCAGAAGGCCTCAACCCTACAGAAAGATTTAGAGGCCTCTAAGGAACAAGGAGAAGAGGAGAAATAGTCTTCCCAGGAATTTGCACATCAACTGGTTGTCCAATACTAACTGATAAGTCTTTAAAACATACACATAAGTAATTATACAAAGATGCTTATATTGAGTAATATATACATATATATGTATTTTTGCATACTACAGTAATTTATTTTTAAAAAAGAGGCCATGAATGCAAAAGTGAGCAAAGGAAGTTTTATGGCAGCATTTGGAGGAAAGGGAAGAGATAAATTAAGTAATTATATTACCATCTCATGGACAAAAGAAAAATATAAAATATATAAACATTTCAACTAAAATATTTTTATTTATACATATGAATAATAATAAAGAATACATCTTAGTAACCTGAAGAATACTACATAACATAACCTATTTTAGAAATATTAAACATTGATTTAGAATGACAAATTAAAATGAATTTTTCCTTTTTATTTATTTATGTATTTATTACAATTTATTCACTTTGTATCCTAGCTTTAGCTTCCTTCCACAGCTCCCTCTAACGTCTCCTCATATTTCCACCCTTCCTTCCTCTTCTCCCTCTATGCCATTTCCCTAGTCCCCTGATAGAGGAGGACCTCCTCTCCTCCCCTTCTGTCTGACTCTTGCCTATCAGGTCTCATCAAGGCTGGCTCCATTGTCTTCCTCTCTGGCCTGGCAAGGCTGTATCCTGCAGTGGGAGGTGATCAAAGGGCAGGCCACTGAGTTCATGTCAAAGACAGCCCCTGATACCCTTACTAGAGAACCTACTTGCAAACTGAACAGCTTATGGGCTTCCTCTGAGCAAGGGGTGTAGGTCCTCCCCATGCATGGTCTTTGGTTGTCTCTGCAGGACCTCCTGGGCCCAGATTTTTGGGCTCTGTTGGTCTCCTTGTTGAGTTCCTGTCCCCTTCAGGACTTTCTTTTTTAATTTCATTATTATTATTATTTATTACAATTTATTCAATTTGTATCCCTGCTATGTTCCCCTCTCTTGTCTCCTCCCAATACCACCCTCTCTCCCTCTTCTCCCCTATGCCCTTCCCCTAGTCAACTGATAGGTGAGGTCTTCTTCCCCTTCTGTTTGACCCTAGCCTATCAGGTCTCATCAGGACTGGTTGCATTGTCTTCCTCTGTGACTGGCATGAGACTCATATCTGAAATTTGGGCAGAGTGCATGAACTATTATGAAAATAGGGGGAGATAGAAAGACCTGGAGGTTCAGGAGCTCCAAAAAGAGACCAACAGATCAAAACAACAACAACAACAACAACAACAAACTGAGCCATGAGGATCTACAAAGAATGATACCCCAACCAAGGACAATGCATGAAGAGATCCTTAAACCCTGGCTCAGATGTAGCCCACAGTTCCAAGTGAGTTTCCTAATAAGGGAAGTAGGGGTTTTCTCTGCCATGAACTCAGTGACAGGCTTTCTGAACACCTCTCCAGGTCGTTCTATCTCCCTCTTCTTCCATAAGGTTTCCTGCACTCTGCCCAAAGTTTGGCTCTGATTCTCAGTAGCTTCTTCAATACTCTAGTGGAAAATGTTCAACGTCCTTAGTCACCAGGGAAATAAAAATCAAAGCGGCCAGAGATTCCACCATCCACTCATCAGAATGACTAAAATAAAAAACTCAAGAGATGACTCATGCTGGAGAGGTTGTGGAGAAAGGGGAATCTTCCTCCATTGCTGGTGGGAATGCAACCTTTTACAACCACTTTGGAAAGCAATCTGGCCTTTTTCAGAAAATTAGCAATATTGTTACCTCAAGATCCAGCTATACCACTCCTGTGCATATAGCCAAAAGATGCCCCATTATTCAGTACAGACACTTGCTCAGCTGTGTTCATAGCAGCTGTATTTGTAATAGCCAGAATCTGGAAACAACCTAGATGTTACTCAACAGAAGAATGGATACAGAAAGTGTGGTACATTTACATAATGGAGTACTACACGGCAATTAAAAACAAGAAAATCATGAAATTTGCAGGCAAAAGATGGGAACTAGAAAAGATCATCCTGAGTGAGGTAAACCAGAAGCAAAAAGATACATATGACATATACTCACTTATAAGTGGATATTAGCCATATAATATAGAATAAACATACTAAAATCTATAGTCCTAAGGATGCTAAACAACGAGAACCCTAGTAAAGAGGTTTAAACCTCACTTAGAAGGGCAAACAGGATAGATCGCAGAAGTAGAAGATAAGGCATAGAACAGGAGCCTTCCACTGAGGACCTCTGATATACTCTACTCACTTAGGTATCGAAGGAGATACTGAGACTAATAGCCAAAATGAATTTTAAAGGTGAGATATTAGGAAAATGAAATTTTCAGAGATGATGGATTCTTTTGTTAGTAACTGGCATAGCAGGCAAAAAACTCCAACAAATAATACTCGCACACATGTAAATCAACGAAGATACAGGAATTTATACAATCCACACATGCAAATGATTTACAGATTTCATTTGGAGCATAAACAAATGTTTAGATTCTACAATGGCTTTGTTGAATCCACAATCATAAATATAATATATTTAGCTGATATTAAATTTTAAGTTCTAACCTGGCAAATATATTTTTACAAATATTACCCGAGTGATTACTTGAATGATTAAGTACAGCAAATACTTAATTTGACTGTGAAGTAATTTGCAGTTTAAATTTGCAGATTTTTATCAAGTCTTTTCGTATCACATATATTGTGATGAGGATGGAGGCTGCATGTGCTACACAAACCCCCAAGCCCTGAGTTGTAGTATTAAATATCCTTTCTCATTTTAACATCTGCTGTAAGCCTTGGGGCATGGAGGTAATAGAGATGCTCTCGAAAGATCTTGACGTAGAGTGAGTACTCACACTGAGGAAAACATCATTTCTACCCTATTCTACTTTGTCTTAGCGGAAATGTAACTCTCATTACTGTTGCCATAAAATTTTTTTTTGTTTTATTTTGTTTTCTAACTTAATTTTTCTTTCCTAAGAGTAGTCTATGTGATCTCTTTAAAGTATAAAATTACTGAAATAGAAAAACAAACAAAAATTAAAGAAAAATATCAGTCAAAATTTCCATAAACAGGAAAAAACTGAGTAAATTAAAAACAAAATTAATGGAACAGAGAACATAGACTGTAATGGTGTCTGAATAAAATTCTTGGGTACCCACAGTGCTTTGTTCAGCCAGAAAGAATGGGGAAGGGACAGTTTGCTGCAGGTAAGAAAGAAATATAAAAGGAGTAGAACTTCTATAAAACATTTAATGGTTTTGTAACATCTGTTAGGACATATTAGAATCCAAAAGAAGCCATCAACAGAAACAACACACCACCAGCTGCCAGTCGTTTCTTAGGCGTATTTATTTATATTCCTGGGGATAGTATACTGAAAATGAGAATAGAGTAGGAGAAAGGGAAACAAGTGTCTAGGAAAGAGAATTTAACAGCAGTCCTTGCTGTGCATTTAGGAAATAAAAAGAAAATCTCCAAACTCTCGCCATTGCTCTAGAACTGTTGAGGGAAAGACCTCACTCACTAAGGACACACTACAAGTGCTAACATAGGGATATGGAAGGAAAGAGAATGATGGGACCCATCAGTTCTGTGGTCACCCTCAATGCTGGGTGAATAGCCTCTTCCATGCAGCCAGCATCAGGAGAGAGTCCAATATAAACTCTCCATCTTCCTTATTTTTCATTAGTTCCAGAAAGCAATGCTGTAGAGAAATGTGATTTCATTAATGATATAAGCAGCTTGATTCAATAGTTTAAAACTTCATTCAAAAGGTTTAAGCTTGTAAGAAAGTTAACTCTGGGACAAAAATGGTACTTTAAATTGCATGCCGATGCCCTTACATTCTCTAACATCACTCATACTTTTATTTTCACAGAGAATCCATTCACAATGCTATGACCATCTTATGTACATTCTACAAATTAATAATCAGATACATTTTAATACACAGTGTTTGAGGTGTGAAAAGTTGGCTCAGGAGGTAAAGACAGTTTCAATACACTCCTGGTGACCTGATATACAGATAGGAGAAAACAACTCCACATAGTTTCTTGCCTATAAACCTTACATGTCCCTAACTCCAAACAATGCATGGGTGTGTAACACAAGATGAGTAGCTACAGGACTACCACTGAATGTAATGGCATTGAAAGAAAAGAATAAAGATTAACAAAAATATTTTGAAAGCAGCATATGTGATCAGGCTGATAAAATGTTTGGAATTCTGTCATTCTGAGTCAGAGAGATAAAACTTTCTGCACACCTAAAGAAACTAATCAAGAGGGATGACTCTGGCTAAAACGTTCAATCCCTATCCAGAAAGGCTAAGAGGATGGACATCAGAAGAAGGAGAAAAGAGAAAACAAGTCAGGAGCCTGACACAGAGGACCTCTGAATGGCTCTGCCCTGCAGACTATCAATGCAGATGCTGAGAATTATGGGTAACCTTTGAGCAGAGTGCAGGGAATCTTAGGAAAGAAGTGGGAAACAGTAAGATGTGGAGAGGACAGGAACTCCACAAGGAGAGCAACAGAACCAAAAAATCTGAGCACAGGAGTCTTTCCTGAGACCGATACCACAACCAAAAACTATGCATGGAGATAACCTAAGACCCCTGCACAGATGTATCCCATGGCAGTTCAGTATCCAAGTGGGTTCCATTGTAATAGGAACAGGGAGTGTCTCTGACATGAACTGATTGTCCTGCTCTTTAATTGACTCCCCCTGAGGGCGAAGCAGCATTACCAGGCCAAAGAAGACAATGCAGCCTCTCCTGATGAGACCTAATTGACTAGGATCAGAAGTAAAGAAAGGAAGACCTCCCCTATCAGTGGATTTGGGGAGGGGTATGCACACAGAGGGTGGAGGAAGGGAGTGATTGGGAAGGGAGGAGGGAGGGAACCACAGGGGGACACCAAGTGAATTAAGTGTAATTAATAAAAAATTAAAAAAACAATAAAAAAGAAAATTTTTATTTTTTTAAAACTCTTGTGAGTGGTTAGGAAAAAAGTTTCTCATTAATTGCCCTTACCATATTTAAGGTTATATGTGAGGGTGGTTCTTGTTTGGGGAATCCAGTTCACTATTGGTAAATTACTGCAGGAGTCAATATTTTGACTGGCAATACTGCACATGAGTACTTCATTTGCAGCATGTTCACCTCTTCATAACTGGACTTTCATTTTCTTATTATTACTTGGGTTTGCACACTCTTGGCACAGTCCATTTAATGTACATTGTTTTCAACCAGTCTGTGACATGTCTTTCTGTTAATTTTGTTGTCTTTAACATCACAGACTTTAAATTTTGGTGAAATCAGATTTTTCTTTTTCTTTTTCTGGATTTATCATATGTTATACATATGAAGGATTCCTTCTAAGGCTAGAGAGAAGGCTTATTAATTAAGAGCAATTGCTGTTTTAAGAGAAGAGCAGGGTTCAGCCCCTCATACTCATTTCACTTGCTTCACAACAGCTGGTAACTCCTTCTCTAGGGGATCAGACACTCTTCAGTCTTTTGGAAACCTGAACTCAAAAGCACTCTCTCTCTCTGTGTCTCTCTGTCTCTGTCTCTCTCTGTCTCTCTCTCTCTCTCCTCTCTCTCACATACAGAGAGAATAAAAATAAAATGTGAAAACAAATATTTAATACAGTCATGGTAATTATCCAATATTTAAAAATTTTTAGTTTTGTAGTTTGCATTTATCTACTCTAAGATAATACCTGCGTGTTAGGTGAGAGGTGCATCAAAGTTGAAACACCTACTACTTAATGAAAGTACCCTGATTTAGAATAGCATGACTTACTAAATTTTCAGTATTGTAATGGAGCCATGGTTCTCAGCCTTTCTAATGCTGTCACCCTTTAATATAGTTCTTCATGTTGTGGTGATCCCTGGCAATAAAACACTTTGCTCCTACTTCATAATTGTATTTTTGCTTTCATTATAAAGCTAATATTCTGGAACATAGGGGTTTGCCAAATGGGTCATGACCCACAGGTTAAGAACCACTGCATAAGAACAAATGAATTTCAATTCAATAGAAAGTGTTCATTGAGTTTTGAGTTTAGGAATGGCAATATACTCTTTCGAAGATCAGTTATGGCAACAAGTTCCAGTAAGGAAAGAGCCACATAGACAGGAAGTTAATCATCATTCTTCAAGTGTATTGTGCTGCTGTGTGCTGACTCTGTAGGTTAAACTTATCAACACATTGCTAACTTACACCAAACTTCAACATCAACAACAAAACGTTGAACATTCCTACACACACAAACACAACACTCATATATATATATTATATATATATAATTTAGTCAACATTGTTTTCTAATAGAAATATTTTTGTATGGCATATTCTGTACTTTTTTTCAAATACCACTTAATGTAGATAACTCCTAGGAATCTTCTATTTAATTGATCTATGGTCTTTAGATAATACTGAGCATGTACTTGTACTATGATAGATTTTAGTAGTTCTTTTAGATACACACTCAGTTTGCTCCAACTCGGCTCATTTACTAAATGCCTGCTGATTATTTCTGTCATTCTGTGCAGAGTATAATGAATGCATGAAAGGCTGCCATTATATGAATAAGACTTCTATCAATTATTTGTGAGGTTGTATTTTATTTTATTCTCATTTTCACTGTTAGGATGTACTTTAACTGTTGTTATTTTCAGCATATATATTTTACATAATCTGTTTTGTAGCAACCAGGTACTATCTTGATACATGTGTTATCTTATGATACTTCTGTAATAATGCCTTAATAACTTGAAATTCACGGTATTCATTTGTCATACATTAAATGAAAATTGGTTTTAAATAATGTCCCAGGACCTAGTAATTTTGTCACAATAAGTCTATTTCAAGAATATTGAATATCAGTATTTTTTACTCTCAGACTTTCTCCTTACACCCTCAGACCACCTGAAGCTATAATTGTTTCATTTCTCTCTTTAAACTCTGTACCTTTTCTTACCTATGATATCCATACTTCACTGGCTGTTTGAGCATAAAATATATTGGAAGTGGAAAAAGAGCATTTATTTGCTGTCTGAGCTCACAGGGAGGAAACACTGAGATTTTACATGATATATGGGGCAGCAGGTAGATTTTTTTAAATTCTTTTTTTGTTTTGTAGGATTATATAAGTTCATTTTTTATATCTACTTTGCTGGGTGTAGTTTTTATATTTATTACATTTTATCAACACCTTTAATAGGTGTTTTATCAATACCATTTGTAGGTATGACAATATTTTTTGTCTTTTTAAATGTGCTCTCATTAGAATAAATTTCTAATGACATTTATATTCCTGGGACAAACATGTTTACTTGTTCTATGTTGTACTTTGTACATATCTCAAAATTTAATCTGATGAAATTTTACTTTGTTGTTGGTATTATAAAATATTGACCAAAGCAATGTATGGGGAGAAGTGGGGCTTATCTGAACTTGCACTTTAGGTGTCCACCAATAAGGGAAGCTAGGGCAGGAACTGAAGGCAGGAACCCGGATTCAGGAACTGCAGCAAACACAATGGAGGAATGATGCTCCTGGCTTGTTTCCCATAGCTTTAAGGGTCTGCTTTTTCATTAACTCTTATCAGCGAATGGGCCCTCTCACATAGGCCATAAGTCATGACATGCCTACAGTCTATGCTGATAAGGCATTTTCTCTGTTGAAATTACTCTCTTTTTAACTCTATGCTGTGTCAAGTTGACAAAACTGAACAGAACAAGTGATTATTTACAAAAACTATATATTAATAAGAAATGTGTGCTTTTAATCTTTCCTGTAATGTCAGTGATTCTGGTGTTAACAATTATTGTTCATTGGATTGGTATGCATTGGGAAGTTTCTTTTTGATTACTATTAATAACGATGCCATACACATTGTGAAATATGAACATGCAAGTCTATCTCCATAATCTCTTGGGGGTGGAGGGAGGATGATCAGGAATAAAGTAACAGACTTGGCTATAGCAATACATTCTTTTTTATATATAGTAATACTGAGTTACTTCACAACATTTCTGTTATTCCCCAGAATACTTTGATGTATGTATTTCCACTTCAGAGTTTCAAATTTTATTTTTTTGTAGATCTGAATGTACACTACTATTTCATAGTAGGCATCAAAATACTGTACATACTAATGATAATGAATTAGTTTTCATCCAAACATTACAATAAGTAAACTTTTTTTTTGAAAATTTTGAACAATTATTTACTTCTATATTCATGTGTTTGAGTGGTTTTGCCTACACAAGGGTGTGCAATACCTCTGAAGTCCAGAAGATAGCATGGGATTTCCTGGAACTGGAGTTACATACAGCTGTGAGTTGCCATGTGGGTGCTGGAAACTGAACCAGGGTACTAGTAAGTGTTTAAGCAGATGGAGCCTATCTCTAGCCCCACTCCCTCCTCTGACGTTTGTATTTCCAAGATTGTCCAACTTGGTAGTAGTGGTGATGGTCTCGTCTTGTATTACTGCTAGTACTTAATTTGCTGGCTACATAGTTTGTAAATACTACATGGAAGATTTTTTTTTGTCTCTTATTAGCATCTGCATAAGAACGGGGTTCTTCATAAATTTTATATAAGTGATGTTTTTCTTTTTTGTGATCATGCTAGAAATTGAATAGTTCCTCACGTATAGCACTCTCCCATTTCTTTCTGTTCCTCCCAATACATAAGCAATTTTGGTGTGAGAAAGAGCTAGAAATATATTATACATCAAACAATGCATTTACCGAAAGGTGCTCATTATGACTATCACTATCAAGATTTAATTATTGATTTGCTGCAGTAAGTACAACCGTGATAAGATATCAGAATTATTTACTTGAATTTTAATGATGGCTGTATCATTTAATAGAATTGGATCTCTGATTATATAAGAGAAAATAAATATATCAGTCTATTTTTCTGTAGGTTAACTTTTTCTATTTTATTATCTGTTTATGGAACACTCAAATGGTTTTATTTATAGAGCATTTTTCTTTTCGCCATAATTAAGATTCCTGCCCTGGCTTAAATTATATTTAACCTTTACCCCATACAATAAATCATCATAGGTACTTGATATGTTAAGTAACCTTATGTTGTTTGGTTTCTTTGCTTTTTATTTATTTTTAATTATTTTCTCTCAGGGAATAGGTAACCATGACAGGGTTATAACTAAATTACAGTTTTATTACAGTTAAGTGGTTTCTTCCTATTTCATTTGTATAACTGTAGTGTGTGTGTGTGTGTGTGTGTGTGTGTGTGTGTGTGTGCACGTATCTTATACTCCATGGGAAAATAAAGTTCCTCTACTAGAATCTCTGTAATTCATTGCATGTTCCTTAAGGAAACCCATTTTTCACTTCTTTAATATAACTCAAACTACTTTCAGATTTCAGTCAAATGTACTGTGAATAAAATAATTAATGACACTAGAACAGCCAAGAATTCTTCCTTTCTTGACACTCTAACTTGAATTCATTCTTTCCCAAAGTAAATATTTTATTTTACATGCTTTGTAAACTTTGGAAAATAATGTGAATTTTATATTCAATTACACAGTTAAAGGATTCTCCCAATTAAAAATGGTGTTTATTGTATTCAGAAAATTAGAAAAGAGACCCAGATGGTGGATCAAATAAATATGATAATGTTATATTTCATATGTAATCCAGAAGCCAGAAAACGTGAATTATTGAGCTATAACTTAATCATCATGTCAGAGTAGGTATATAAATATAAAACGTGCTCTTATGTTTTACAAAATTGATAGTATTCTGTGATAGATATATTGTTTCATAACTCAAAGTAGTTAGTTACTTAGTCCATGTTATATTTTAATATATATATATATATATATATAATAACATTATGCTAAAAATTATTCCCAAAGTCTGCAGGGAAAAGGCAGTGTATCCCACTTCAGAAAAAAAAAGTATGTGCCTCAGTTATTAATCACTAAATAACACTAAAAAAACCCATAACATTTACCCAATTAATGAAAACATACACTCTTGAGATCATGTAAAAAAACATAACTAAATATGAATTCCTTTCTCACGTCTTTTGATAAATTCAAATTGCAAGAGGTTAAAGTGAACATAAAATTACTTCAAAAAGCAATTAAAGTACACATATATACATATATGTATATATTGTTTGAACCTAAATGCTTGCATCCAGTTCTTTTGTCATTTCTCATGAGTTTTTTTAATTTGTTTTGTTCTAATTACAATTTATTCACTTTGTATCCCAGTTGTAGCCCCCTCCCTGAGCCTCTCCCAACCCAACTCTCTCTCCCTCTTCTCTTCCCTTGCCCCTCCCCCAGTCCACTGATAGGGGCGGTCCTTCTTCCCTTCCATCTACCCTAGCTTATCATGTCTCATCAGGACTGGTTGCATTGTCTTCTTCTGTGGACTGGCAAGGCTGCATCCTCCAGAGGGATGCGATCAGAGAGCCTGCCACTGAGTCCATGCCAGAGCAAGTCCCTGTTCCCCTTACTAGGGTATAAACTTGGTGACAGAATCTATGGGCTACATCTGAGCTGGGGTTTTAGGTTCTGTCCATGCATTGTCCTTGGTTGAGGTGTCATTTTCTGCAGGTACCCCAGGGCTCAATTTTTATGTTGGTCTGTTGGTCTCCTTTGGAGCTCCTATCCCTTCGAGGTCCTTCTTTTTTATTGATTTTTTATTTTTACATTAATTACAGTTTATTCATTTTAAATCCCTGCTGCAGTCCCCTCCCTCATTTCCTCCCAATCTCTTTACCCCTTCCTCTATTCTCCCTATGCCCCTCCCCTAGTCGATTGATAGAGGAGGTCCTCCTCCCCTTCCAGCCAATTCTACTCTATCAGGTCTCATCAGGACTGGTTGCATTGTCCTCTTATGTGGCCTGGTAAGGCTGCTTCCTTGTCAGGTGGAGGTGATAAATGAGCCATCCACTGAGTTCATGTCAGAGACAGACCCCAACCCCTACTAAGGAACCCACTTGGAAACTGAGCAGCCTCCTAGACTCCCCTGCTCAGGGAGAGTTGTTGGTTTTAAATGGGCACATTTAGGAAGATGAATATGTGTTACAATAAAGTCAAATGAATATAAGCCTATGAAAAAAGCTAACAAAATTCAAAGTAAAAAAAAAAAAAACATTTTGTATGTGTATGCATATGTACTTTTTCTCCCCCTTTCTCCTCAAACATTATAACATAAAGATAGTATTTTCAATACTCATATTCAATAAAACAGACATTACATATATGTATGATAATAATTTCTAAAGTTAAAAGCAATTTGAGGACAGAATCAACACATAATATGTGAAAAACAACTTTCTATTATTTAAAAACAGCATTTTTCCTAGTGTTGAAGATTTACATAATAGTTTATCTATAAAACTTCATGAAAATAGTTCTGTTTATAAAAACAAATTTGAGTTCTCAGATGACATACAAAAATAACTTTTAGTGATAAAGTTATTAAAGAAACAATATTATTTCAGTAACTTCAATTTTATGAGCTTCATTCTTTTCTGTGCTAATGGGAAATGACAAACCTAGTGGAGCAAAATCTATGATGGTTTGAAAGAGAAGTATTGGGACTCTACGATATTAAAACTCACTCAAGTTGTCAATCATGTCAATGAGGATAAAGATCTTTTGGATCTTCAACAGTGAAGAAAATGTATGACCAAAGTATCCTTATATAAAAATAGCTAAGTCATATTTCTGCACAGAAATTTAAAAATGATGTTACTAATTTAGCCGTATTGTGAAACTTTGAATTTAAAAATAATTCATCCATTTTTGATGACTATTAAAGGAATTGTTTTTATGTGAAAATTTAAAAATTTCCCCAGAAACTGTTTCTTACACAATCTCACAAATGAACAGATAAGCAACAATAAAGCTTGAACAGGTGAAATGTCAAAATGTGTTATATTTGTCAGATAAAGAAGGCAGGACAGAATAACAAAGAAACTGACAAGAAAATAATTTAAACTATTATAGATGATGGACAGATACACATTTCAATACAAATGGAGTTAAAGGTCATTTTAATGTTTACTGTGTTGAAAGTAGGAGATGAACTAGGGAAATTCTGGCTGGAAGAAATCTATTTATTGTTATTCTAAAGCATATGAATGAATTATTAAGGGCTATAATTTTGCTTTTCAATTGATAGAAGTGCTAGGCAATATTTACATTCTGAAGGGAATGATAGATTTGACACAAAAATAAAAAATAATTTGTAGTGAAGTATATAAAAGGTAGGCCATGGAAATCAGTTTTCTAAATGCAAGGTGTAAGAGGTATAAAGAAAAGACTATGAGTATTTGACAGAAATGATACTAAGGAAAGAAGGGTGTGAATAAAAGGTACAAATCAAAGTATGTGTAACCATTCTAGAACTTGAAAATTAACAAAATTTCCCAATGTTCCATTACCTAACGAAGTAAAAGATGTTTTTCTGTGAAAAATATTGTATAAGTAGAAAAACAATTGAAAATCATTTAAGACAGTTACTAAGTCATTTATATAGTGACATTTGATAAATATGCCAGTCATTTTATTTTTTTTTACTTTTTTTTAATTTTGCTTTTTTCTTTTTTTTTATTTTTTTTAATTTTAATTTTTCTCTTTAGTTACAATTTGTTAACTCTGTGTCCCAGCTGTATCCCGCTCCCTCATTCCCTCCCCAACCCAACACTCCCTCCCTGGTCTCCTCCCTGCCCCTTTCCAAGTCCACTGATAGGGGAGGACCTCCTCCCCTTTCATTTGACCCTGTTTTATCAGGTATCTTCAAGGCTGGCTGCAAAGTCCTCCTCTGTGGCCTAACAGGACTGCTCCTCCCCCTGGGGGGGGGAGGTCAAAGAGCCTGCCCTTGAGATCCTGTTAGAAATAGTCCTTGTTCCCCTTACTTTGGAGAACTACTTGGTTATTGAGCTACCACGGGCCACATCTGAGCAGAAGTTCTAGGTTATATCCATAGATGGTCCTTGGTTGAGTGTCATTCTCAGAAAAGACCCTGTGCCCTGATATATTTGGTCCTTGTAGAGCTCCTATCCTTTCCATATCATACTAACTTTCCTTCTTTCATATGATTCCCTGCACTCTGCCAAGGTTTGGTTATGAGTCTTAGTGTCTGCTTTGAAACACTGCTAGGTAGAGTCTTTCAGATGCCTTTTGCGGTAGACTCCTGTCATACATTCAATGCACATCCCATTTGTCTTTCTAAATGAGGATTGATCATCTTCACCCATGTCCACTTTCTTGATTATCTTTTTTAGGTGTGTAGATTTCATTATGTCTATCATATCTTGTAGGTCATATAAGCGAGTATATACCAAGTTTGTTTTTCTCCTTCTGAGATACTCACTCAGAATGATCTTTTCTAGATCCCACCATTTGTCTGCAAATTTCATGATTCCTCCTTTTTGATTGCTGAGTAGTATTCCATTGTGTAAACATACCACAATTTCTGTATCCATTCCTCTGTTGATGGACATCTGGGTTGTTTCCAAGTTCTGGCTATTACAAATAAAGCTGCTACAAACATGGTTGAACAAATGTCCTTGTTCTATACTTGAGCAAATTTTGGGTATATACCTAGGAGTGGTATAGATGGGTCTTGAGGTAGCACTACTCCTAATTGTCTGAGAAAGCGCCAGATTGACTTCCAAAGTGGTTGAACCAGTTTACATTCCCACCAGCAATGGAGGAGGGTTCCCCTTTTACCACAACCTCTCCAGCATGTGTTGTCCCTTGAGTTTTTCATCTTGGCCATTCTGATGGGTGTAAGGTAAAATCTCAGGGTTGTTTTGATTTGCATTTCCATAATGGCTAATGAGGTTGAGCATTTCTTTAAGTGTTTCTCTGCCATTTGATGTTCCTCTTTCGAGAATTCTCTCTTTAGTTCCGTTGCCCATTTTTTAATGGGATTACTTGGTTTGTTGCTTTTCTGCTTCTTTAGTTCTTTGTATATACTGGATATTAGCCCTCTGTCAGATAAAGGGTTGGTGAAGATTCTTTCCCAATCTGTAGGCAGTCGTTTTGTATCTATAGATTCAATGCAATTCCCATCAAAATACCAACTCAATTCTTTACAGACCTTGAAAAAAAGATTCTCAGCTTCATATGGAGAAACAAAAAACCCAGAATCTCCAAAACGATCCTGTACAACAGCAGATCATCTGGAGGTATCGCCATCCCCGATCTCAAGCTGTACTACAGGGCAACAGTGATAAAAACTGCATGGTATTGGCATAGAAAAGAAAGGAGGATCAATGGAACCGCATAGAAGACCCAGAAATAAATCCACACACCTATGAATCCTCGGTATTTGACAAAGAAGCCAAAACCATTCAATAGAAAAAAGACAGTATATTCAACACATGGTGCTGGTCCAACTGGATGTCTACATGCAGAAAAATGAAAATAGATCCATATTTATCACCCTGCACAAAACTAAAGTCAAAGTGGATCAAGGACCTCAACATAAAACCAGATACTCTAAATCAGTTAGAAAAAAAAGTGGGGAACAGCCTAGAACTCATTGGCACAGGAGACAACTTCCTGAACAGAACACCAACAGCACAAGCTCTAAGAGCAACAATCAATAAATGGGACCTCATGAAACTGAAAAGCTTCTGTAAAGCAAAAGACACAGTCATCAAAACAAAAGGACTGCCTACTTTTTTCTCATCAGTTACATTTTATTAACTTTGTATTCCAGCTGTATACCTCTCCCTCATTCCCTCCCAATCCCACCCTCACTCCCTCATCTCTACCATGCCCCTTTCCAAGTCCACTGATGGGGGGACCTCCTCCCCATTCATCTGATCCTGTTTTATCAGGTATCTCCAGGACTGGCTGCAAAGTCCTCCTCTGTGGCCTAACAGGACTGCTCCTCCCTTGGGGGGTGGGGAAGTCAAAGAGCCAACCATTGAGTTACTGTTAGAAATAGTCATTGTTCCCCTTACTATGGGAAACCAATTGGTTACTGAGCTACCATGGGCTACACCCTAGCAGAGGTTCTAAGTTATATCCATACATGGTCCTTGGTTGAATGTCAGTCTCAGAAAAGACGCTGTGCCCAGATATATTTGGTCCTTGTGGAGCTCCTATCCTTTCCCCATAATACTAACTCCTCTTCTTTCATATGATTCCCTGTACTCTGCGGAAGGTTTGGTTATGAGTCTTCGTATCTGCTTTGAAAACACTGCTAGGTAGAGTCTTTCAGATGCGTTCAGTAGACTCCTGTCATAGGTTCAATTCACATCCCATCTGTCTTTCTAAACAAGGTTTGATCATCTTACCCCATGTCTGCTCTCTTGATTATCTTTTTTAGGTGTATAGATTTCATTATGTTTATCATATCTTATAGGTCTATATAAGTGCTGCTGGTGGGAATGTAAACTGGTACAGTCATTTTCAATAACTTATTAAATTTTCTCCATGTCTGCTGCTTATCTTTCGTCAAATTTAATCTTAAATTTCATATTTCCTTAAGTAAATAAATATTTTCCTGTTTGTGTAAATTATATTCAATCTTCAAAGGCTGTGCTGCATGTAGCTTGTCAGCCATTATGTTCACTATGGCATGTTCTGAGGATGACATTCTTTTCCATTGTCATTTCTGATACTGATCATGGAAATAAAATAGTGACAATGATACTTGACTAGTCTTTTGTGATGTTTGTCTTTGAAACATGTTCTACTATTTCCAAGATAGGAGAAACTGGGGAAATCTTATCCACTATCCAGCTACTTAATCCTAAAAATTGGAAGAGTTTTAATGACTCGCTTTTCTCTATCCACCAAATTTGTGTTCCTTCAGATATTTGCATCATGCTGAATTTCATGGATTAAGTTACGTTTTTAAGTATTTCTTTAAATTGTCCCCAAATCACATTATCATTATTTATTGATATATATATATATATATATATGACAGTAAAAATATCATTAATAATAAACCTAGTTTTAAGAAAATAGGACATTTTGACACATAATTAGAAAATATACAAAATAATTTAAGCTATGAAAATAGCTTGAATACCGTTAATTGTTGAAAATGTACACATTTTTCTTTTTCTTGGAAACAAACCCCAAGTATTATTTTCTAAAGTAACTAAATAAATAAAACACAAGATCATATTTGCATGTACTTCCACACATTAAATGATGCTTTTTTGTTTTACTCTAATATTTGCACTAGGCTATGTTTTTAAACATACAGTTTTATATGACTATTATCAGTGTTCTATGCTATGTTAGAAACACTTAGAAATATTTTCTAATTGGAGTGTACCATAAGGAGAACAACAGAAAGAGAAAATTTGAACACAGGAAACTTCCCAGAGACTCATACTCCAACCAATTACTATTCATGGAGATAACCTAGAACCCCTGCACAGATGTAGCCCATGGCAGTTCAGTGTCCAAGTGGGTTACATAGTAATGGGAAGAGGGACTGCCTCTGATGTAATCTGTAATCTGATTGGCCTGCTTTTTGATCACCTCCCTCTGAGGGGGGAGCAGCCTTACCAGGCCACAGAAGATGACAATGCAGCCACTCCGGATGTGATCTGATAGACTAAGATCAGAAAGGAGAGGAGGACCTCCCCTATCAGTGGACTTGGGGAGGGGCATGCGTGAAGAAGGGAGAGGGAGGGTAGGATCGGGAGGGGAGGAGGGAAGGGATTATGGGGGGATACAAAGTGAATAAAGTGTAATTAATAAAAGTTAAATAAAAAATTAAAATAAATAAAAAAAGAAATATTTTCTAAATAAAATTTTTTAATAGAGAATTAAATCTAGTTCCCCAGATTTTCAGTACCTGGATGGTAGCTACATACTCAGCATTTATTTCAAACACATTTGAAAGGCAGACATTACAAATTTCCACAAGCCTGAGCCCAAGTATCCTGGGATAGCTCAACACCAAAAGCTCTGCCACTCACATAGCACTCACTGCTCTTTTCTGTGACCCCTTGTGGTTTCTTATTCATACATGTGGGATACCATACTAGAACATAAACTACCACAGAGACTAGTGATGTAGTTCAACCTCAAGTCTCTTAGTTTTCTGAGTTAAAAAAAAAATGTATGTCAAATCTAGACTTATTGCTAAAGTGCTGGCCTCACCTGCAGTTAGAACATTAGACATTCTTAACAAATACTGAGAACCTGGGAAGGGGGGACAGAGCAGAGTTATGGTTCCCAAACATACACATATTCTTTCTTGTGTTTCAGTGTCTCAGGGTCTGACTCAAAGTAATACACACCACGGTTATCATCTTTTTTAATTAATTAATTTATTTTTATTAATTATAAATTATTCACTTTGTATCCCAGCTGTAGCCCCCTCTCTTGTCCCCTCCCAATCTCACCTTCTCTCTCTCTTCTCCTCCCATGCCCCTCTCCAGTACACTGATAGAGGAGGTCCTCCTTCCCTTCTCTCTGACCCTATCAAGTCTCATCAGGAGTTACTACATTGTCTTCTTCATAGGCAGTATGCTGGCCGGCACTCTCTTTGGCAGATGGCAGATGTCCAGTATTCTCTCTGGCCTCTGGTGATGGCTTACTTACTCCTTCGCTTTCACAGTTCCTGAGTCACAACACAGAACCTTTTCATCTAGAGAATTTTCAACACCATTTGTGGGAGGCTCATGTACAATATCACCCACAGTTGTATTTCTATCACTGAGAGTGAGATTATTCTACTCAAACTTTCCCATTCTCTCTGTAAGAAGGGTTTTTAGGGGACTACCTCTGGTTGGGGCTGCCCTTTGAGAAGTTCTCAGGGTACATCAACGTTCTTGAGGTTATTATAAAGATGTCATTTGAGCTGAACCATAGTCTAGCATAGAGGGCGTTTCCAGCTCTCCAGAGACTGGCATGCTTTCGGGGCCGGTGTCCAGAGGGTTACTGCTGTTTTCATCACTCTGCCCTTTTGAAGCCCTGCTATCTCCCACCACCTCTTCTTCCTCCTCAGACTCTCTCAAGGGTAACTGAATTTCAGGAACAGGGACTGAAGCTGGCTCAGTAGTCAGCTGATTCTGAAGTTGCACAGGCAGGCAGGCAGTTACTAGTTTGTAGTCCTCCAACTTGATCAGCGTGTCTGACTTTGTGCAAGGCACGGTATGGTCTATAAAACTGTCCTCCTTTACAGAATGGTAGTATTGCTCACCCAGAAGAAATCTCCTCTCATGTTCAAGTACGATCAAGCTCACCAGAGACCAAGAGACCAGAGCCCGTGCCAGTTCAGAAAGGAAATAATAATGGAAGAACTTCTGATAAAAAACAGCAGAGTGCTAGAGAACCATGGGTAAGCCCTAGGAAAGAAGACTTTCTTCCTCAGAAAAGTTAAAAAGGTGATTGGCAGTGAGGAAGGGCCACTTAGGGCTGCAGGAGAAGAAATCACAGGCTATTTGACTGTCAATGGTGTTGATGACAGCGACTCAGTTACAAACTGTGATGACTGTCAACCTGACAGGAACACTAAACAGAATAGCACTGGTTCCTCCGGGTTGCAGGAAACATCAGTAGAAACCCAGACCTCAATGTTCTTAGGTAGCAGAAATATTTGTTTAAAGAGAAATATGTTACTATACAATGAAAGCAAATGGCTTTCTTAGAAATATACTATATACACTGTAACAAAGACTCATGAAGTGTTCTCATTTTCTTACCTTTGAGTTACAAGGATAGGAGCTCCACAAGGACCAAAGATATCTGGGCACAGGGTCTTTTCTGAGACTGACATGCAACCAAGGACCATGTATGAATGTAACCTAGAACCTCTGCTCAGATGTAGCCTGTGGTAGCTCAGTAACCAATTGGTTTCCCATAGTGAGGGGAACAAGGACTATTTCTAACAGGAACTCAATGGCTGGCTCTTTGGCCTCCCTACCCCCCAAGGGAGGAGCAGTCCTGTTAGGCCACAGAGGAGAGCTTTGCAGCCAGTCCTGAAGATACCTGATAAAACAGGATCAGATGAATGGGGAGGAGGTCCCCCCTATCAGTGGACTTGGCAAGCGGCACGGTGGAGAGGAGGGAGGGAGGGAGGGACTGGGAGGGAATGAGGGATTGGGACACGGCTGGGGTACGTAGTTATTAAAATGTAACTGATAAGAAAAAAATAAAATACAAAAAAAAATAAAAAAAGAAAGAAATCTTCTGTGGTTGCTTCTGCTGAAGCTTACTATCAAAGGAGATGATTTTCAGTTTTGGTTCGTTTTCTTCAAACTCTATTAATAATATTATGTAGTATGTTCAGCCCATTTTGAGTTAATGATTGGTACGATAGTTGTGGTTAGCTCTCTTTTCTCATAATGACAGTTTGTACTTAAATACATTTAGCAATTTTTAAGACTAATTTTCAAGGTAACATTAACATAATTTATATTCAGCAGTAGAGTACTGCATTTATTAATTAATGATAAATTGTATCCTTAGCTTTCCCTCTCTTCTCTCCATCACTTTATTAGTTTTATCAGTTTTTATTTTTTGATGCTAGGAACTTAAGGCAAGGATATCTAACCTTTTGTCCTTTCTCTGAACTCCTTTCAAAACCATATAAATGACAAGTTCTATCATAGCATTTACCTACAATTAACAGTTTATGGAAACAGACTTTATCTTCAGAAGTCTGGGGTTGGTAACTGACATGTCAATTCTAAGTTTAAATTTTTCCTATAAACATTTACTTGAATAACAACAATATAATTTAGTGATGTGATTCTTTTAGTCACTTAAAATAGAGCCTATTATAATATTACTTTATGTGTAAAAACAGACAGTAATACATTACTATTGCACAAATTTTTTCATAGAATGAAATTTATAAATGTTATTTGGATGTGGTAGTGTTTGTTTATTTAGATGCAATTCTTTGGCATTTAATAAAATGGTCTTATTTTTTCTATAAACATTATATTTTTTTCTTGTAAGGACTGGGATGGATATTACAAAAAATGATTTTGCCTTCCATTTCTATTCTATAATGCACAATACTGTGCTAAAACATTCCAACATTTCAGATTCCAAAATACTTCCTTGGTCTCAGTTACTAACTTCCTGAGTTTGAATAATATACTTATTAGATTACAAACCTCAGTGATATTCTGCAGAAAGAAATTCAATAATTTCTGGTGTTGGATGAATTGCTGAGGTGTTTCTTAACACATTATGTTCTTTAAATTGGTATCCAAGAATTTAAAAATGCCCTAACTGAGGAAAAATTTTGAATTAAAATTTGTTCCTATTCATTACAAAACTCTTTAAAGTTCTACCCAATAGGATATCAAAGCAGATGTTGAGACTCATTGCCAAATTTTGGGCAGAGTGCAAGGAATCCTATGAAAGAAGGGGAAGAAAGTAATACCTGGAGGCGACAGAAAGAGGGAGGTGGCTACAGCAGGGATACAAAGAGAATGAACTGTAATTAATATAAAAAAATTAAAATTAAAAAATAAAATTATACATTGAGCAAATGTGTCCTATAATTTAATAAACTTTAAAATTTATCTTCATTGCTTCCTATAAGAACCTCAAAAACATATTAACTGAAAGAATACATATCTAAACATTAGGCCACATTGGGCACGTTTTATATATTTTTATTTATATAAATATTATGAAAATTTAAATGTTTACAAATACAAATAAAAGGTAAATTTGTTGTGTCCTAGAGTCAATAGAGGGAAAGTATGACTACAAGTCATTTGTGAGGTGCTTAATTAATTTAAAATAATCCTGACATTCAGAATGTTTTATTTTTATGCAACAAACAAGGATAAGTTAAACAATATAAGTTGCTAGTTATCACCTGAAAGCACTCATTTACATTACAACATGGAAATTTGCCATGTTTGATAACATGAAATTTTTTAATACTGTCTAAACATCTCTCCTTGTAGCAAGGTTTATCTGTTGTTTCTAAATAACTGCCTGGGTACAGGATAAGAGAAAACACTTCAGTCTGATCTAAAACATTCTGATAAGCACTCCAAGGTTCCATTGGTTCTTCTGGCTCTGACAGAATGTGCATCTTAAACTTACAGTATTAGTTGTGGAATGTTTCTATAAAAGAGAGGATTAAGGAAGACAACTTACAAATTAGTGAGAGATGTAACACCTGTCTTATTCAGAGCTCTTGTTACTCATCCTCACACCTGAAACATGTCTATAAATGTTCTATACATGTCTATACATGTTCAATAAAGAGAAAATTTTTTTTCCAAAAAAAAAACCTGATACAATTTAATTATCAAATCGTGTATGTATCTACCCATCATTATCCACTGAAGAAGAGATGAGCTGATCTTACTCCTCAAGTTGATGTACTTGAGAAACAGTATTCTGCGTACTCATCCTTCATTTCTACTTCAGACCGGTGTCTTCAGCAGCTGCAGAAACTAGGTCGGAGTGGAACAGGATAAGGTCAATCTGTGGACCACTCTCCAGCTCCTCTTTCTAAAACAGTGATTGTGATATCCATCTGCCTTTCTGAAAAGATCAGGAAGGCTAATAGCAGAGACTGATTGATATACATTGATGGATTCTGCCTCTGAAGGTGTTGATTATCTCCTCCTCTGCTATAAATGCTGTGGGTAGCATTTATCTACTTTCCCCTACCATAGAATTTTCTGATTTTGATTGCCTTGCTTTGTTCATTTCAGACCCTCAGAACATCAATCTAAGTGACTCTCTAAGTTGATGGCTGGACATGTTGATGTCCATTAAGTTGATTGCCCTTGTTCTTTCAATTAACCCCTGCACCAGGATTTCCAGCTTCACAGTAACTCATTCAGTGTGTTTTCAACATATCAGCTTTGAATTTTATCCATTTTCCGCATTTCCCCAAAGTGAAATCTTCATGTGTTTTCACGTATGAGTAGATAAGAAGGCAAGGGTACAGCTGAGGTCAAAAGAATCTAGAATACTCACCTGTCAACACAAACTCTGCTTTGCCTCAGTCCTATTTATATAATCCCATTATTTAATATATTTACTAGTATAAGGTGTAGTATATAATCTAGTCCATTATGGTCATTTTTAGTGCAAAATCTCTTGATATCTTGTGATAATGTCAATAGTTTCTATTCAGGCTCTATATTGCCCAGGGGATGATTTTTATTTATAAATTAACCTTTTTTTTAAAATTTGAGAACTGTAAATATATAAGCAAGAACTTATTTAGAAAGATTTCATTTTATCTTCTTATATATTTTTTCAATAACAACACCTTATATAACTGAAGTACATGTCACTTCCAGTACAAGATTTTATGAATAGGCTCCTGATTTCTTTGGGTAGAGATTAACCCAAGTTCTCTAGAAACACTGTCTCATAGTTCACTGATCTGTCTTTGTCTCTATCTCTGTTTCTGTTTCTCTCTGGGTTTCTGTCTCTCTTTGTTTTTTCAGTCCCTTTCCATCTGTATGTATGTCTGTCTCTCTGCTTCTCACTTCCCCCCCCTCTGTTTTTCTTCTGTTTGAAATCTAACCCAAAGCCTTATACATACCCAAGGTGTGTCTTATTTTCTTTTAGTAAAAACATGGTAGTTTGAACCTCGACTAATACTCTTTATATATTATTTTAAAAAATTAGGAAACCAATTATACATCTGTGAATACAAACTTCTAGTCAGAATTATTTGTAAGGTTTTCTGTATCAACAAGGACTTTTTTTTAAGCTGGAAGAAAAAAAACAAAAGAATTTCACAAATAACAATAGAGATTTAGAGATTTTCTGGTTATAGCATTAGCCTTGCAGTCATAAAAACAGCAGCTCTATAATGATTAGCACAAAACCCATACACACACAAACACATACACACATACACACACACACACACATACACAAATACATGGAAGTAGAAGGAGAGCAAGTTTAGAAGTAGGTCATCAGGAGTAAAGGGAGGAAAACAAAGGGTAATAGGGTTAACTATGATCATAATAGTATGATACGTGCATGAAATTGTAAAAAAAATAAAGTAAATAATGTATTAACATTAACTTGCATTAAGCTTTAAACATTAAGCTTACATATGTATCCTATATGCAACATATTAAAGATAATATTTATATGTCATTGAATGTGCAAAAAAAACCCACTGCAATATTTTTTTTTATTTGGCATGTGTTGTTAAGTACCTAAAACCCTCCTTTGGACAATAGAAAACACAGAGTGAGTAACAGATCAAACGTGAATAGTGGCTGCCCAAAAACACTTAAAATATGCATATCATATGGTGGTAAGTACAATGGAGGAACTACTTCTGTTAGCAAGGAATTAGTCAGATGAATTTTGTTCAGCTATCAGACATGTCAGCCAAAAAAAAAAAAAAAAAAAAAGATAATCATAAAGATCTTTGATGAGCCAAGGGAATGTTTCCTTCAAGAAAGGGCCTGTGTTCTGTGGGTACACCCTTTCTGGATCTCAGATTAGGCACAGAACACATCCAAACATCAATTTCCAAACACAAAGGGATATATTAATAATCAGGGAAAGTGACAAAGTGTCTGAATCTGAATTGGGCAGAAACAGCAGCAAGTTGCTTTGTAAGTGTTTAAAAGAGAAAAAGGGAGATGTGTGTTAGAATGAGCTGGGATTAATTGGTAAATTCTGATTGCATATGTTAACTAGGTATTGGGGATTTGGGTTGCTGTACCTTGATATTTTGATAGTTGAACCTTGGTGATTAGCCTTAGGAATGTGTCAAGCAGAAGAAAGTTGCCAAATAAGGGAAGAGACCTTGGTGGCTAGCTTTAAGAATGTAATCTAATTTTCTGAGAAAACCCCAGATTGATTTCCAAAGTGATTGTACATGTTTACATTCCTACCAGCAATGGAAGAGGGTTCCCCTTTTTCTACAACCTCTCCAGCTTGCAGAGACTCTAGATGCCCTGCTCAGAAGTAGCCCATGGCCCAGTGTCCATGGGAGTACCCTAGTAAGGGGAGCAAGGGCAAACATTGCCATAAACTTGGTTGCCTGCTCTTTGATCAACTCCCCCTGGCAAGGTAACCTTACTAGACCACAGAGAAAGAGGATCCAAAGACTCCTGATGAGACCTGATAGGCTAGGGTCAGATAGTAGGGGAGGAGGACCTCCCTTATCAGTGGACTTAGAGAGGGGCAGGGAGGAGATGAGGGAGGGAGGGTGGAATTGGGAGGGACTGAAGGAGAGTGCTGCAGCTGGGAAACAAAGCGAATAAATTATAATAATATTAGAGAGCAAAAATATGCAGGAATTTGTAACTCAAAGGAAATGGTAATGAGATTTCATTATGTGAATTACAATTTCTTTGAACTAAATAAAAATAATTATTTTGTGAAAAAAAAAAGAATGTAATCTAACACTTTAGCAAGGGATAGAGAATGGGGAGGACAAAACCTGCAGGCTGCCTGTTTGCTCTTCTCAAGACTGCTAGAGCCTTTCACTGCAGATTATCTGAACCACAGTATGCTGCAGTCAGGGGAAAGAAGCAGCCAACTAAGCCAGACACCACTTCTCCATGAAAAGGTAAAAATCATTGTGTGAACACAGGACAAGCATCTCAGAGGGCGAAGAGTAAAGGGCCACCAGCAAGATGAAGAGAGCATACAAATTTTGGCTTTATTTCAGCCAGGATGAAAGGCAAAGATACTATGATGAAAGAAGAAAATAAAATGAAAACCAAAAACATATTATCTAACAAAGTGTGTATGTGTGTGTGTGTGTGTGTGTGTGTGTGTGTGTGTGTGTGTGTGTGTGTTTGGCAGCTGAATTCAGGGCCTTGGAAAATGTTAGTGGACTTGGAGAGGGGCATGGGAGGAGAAGAAGGAGGAAGGGAGGATTGGGAGAGGTCAGGAGAGGGGGTTACAACTGGGATACAAAGTTAATAAATTGTAAATATTTAAAAAAAAACGAAAAAAGAAAAATGTTATGCAAATATCTTACTGTTGACCTATATCCCAGCCCAATGTTATGTACATGCTTTATCTCCTTTTTTTAAAAGTGAAAATATGTTTTTATTTAGAAGAAAATGGTAGAGAAAAATAAAAAGATACTGGGGAAAGTAAATTTTTGGGAAAATGTAGTCAAATGATAGTACCAACCATATTTTGTAAGTTTTAAGCAGAAAGAGTAAATCTACAGAACTAACATCATTGGTTAAAAAGTAGGAGACTGAAATTAAGCTTTTTGAGTATCTAATATTGTCAGAAAAGCCATGAAATTCTAACAAGGCTAGCTGTTCTCGTAATATGAACATAGCAACATCTATCGATCAGTTTATCAAATACCAATGTGTTCATTTTAGATTGTTTTTAAGCCTCAATATTTTTTCCTTTTTTAAATTAATTTATTTTTTATTGATTATAGTTCACTTTGTATCCCAAATGTAACCCCTTCCCTCATCCCCTCCCAATCCCACTCTCACCCCCTCTTCTCTACTCATGCCCCTCCGCAAGTCCGCTGATAGGGGAGGTCCTCCTCCCCTTCCAGCTGATCCTAGTCTATCAGGTCTCATCAGGACTGGCTGCATTGCCTTCCTCTGTGGCCTGGTAAGGCTCCTTCCCCATCAGGAGTAGGTGATCAAAGAACCAGCCACTGAGTTCATGCCAAAGAAAGTCCTTGTTCCCCTTACTAGGGACCCACTTACAGACTGAATTGCCATGGGCTGCATTTGTGCAGAGGTTCTAGGTTATCTCCATGAATGGTCCTTGGTTAGAGTATCAGTCTCAGAAAAGACCCCTGGAACTAGATTTTTTTTCTTTGCTTTCCTTGTGGAGGTTCTGTTCCCTCCAGATTTTTATAACTCCCTTCTTTCATAGGATTCCCTGAACTCTGCCCAAAATTTGGAGATGGGTCTCAGCATCTGCCTTGATACCCTGCAGGGTAGTCTTATAGGGGCCTCTGTAGTAGGCTCCTGTTCTGTTCCCTGTTTTCTCCAGTAAGTGATGACGATCCCTTTTGCCTTACTGAATGAGGATTGATCATTTTACCCAGAGTCCTCCTTCTTGATAAGCTTCCTTAGGTGTAAAGATTTTAGTATGATTATTCTATATTATATGTCTAATATAGACTTATAAGTGAGTATAAACTATGTGTGTCTTTCTGCTTCTGGGATGCCAATGAAATCCCCATCAAATTACTAACACAATTCATTATAGACCTTAAAAGAAAAATTCTGAACTTTATATGGATTTTTAAAATTCTATTTATTTATTTATTTATTTATTTTGTCTTATAATTTTTAAATTTTTTATTAATTACACTTTATTCATTTTGTATCCCCCCATAAGCCCCTCCGTACCTCCCTTCCTGATCCTATCCTCCCACCGCCTTCTTCACGCATGCCCCTGCCCAAGTCCACTGATAGGGGAGGTCCTCCTCTCCTTCCTTCTGATCTTAGTCTATAAGATCACATCAGGAATGGCTGTATTGTCGACTTCTGTGGCCTGGTAAGGCTGCTCCCCCCTCAGCGGGAGGTGATATACGAGCAGGCCAATCATATAATGTCAGAGGCAGTCCCTTTTCCCATTACTATGTAACCTACGTGGACACTAAACTGCCATAGGCTACATCTGTGCAGGGGTTCTAGGTTATCTCCATGCATGGTCCTTGGTTGGAGTATGAGTCTCTGGGAAGATCCCTGTGTTCAATTTTCTGGTTCTGTTTCTCTCCTTGTGGAGTTCTTGTCCTCTCCAGGTCTTACTATTTCTCACTTCTTACATAAGATTCCATGCACACTGCCCAACAGTTGGCCATAAGTCTCAATATCTGCTTTGATAGTCTGCAGGGCAGAGCCTTTCAGAGGCCTTCCTTGGCAGATTTCTAGCTTGTTTCCTGTTTTCTTCTTCTTCTGATATCCTTCCTCTTTGTTTTTCTGGATGGGGATTGAGCATTTTAGTCAGGGTCCTCTCTCTTGATTAGTTTCTTTAGATGTACAGAATTTAGTAGGTTTGTCCTATGTTGTATGTCTATATGAGTGAGTATATACCATATGAGTCTTTCTGCTTCTTGGACAGCTCACTCAGGATGATCCTTTCCAGATCCCACCATTTACTTGCAAATTTCATGATTTCCTTATTTTTCATTGCTGAGTAATAATCCATTGTGTAAATGTACCACAATTTCTGCATCCATTCTTCAGTTGAGGGGCATCTGAGTTGTTTCTAGCTTCTGGCTATTACAAATAAAGCTGCTACAAACATGGTTGAGCAAATGTACTTATAGTGTACTTGAGCCTCTTTTGGATATATGCCTAGGAGTGGTAAGGTTGGATCTTGAGGAAGCGCTATTCCTAGTTGTCTGAGAAAGCACCAGATTGATTTCCACAGTGGTTGTACAAGTTTACATTCCCACCAGCAGTGGAGGAGGGTTCCCCTTTCTCCACAGCCTCTCCAGCATGTGTTGTCCCTCGAGTTTTTCATCTTAGCCATTCTGAAGGGTGTAAGGTGAAATCTCAGGGTCGTTTTGATTTGCATTTCCCTAATGGCTAATGAGGTTGAGCATTTCTTTAAGTGTTTCTCTGCCATTTGATATTCCTCTGTCGAGAATTCTCTGTTTAGCTCTATTCCCCATTTTTTAATTGGATTACGTGGTTTGCTGCTTTTCAACTTCTTTAATTCTTTATATATACTGGATATTAGCCCTCTGTCAGATAGAGGGTTGGTGAAGATTCTTTCCCAATCTGTAGGCATTCCTTTTGTTTTGATGACAGTGTCCTTTGCTTTACAGAAGCTTTTCAGTTTCATGAGGTCCCATTTATTGATTGTTACTCTTAGAGCCTGTGCTGTTGGTGTTCTGTTCAGGAAGCTGTCTCCTGTGCCAATGAGTTCTAGGGTATTCCCCACTTTTTCTTCTAATCAATTTAATGTGTCTGGTTTTATGTTGAAGTCTTTGATCCACTTGGACTTTAATTTTGTGCAGGGTGATAAGTATGAATCTATTTGCATTTTTCTACATGTAGACATCTAGTTAGACCAGCACCATTTGTTGAAGATGCTTTCTTTTTTCCATTGTATGGTTTTGGCATCTTTGTCAAAGATTAGGTGTCCATAGTGTGTGGGTTTATTTCTGGGTCTTCTGTTCGGTTCCATTGATACACCATTCTGTTTCTATGCCAGTACCATGCAGTTTTTATAACTGTTGCTCTATAGTACAGCTTAAGATCATGGATGGAGATACCTCCAGAAAATATGTTATTGTAGAGGATTGTTTTAGCAAGTCTGGGTTTCTTGTTATTCCATATGAAGTTGAGATCTTTTCTTTCCAGGTCTGTAAAGAATTGTGTTGGTAATTTGATGGGAATTGCATTGAATGTGTAGATTGCTTTTGGTAAAATGGCCATTTTTACTATGTTAATCCTGCCAATCCATGAACATGAGAGATCTTTCCATCTTTTGATATCTTCTTCTAATTCTTTCTTCAGAGACTTGAATTTTTTTTTTTTTCATACCAGTCTTTGACTTGCTTGGTTAGGGTTACACCAAGGTACTTTATGTCATTTGTGGCTATTGTGAAGGGTGTTGTTTCCCTAATTTCTTTCTCAGCCCTTTTATCTTTTGTATACAGGAGGGCTACTGATTTTTTGAGTTAATTTTGTATATGGCCACTTTGCTGAAGTTGTTTATCAGCTGTAAGAGTTCCCTGGTAGAGTTTTTGGGGTCACTCATGTTTACTATCATATCATCTGCAAAGAGTGATAATTTGACTTCTTCCTTTCCAATTTGTATCATCTATTTATTTTTAAGATAGGTTCTGATCTACTTCAGTCTGGTTTCAAGTTAACTCTGTAACTGTGGATGTCCTTGAACTTTTTAGCCTCATGACTCTACCTTTGGAGTCCTGCAAATGTAGTCTTTCACTATCACCTCTGACTAGTGCTGTTCTACAAAGAGAGAAAGCAAGGTTTCAGGAATGCCAGGAAATTGCTCTTTAAACCTAACTGTAGACTCACCTCTTCTTTAATCTTTAACATCTTTATACTTTTGTTCTGGACTATATTAAAGGATAAAATTAGAAAACTGATAAAAGCAATGAAGCTGTGATGTCAGTGAAATCAGCATAGCTGAGTCTTTAGCTCTAAAGTGTAACATTCAGACTGCTTTTTAAGTAGCCTGTGGTGCCTGTTACAAATAGTGATGACACTCGAGAATTGGATAACATAGCATCTTGTGCTCACAGCTGTCACACATGTTACTCTGCACTGTGATTTGCTGATTTATAATAATATTTTTAATGAATTTGTCACTAATTTGTATAACTCTCAGTTTTTAAAAATGATTTTGTTCTTTAGATGAAAATTCATATATTTACACACACAAATTGCTATCAATGACATTACATTACAGTGATACCTAAGACAGTAGATCCTTTAGCAATTTTGAAAATGTGTCTATCTCTTACTAATTTTGTGATTTTAAATAACAGACAGAATTAATCTCAATTCTTTGTGTCTTCAAAGTAGAATTAAAAAGTTTTTCCCCAGCGTGTTTTGAGAATTAAATAAGTTAATGCTAATAAAATAATGAGAAATGCAGTTTTTCAATTGGAAAAGACACTGTTCTTGTTTGTGTTAATGTGATTTTATTTACATATCCTTGTGGATAAGTTTTTATTCTCAGCTTTTCACAGTTGTAAAGAACCTTTCCATAAACACTCTTTAGGAGTAGGAATAAATGTTTTATGAACTTTTGAGCAGGGGATCCCTCTGTGGTGTATAGTTCTCTTTATTCTGTTTAATAGAGTTAGTTTATTCTCCATCTCCTGGAAATAATAAAAATATTCTTCAACATTGTTGCATTCACTTATACTTCCTCCCCGCAGTGTGTAAGATAAGAATTCAGCTGCAACATGTCTCCAGTTGATATTGTCACATTTGGCAAGAACAGACTGTATATCAATTTGTTTTAATTTCGACTTACCTGGAGAAGTAATCAATTTTTATATGTTGCTTTCTTAGAAATGTCTGTATACAGCATTAGAATATTATTTTTACCAAATCAGTCATATGTACTTGTGTTACCCTCTTAGAAATACCTGTGCATACAGCTCATAGTATTTCATTGTGTATTCTTAGTCTTTTATATGTTATAATGTATCATTCTAATGTTATTGGTTTATGTTGTAAATATGAAACACATTTCACTGGCTTACCATGTAAACGTGTTTATACTGTTTGTCTGTAGAGGTGATTCTAATTACTTTTTACATGTAAGACTGGTAGAGTTTCCTTCTTTTTTTGGCAATTACATTCTTTTTTATTTAATTATTTTTATTTTTATTTTACCATTTATTCACTTTGTATCTCCCCAATACCTCCCTCCCTCCTACCCTCCCAATCCCACCCTCCCTCTTACCCACTCGTGTCCTGCTCCTAGTCTGCTGAAAAGGGAGGTCCTCCTCCCCTTCCTTCTGACCCTAGTCTATCAGGTCTCACCAGGAGTGGCTGCACAAACTTACTACCACAGCCAAAATCAAAATCAAAGGATCTAACAGCCACTGGTCATTAATCTCTCTCAATGTCAATGGACTCAATTATCCATTAACGTTCTTGTATGCAACAGATTTTTTCTGTTAACAGAATGGATGAGTAAACAAGACCCAAAAATCTGTTGCATACAAGAAACACACCTAAGTCACACAACTAGACATTACCTGAGAGCAAAGGGCTGGAAGACGGGTTTTCCAAACAAATGGACCCAAGAAGCAAGCAGGAGTAGCATTGCTAAAGTCTAATAAAATAGACTTTCAACCAAAATTAATAAAAAGAGATGGGGAAGGACACTTCATATTCATCAAGAGAAAATTCTAGCAGGAAGACATCACAATCCTGAACATCTGTGAGTTTCCTTCTTGTAGATAATTTTATTTTTAAATTTATTTTCACTAATTGTTTAAAAATTTTACATAATTTGTTTTGATCATATTCACCAATCATTACAGACATATTAATATTCAATAATGTTGTAAACTCATACATACCACTGTGATGTGGTCCCCACAGTACTCCTGTCAGATTCTTCCAAATTCTCCACCATCCTAGGGTTATCTCATAATCTAAAACTTAAAGGTAATATACCTGTTCCCTGCACACTTGAAGTTTCAAAATTTGTTTAATTATGTAAGTATTTTAATTCATCTCAAATTGACATTATCTATGGAACAATATATAATTATGTATATATTGTCTACATAATTTTAGCTGACTTGTATAGAAAGTGAGTTTTGTATGCTGCTCATTATTAGGCACTTTATGTGAGACAGAATGACTTGTACCTCAGCCTCTTGTGCATTTGATTCCATTTCTGAATTCCTCATATCTTATTTGTATTTACTTGATGACCAATGGATGTATTTAGGATCTGCTAAACTACTTTTGTTTATTTTTTCAGAATTTTTCTATGTTTTCATGGAATTTCAATCTTTCTCATAGATTTCTTTCCTACTTTGTTTTGTCTTTTACTCTAATCATTGAGCGTTGTACAAAATCTAGGGGATAGATTCTCTAAGTTAGAAAACTCAATGATTTATCCTACTTCTAAACCCCTGCTCAGATGTAGCCCATGGTATCTTAGTAAGGGGAACAGGGACTATTTCTGACATGAAATCAGTGTCTGGTTCTTTGACACACACCCCCCCACACACACACAAGGGATGAGCAGCCCTGCTAGGCCACAGAAGAGGTCAATGCAGCCAGTCCTGAAAATACCTGACAAGCTAGGGTCAGATGGAAGGGGAGGAGGACATCCCCTATCAGTGGACTTGGAAAGGGGCAGGGAGGAGATGTGGGAGGGAGGGTGGAATTGGGAAGGAGGGGACTATGGCTGGGAAACAAAGTAAATAACCTATGATTAATATAAAAAATAAAAAATATTTAAAAAAAAGAAAACTCAATGATTAGATGTTCCTGGTGCTATATGATTATATAGCGAAGTCAATGTTTTAATAAAGTGTTAAAGAACACACATATTTTACTCAAAGCTGGAGAGCCATACAAGGAAACACCTCTGGTTAACAGAATATCAAAAACAATCAGACAAAGCTAAATAAGAAACCAAAATGAAACAAAAACAAATGAACAGACAAAGAAACAAAAACACAAAGAGATTAATCTGAAACCAGAAGCCTATAACTTGGAAAGCTTGAGGATACTAATGAATACTGGGGTTTTTCAGCTTCTTATTCATGTTGAAATGTGCTTACACTCCGAGCCCGCAGTTGGCCTTTGCTTTGGGTGTTTTCTTATGTTTTTTTTTTTAAATAGTTTATAGAGGAAGGGTCAGCAACTTTGCAGCTTCTCTCATTCTAGAGCATGTTGTTTAAGAGGGCTGCAGATGAGGAAGAACAAAGGAATTGTGAAGCTTTTGTTGAACAGTTTTAGCTCAAACTACCTTCTTAATGTCAGCATCCTGTCAGGGATGTATCCTATATACTCGAACTATATCCCATATTTCTTGCATTGTCATATTCTTTTTTTCCCCCAGTTTGGATGTCCCTTATTTCTTTTTAAAGTTTTTTTAATTTTTTTCTTCACATTTTAGTCATTATACATCTGGATTGAAACCCCCTCCCTCAACTCCCCCAGTCCCACCCTTCCACCCTCTGCCCTCATCCCCTTCCCCTAGTCATATTCTTATATGTATTCTGTGCACCACAGCTGTAAACATTATTAATATCATGATTTCTTACAATTGTTCTTCAAATAAACATCTTCTCTGATATGTATGACATTTTGCTTCTCTCTAGACTAATTTTCTTCAGTTGCTTTAAACTTATTAGGTGTTTTATGTTGGGATTCTTGTTTTCTTAGCCACTACTTCTATCACAGGTCCTTCACATCACACAGATTAAAAATGACACATCATTCCCTGAGTAGAGACATCTTCTCATGATGCCATACATTATTCTGTTTTCTTTCTGTCTCTGTCTCTCTCTCATTATTCTCTCATATATTCCCAACCACAGTTTCCCTTTTCTCCATCCTGCAGTCTCTTTTTCCATCTCCCCTGTCTTCTAAATCCACCTTCCCTCCATGTCCTTTCAGAAAAGAATAGACCTCACAATGACATCAACCAAATATAGAATAGTATGCTACAACAAGACCAAGAACATATCATTGTATCAAGGCTGGACTGGGAAATCCAGCAGGAAGAAGATGGTACCACAAACAGGCAAAAGAGTCAGTGAAAGCCCCTGCTCCCACTGTTAGGATTCTCAAAAGAACACCAAGCTACTCAGCCATAACAAATATGCAGAGGACCTAGGTCAGACTCTTACAGACTCCCCGATCTTAGCAAGACCCATGAGTTCCTGTCAGTCGATTCTCTAGGCTGTGTTCTAGGGATATCCCTGGTTCCTCAGTCCTTCCTTCTCATCCAAATGACTCCTGAGTTCCTCCTGATGTTTGGCTGTGGGACTCAGCATTAACTCTCATAGTTGTTGGATGAAGTCATTGTCTCATTGATGAAAATTCTGCTAGGCTCCAATTCCAGAACACTCTGCAATTAGTACAAACTGTAGGTCAAAGGTCAAAGATTGTGTTGATGTCCCAATCTCTCCATTTGAGGCTTTGCCTGGTTGCAGAAGATGGCTGGTTCAGGCTCTGTGTTCCTCATTATTAAGATTCTTTGCAAGGATTATCCTAGCTGAGTCCATGGGGTTTCCATTGCACTAGGTTTCTTCCGTCCTCTTGAAAAGCCCCCCAATTCCAGTGGTTTCTCCCAGTATTTTATCCTCCACAACTGATAACTCCTGTTTCCAACCATACCTGCCCCAGTCTACCAGCAATATCTATTCTATATGCCCTTTCCAGGGACATCCTATGTCTGCCCTTAAGACCTGCTTGTTATTTATCCTCTGGGTCTGTGAGATATAAATGATTGTCCTTTATTGTACAGTTAATATCCACTTATAAGTGAGCATATATCATACTTTTCTTTTGAGGTCTGGGTTACATCACTCAGGTTAATTTTTTTCTAGATCTACCTATTTGCCTGAAAATTTCCTGATGTCATTATTTTTAAAAGCTAAGTAATACTCCATTGTGTAAATGTACCATATTTTCTTTATTCATTCTTTGTTGTGGGACATCTGACAGAGGGCTAATAAGCATGATAAGGTTATTAATAAGCATGATACATGAATAACTCATGAAACCAGACATCAACAAACTAAATAATGCAATTAAAAAAACGAAGTAGAGATCTAAACAGATAATTCTCAACAAACAAATTTCAAATGGCCAAGAAACAAGTTTCCAACATCCTTTTGCCATCAGAGAAATGCAAATAACATGATATTGAGGTTTCATCTTGCACCTGTCAGAATGGCAACATTCAAAAACACAAGTGACAGCCCGCGCTAGTGAGGCAACATTCAAAAACACAAGTGACAGCCCACGCTAGTGAGGATGTAGGACAAGGTGATCAGGGCCCCGTTGTGAGTGGGAGAAAAACATGTAAAACCACTTTGGAAATCAATATGGTGATTCTCAGAAAACTGGGAATCAATCTATCTCAAAACCCAGCTATACCACTCCTGGGCACATACCCAAAGGTTGCTCCATTTTATCACAAGGACACCTGCTCAACTCTGCTCATAGTAGCTTTATTAATAATAGCCAGAAAGTCAAGTTATTTTCTGCAACATTACTCTTAGTGATAAATTCCAAGCCATAAGAGTTTACGCATAATGTGAGTCCTACATTGTATCATTTTAGTGCTGATACCTGACACGCTAGCTATGCATGGAAGTCACTTGGTAAAGATGTGTTGAATGGGTAAATGATGGCTGACTATGAGAATTGTTTCCCGTGTTCCTATTGTGTTAAACCCTCTATTTATTTGTTCATGTTGTTTATGTCACAGTAGGGTTATGAAGATTATTTGCCTCACAATTCCCACATGCATGCAAGAAAAATTCAGAGGGAAGAGAGAAGCAAATTTTCTTTTTTTTTTTTTTTTTCTTTTCTCTATTGCCATCCTACTTTGGTATAAATAGTGAGATCTTTCTGAAAACTATGAATGTCTCACCTTTTTTGCCAATCCACTCTGTGCTCCATCTTCCCTTCAGAACTACAGGTAAGCACCTTAGATTTTGACTTATTTATCTGTTATATTTTTCAAATTTCTTAAGATTTAGTTTACTTGCCTATGTTAAAGACATTATCTTTTGACTTTTTGTGATTAAAAAAAGAAAGAAAATCTATTCCACTGCTTTCTACCATCTATTTACAGAATTTCAAATTTTATTTCAAAGTGTAAAACATCACAAATTTGCAGACATTTCACTAAATATCGGTGAGACTCTGCAGGTCTCATACACATAGAAAGAATCTTGAGGGAGTGTGACTGAAAATATTCACTTCGTTGTTTGTTCTCTGGTGGCATCATCCATTATTCAATTTCTGCTTCCAAGATTACATATAACACACATATGTCTAAAAACAAATCATCTCTTATAGAATACAACTGAATAATATTTAAATATTTTAATACAATGTCAAAGATTAATTCTTATTTATTGATTTAAAATCTTCATGGAAAAAAATGTTGTGTTGAAAACAGCGGTTTCCTTTAAGTATGCAAATGTGTTAGATTTCAAATGATTACCAAATATACGAGCTAAGTTCACTTTGGGCACATATGTGTGACTGTGGTGTGACTGCATGTGTGTAAACAGTTTCCCTGAGTGTAGGCACGTGTGTTTGTGTGGGTATATCTACGTGAGGGGGGAGGTTCCTGTTGAACTCTGGACTTGATATCTGGTGTCTTTCTTGGTAGACTCGCTTGGCTAAACTCAGAGATTTAACAACCCTGAGATTTCACCTTACACCCATCACAATGGCCAAGATGAAAAACTCAAGGGACAACACATGCTGGAGAGGTTGTGGAGAAAGGGGAACCCTTCTCCACTGCTGGTGGGAATGTAAACTTGTACAACCACTCTGGAAATCAATCTTGTGCTTTCTCAGACAACTAGGAAAAGTGCTTCCTCAAGATCCAGCCATACCACTCCTAGGCATATACCCAAAAGAGGCGCAAGTACACAAAAAGGACATTTGCTCAACCATGTTTGTAGCAGCTTTATTTGTAATAGCCAGAAGCTGGAAACAGCCCAGATGCCCCTCAACTGAAGAATGGATGCAGAAAATGTGTACATCTATACAATGGAGTATTACTCAGCAATGAAAAATAAGGAAATAATGACATTTTCAGGTAAATAGTGGGACCTGGAAAGGATCATTCTGAGTGAGTTGTCCCAGAAGCAAAAAGACACACATGGTATATACTCACTCATATAAACATACAACATAGAATAAACCTACTAAAATCTGCACATCTAAACATACTAAGCAAAAGAGAGAACCCTAACTAAAATGTTCAATCCCCATCCTGAAAGGCAAAGAGGATGGACATCAGAAGAAAAAGAAAACAGGAAACAACCTCGGAACTTGCCACAGAGGGCTTCTGAAAGCCTCTGCCATGCAGACTGTGAAAGCAGATGCTGAGCCTGATGGCCAACTGTTGGGCAGAGTGAATGTAAGAAGTGGGAAATAGTAAGAGCTGGAGAGGACAGGAACTCCACAAGGAGAGCAACAGAACAAGAAAATTTGAACACAGGGAACTTCCCAGAGACTCATACTCCAACCAAGGACTATTCACGGAGATAACCTAGAACCCTGACAATGCAGCCACTTCAGAGGAGAACTGATAGACTAAGATGAGAAAGAAGGAGAGGAGGACCTCCCCTATCAGTGAACATGGGGAGGGGCATGCATGCAGAAATGAGGGGGAGGGTGGGACCGGGAGGGGAGGAGGAAGAGGCTTATGGGGGGATACAAAATGAATGAAGTGTAATTGATAAAAGTTAAATTTAAAAAAAACTCAGAGATAATTAATCCCCTGGAGCAGCTAGCTAGCTTGCCAGTGAATTCTTTGTCTCTGCCTTCTAGTACTGCAATGTCCGGCACCTGATTTTAATAAGCAAGCTTTATAGACCCAAGCTTTGATCCTCAATCCACAGCAAGTGCTTTATAAAGTAATCCATCTTCCTAGACAGACCTTGAGAACTATTCCATGACCATATTCATTAGTATGTTACAATAATTTCCTAATTGTAGTTACTTGAAAAAAACAATGAAATATAAAATTACCTAAGAACATGTAATAGTTTTAATATGCATATTGATGTATTAATATAAATCAGCTCCACTGTGCTTTCAATGTGCAGCCTCTACCAAAACAAATTGTGTATATCCTAAGTGAGGCATCCTAAATAAAAATGGTGTTCAATAATACAGTATATATATATATATATATATATATATATATATATATATATATCAAACAGCAGAACAGAAAAATGAATGGAAGTGTTTGAGAGAAGCTGCAGCATGCTGCTATGTAATGAAACAGTAGCCCATTTATAAGTATATTGTTGAGAAGATAAAATTAGAAATGGCTATCCATAAAACAAAACTGCATTTGGAATAAATTGAATAAGCTATGAGGAATGCATCAATTTTTTTCAGCTACAAACATATTGAAATATCTTACAAATGTAGCAGTTTGAATTGTAAAGCAGAAGCATAAATGGAGAGATAAAATGCATAGAAAAATAGAACAGAAACTGCTTTTTTTCAAAATTATAGAGGAAAAGACTACATAATTGAGTACTTACAAAGGAAGAAAAAATTGTTTAAGACAATCTTAATCTCTAAAATGAAAAAAATGCTTCCTAATGCCTGTTTCTTTCCTATCACATGGTCTCCTCATTGCTAGTCATCTTTCTATTAGTAGAGACTGGATTTCATCTTCCAAAACTGTTATAGAAATAAAATCATACACTATATAATTTTTAAAAGCTCTGATTCTTTTTGTTAATGTAATTATTCTCTGATTCCTTACTTATTAGAACAAAAATATGCATTAGAAGATTTTTTTCTCTCTTTAATCCTCCCTCCTTTTCTGCATCCCTCTCTTCATCTGCAGCTCCACAGTTCTTTTATATCTTTTATTTTAAATTAAGTTGATCCAGTTTTAAGCCCTGGTCTTAAGGTTGGCTAGTCAGATCTTCTTATGAGACCTCACCTGTTCTGGGATTGCATTAAGCCCATTTGTTTTTTTGTTTGTTTGTTTGTTTGTTTGTTTTTTGTTTTTTTGTTTTGTTTTGTTTTTTTGTTTTTATCTCTCAAGTAAATTTTTTTTGTATTTTATTTTTTTCTTATCAGTTACATTTTATTAACTCTGTACCCCAGCCGTGTCCCGATCCCTCATTCCCTCCCAGTCCTTCCCTCCTTCCCTCCTCTCCACCGTGCCCTTTGCCGAGTCCACTGATAGGGGGGACCTCCTCCCCATTCATCTGATCCTGTTTTATCAGGTATCTTCAGGACTGGCTGCAAAGCTCTCCTCTGTGGCCTAACAGGACTGCTCCTCCCTTGGGGGGTGGGGAGGCCAAAGAGCCAGTCATTAAGTTCCTGTTAGAAATAGTCCTTGTTCCCCTCACTATGGGAAACCAATTGGTTACTGAGCTACCACAGGCTACATCTGAGCAGAGGTTCTAGGTTATATCCATACATGGTCCTTGGTTGCATGTCAGTCTCAGAAAAGACCCTGTGCCCAGATATCTTTGGTCCTTGTGGAGCTCCTATCCTTAGGTTAAGAGCACTGCTTGATCTTCCAGAAGCCCATTTGTTTTTTAAACCACTGAGAATGACATCACCGGAGGGGTAGAGCCCTAAAGCACTAAAGTTAGAAAATGTGTTTAAACTAGCCAATGCACAGAGACCCTAGAAAACCTACATGCAATTCATAGCCTGCATTATCACTCTTCAATTTGTGAAGGTAGGTCTACATGACAGCCTTATTTTCATTCCAGCTATAAGTTACAGAGTTCTGCTGTGAGGAAGATGTAGTGTCACATCAGAACGTAGACTTGAAATGTTAGCATATCATCACTTTTCTCTTTTTTCCACTAATATATAGAATTTAATTATATAGACATTTTCAGTATTCTTTGGTGAAATTTTGTGCATGTTTTATTGTTTTCATATAAAAAATAAACATGTTATATTAATCAAAGAATGAATGATAATATTAATATGTACATGTTTTAGCATTTTCTCCAAGAAATTAATGGTTAGTAGTTAAATAGCCATGTATTTTTTTAGTGTATGCTTTACTTCCTAAAAACAATTAAAATATGTTTAATAATGTTATATGCTGACCAAGTCAACATAAGTGTTCTAGGTGTACCATGGCATGGCAGCAGGTAGGCACGCCTGGTGCTCAAGCAGTAGTTGAGACTACACATTTGATGTACAACCATAAGACAGAGAAAAAGATGAGCTTGATATATATGGAGGCTCTGGTGCCTCACATCCTGTCTACAGAGTCACGCTTCCATCAAGGCCAACTTCTGGATAGTTGGGTATATCTCAGCCACTGGAGACCAAGTATTCAAACATGTCCTTGTGTGGGCTAGTCCCGCTCAATCACCACAGCACATACTCACGTACGCTGCAGTCTTAATCTGTAACTTCATAAATAAGTAATGAAATTGAGAGTATTATACATTCCTGGAGTGAGAGAAGCAGCACTTCTGTTTGCCTTATTCAAAGTTACTTCCCTTCACTTCTATGAAGTCCATGGTTTTTTTATATATACACTTAGTTTGCGATATAATTTTGTTTAACAAGTGTCATTTTCTTTGATTTGTTTAAAGAATTTCTCTTGATTACAGGGTTTAGGAGTTTTGATTAAAATTTCATCTATTGTGGCAAGATTTCATTCATCTCAAAAATAATCATGAATTTTTGAAGAGAAATAATTTCTAAGCAGCAGTTGTTGGCTGATCTTAAGTTTAAGACTGTGGCTCTTTTACACCTGATGCATCTGTGAATCTTGGCATTCATCCTCAAATCATTTTTTTTTCTGTTATAATCCAGTATTCATTTTTAAGAATGAAATTTCTTGTAAAGGATGTACAGCAACGTTCTTAAGAATTCTTCAAAAAGCCAGAGGGAAACATATCATTTTATATTTAGCTAACATTATGTATAATACACATAAGTGCATATACATATATATGTATAAAGCTTACACAAATTTCTGCCATATGGAATGATAATGCTTAACCCAAGAGTCAGAGACTGTTTAACAACAACAACAGCAACAAAATGCTGATTCTTAGCATGAGAAACATCTTTTCAAGTTGTTGGTCAGGGGAATCTAACAGACTCCTAAAAGTATGTGGAGTATTGCTGCTGTCCTTAGTTTCTTCCCAGAATGGAAAGGTAAGTCCTTATTGTTGAAGTCATCATTCACTTTGTGGACAGAAGGAGGAGGAATCGGGCTTGAATGATTCCACCAGCCTCCTCCCTCTGTAGTAGTTTTTATAGCACAGAAAATTATATGCAGTCTATTAGGGAGAAAAATGATGTCTTACGTTTCCAAAATGCCTATGGATCACAATGACTAGAATTGTAAGATATTACTGAAGGTGCAATTACGGCACTTTTATCCTGGAGGTAACCAATAGCTCTCTAATTGAACCTAAGAGCAACTCAAGAGGAGGGAAATTATGCTTAACAGTGAAAATCTAGCCATCTACCCAAGACTAGTGAGGTTATGTATCATAGCAGAGAACCTACTATTGCTATTTTCATAATTATGTGCAATTCCAAAATTCAGTTTAAATGCTTATCCTTATAACCCCTGATAACCTCAAATCCATGTAGCTTCTTTTCAAAGAAATTTGAAAATGTTACAGAAATCCACTGCTGTTCAAAATGCGGAGAACCACTGATTGCAAAGTACCCAATGAAAATGGGTACATCTGAAACAAAACCTTTACCATAAAGTTTTGGTTACATCACAGAGGAGTTGGTAAAACGCTGCATTGCCACAGGTCAAGGAAGACTGTTTTGAGGTGGTGTCTTCTAGATATGACAGAGAAATTTAACAAATGAAATCTCAGCAACATGGCTACCTAAACAAGACTTGAACAATGATAACACCAAATGACATACAGTTGGAAGCAATCTTCTGGGGTACCAGTCCTAGATGAAGAGCTACAGCTGAGAGGTGAATTAGTCTTCCACAGGATGAGGCAACTAATCTGTTTTACAACACCAACTGATCTGCCCTTAAAGTGTATACATATAGGAAAAATTAAATGGCCTTGGTAGTCTGTATTTATATGTATATTCCTGTGTATATGTGTGTATGTGTTGCAGTAAATATTAAAGAAGAAAGAGACATGACTTTGAGAATGAGTAGGGTGAAGAAGTTGGAGGGAATGGAAGGTGCAAGGAAGTGGATAAAATATATTTATTAAAAATGAATAACAAAGTCAGCTCAATTAATGTTAATTAATGTATAGAGAAATACACATGTCTCCGCCATTGATTAGATAAAAAAAACACATCAAACTAATATAGTTGAAATTTTTATAACTACCATCTTTTTTTGATTTTAAGTTTTATGTTTTATATTAGTTTATTCACTTTGTATTCCAGCTCTAGCCACTGTTGACATTATTTCTAGTAGAAACAGTGATAATTTTACCATATAAATTAATTTTTTTAAGCTCTCAAATTAAAAAATAATTTTAAAGTATTTAATGCTGATTGATTTATAAGCTTGAAAATTTTGTTGTTTTTAGGATGACATCACGTAAGTTTTATTTTACCTTTTCAGAGTTCCTGATTTATTAAAAACATATTATACCATATCTCATAATGTGATACGACAAAGATGAAGTTGTCAGAACACTGTGTAAATACCTGATGAAGAAAGTACTGTAACAAACATAGTAAAAAGAACAGTAGTCAAATGAGTGGACCCCAAAGACTAGAAAGCTAATTTTAAAGGATGGTTAGGGCTGTATGTATGAATACTTACATTTTCAGCAGTGAATGGAAACATTCTGTTTTTAGTAGTTTATTGAAACAGCTTTAGCCAGTCTTCCATATTGCAAATATATTGATGAAGTAAATACACTTTTTAGGATGTGTGTGTTTCCTGAAATATATTTGACAATGCTAACCTAGCATTTTCAAACATTATTTTTTAGAATTACCTCCTCTCTCCATTGTCATAAAACATATGTTCCCATATGCTTGCTCCTATTTCCAAACTTCCCATCTGTTGTGATTTACTCATTTACCCTTTTGACTAAAACACACTGCCTCAAATTTTAACAAGTTCTTCTTGTCTTGTAAAAATCTATAAAATTGCTATTTCTTTGAGAAATTTCTTCTGTTTTCTAAATATTTGAATTTAATATAACTTTAGAATCAGATTTTCAATTCTGAGAAATAAAAATGGAATTATAAATTCACTTGATTCACACTGTGATGTAAAAATAACTTAGTCCATTGATATCCTGAATTAGGTTAATTAAACCATAGTTAAATTTAGAAATGTATTATGTTGTCCTTCAACTCAGTAATTCATATATTTATACTTATTTATCTTTTTACAAAGTAAATAAAACTTTGTAGTTTGGAAATTTCAAGAATTTTATTTCAATTCTAACAAAACAGCCTAATTTTAAAAAACACTCATTGTTAATTACTTCCAAGTCACAACCAGAAATGCTGAAAATGACTTCTTTGTTATATATTTAAGAAAGATTGAACATTTTGTTTTAGTACCAGAGATTTATTTCAACCTATTATTTTGATTCTCTGCATATAAAAATGTATAATTTTTATTTAAAATTTTTATCATATTAGTTCATTTTTTTCTATTTAACTTATTTTAGATTCGTGTGCAAAGAATAAGAATAGTGTAAAGAATGTATATCATTTTAATTTCCAGGTGAAATTTAGAAAAACTTCTAGTGTTTTAAAAATGTTTTCAATTTTCCAAAAGAAAGAAAACACATCCACACCCACACTCTCACACACACCTACGGACCACACACACACACACACACACACACACACACACACACACATCACTACCACTTCCATCAACAACAACAAAATAATAGAAATCAATAATTGTTGATCATTGATAGTGACTCAATTAACTCAATTTCCAAATAAAAGACAAAGGCTAACAGAATGGATGCAAACATTGATCCATCCTTTTGTTGCATACAGGCAACATGCCTCAGCATCAAGGGTAGATATTTCTCAGGGTAAAGGGTTAGAAAAAGATATTCCAAAAAAAAAAAAAAAAATGACCTAAGAAACAAGTAGATTCAGCCATTCTAATACCTAACAAAGTACACTACAAATCAAAATGATTCAAAAGAGATGGTGAAGAGCACTTCATTTTCATAAAAATCCAAGAAGATGACATTTCAATTCCTAACATGTCTACTCCGAACACAAGAGCACCAAAGGTTGTATAAGACTACTATGGCTTACATCACATACTGAACCTCACACAATGATAGTGTCTCTGTCTCACCAATGGACAGAGATTAAAAACTAAAGAGATCCACATAGCATGACAATGCAGCCAGCTTTGATGAAACCTGATAAGCTAGGGTCAGATAGGTGGGAGGAGGTCCTCTCCTATCAGGAGATTAGGGGAAGGGCATAGAGGGAGAAGAGGGAGGGTGAGTGATACTGGGAGGAGACAAGAGAGGGGACACAATGTGAATAAATTATAATAAATAAATAAAATTTTGAAAATTAAAAATAAAAAAATTAACCAGAGAAATAAAGCAATATACCTAACAGATACCTACAGAACATTTCAACCAAAAACAAAAGGATGTGCCTTCTCATGGGACTTGCTCCAAAACTGACAACCTACTCAGATAGAGCAAATCACAACAGATGCAAGAAAATTGAAATAATTCTCTGAATTTTACCAGAGTGCTACAGAGTAAAGCTGGATATCAACAACAACAGATAAAACAGAAGGCTTACAAACTCATTGAAACTGAATAACTCTACTAAGTGAAAAATTGATCAAGACAGAAAACATGAATAAAATTAAAGAAATTTTAGAATGCAATGAAATAACTACACAGCATGCCCAAACTTATGTGACATAATGAAAGCAGTGCTAAGAGGGAAGTTCATAGCACAGAGTGCCTTCAAGAAGAAACTGGAGAGATTTCCTACTAGTAACTTAATAGTACAATTGAAAACTCTGAAGCAGAAAGGAGGAAATGTATGGATAAGGAGTAGATAGCAGAAAATAATCAAGCTGATGGCCATAATCAATAAAATAGAAAAAAGAGAAAAATAAAAATATCAATGAAACTGAGAGTTGGATCTTTGAGAAACTCAACATTGATCGAAAAGCCATTATCCAAACTAAATAAAAGGCACAGGGAGATATCCAAATTAATAAAATAAAAAACAAAAGGGGAACAACAGTCACCAAGGAAATCTGGAGAATCATAAGGATATAGTTTAAATCCCTCTACTTCACAAAATTGGAAAATGCATAAGAAATGGATAATTTTCTCAATAGTACAACATACCAAAGTTAATCAAGATCAGATAAATAGACATGAAAAGAACCCCAGTGAAATTGAAGGCTTCATTAAAAGAATATCAAAAAAAAAAAAAAAAAAAAAAAAAAAAAAAAAAAAAAAAAGAAAACTCAGGTAGAGGCAGTTTTAATGCAGAATTCTAGTAGACTTTTTTAAAAAAGGCTTAACACCAACATTTCATAAGTTATTCTACAAAACAGGAAGAGATGGACCATGGCCCAATTCATTTTATGAGTCCCTGATACCCATAGGACAAAGAATTAAGAACATTGTTATTTTTTTAATTGAAGGTTTTATTTTTTAATTTATTTTTATTTATTTTTTATTATTAGTTACATTTTATTAACTCTGTATTCCAGCTGTATTCCACTCCCTCATTCCCTCCCATTCCCACCCTCCCTCCCTCATCTCCTCCCTGCCCCTTTCCAAGTTCACAGATTGGGGAGGACCTCCTCCCCTTTCATCTGACCCTGTTTTATCAGGTATCTTCAGGACTCTCTGCAAAGTCCTCCTCTGTGGCCTAAAAGGACTGCTCTTCCATTGCGGGGTGGGGAGGTCAAAGAGCCCACCAATGAGTTCCTGTCAGAAATAGTCCCTGTATTGCTCTTTTTTATTAATTAATTTATTTATTCACTTTACATCCCAGTCGCAGCCCCCTCCCTTCACTCCTCTCAGTAACACTCTCCCTTCTCTTTCCCCCTCCCCTATTCCTTCAGAAGAGGGGAGCCTTCCTATCCACCCACCCATCTCATCCAGTCCAATGAATACTGAGCTCATTCTCTTCCCCTGTAACCTGGTAAGGCAGTAGCCTGAGAGCGAAGTGATCAAATAGGCAACAGGGTTCATGGTAGCGACAGTCCCTGCTCCCCTTACTTGTGAACCCACATGATGCCTGAGCTGCCCATCAGCTACATAAATGTAGAGGACCTAGGTCCAGTCCTTGCCTGGTGCTGCAGATTCCACAGCCCACCCTCGCCCCGGGCCCTAGTTACTTGGATCTGTTGTTCTTATCATGGAGCTTCTGTCATCTCTAGGTTTTCTTATCCTTCCCCCCAAATTTCCACAAGACTCCCCGTGCTTCACCCAGTGTTAGGCTGTGAGACTCAGTATCTGTTTCAAAGTGTTGTTGGGTGGAGCCTATCAGAGTTGTTCTCTATCCAAAAGCACATAGCAGAGTTAAGTTAATAGTGTCAGGGTTTGGTTCTCATCCATGGGGTGGGTCTTGGGTAGGGGCAGGCATTCTGTTGGTGATGCTTACCTTTGTGGTTCCTTATCTCTTCTCTAAGTTTTCAAGCTTTAGAGTTTTCTCTGTTTGTTTTCTTTATTGATTTTAATTCCATTTTCATGCCTTGCACCATTTCTGCCATCTGTTTGAATGTGGATTCCTGTCTTTCCATGATGGCCTCTACTTTCTCTTCATGTGCCTTGAAAAACTGCATAATTATAGTTTAAAGATCATTTTCCACTTATAAGTGAGTATATACTGTGTGTGTCTTTCTGCTTCTAGGATACCTCACTCAGGATGATCTTTTCTAGATCCCACCATTTGCCTGTAAATTTCATGGTTTACTTGTTTTTAATTGCTGAGCGGTATTCCATTGTGTAAATGTACCATAATTTCTGTGTCCATTCCTCCACTAAGGGACATCTGGGTTGTTTCCAGGTTCTGGCTATTACAAATAAAGCTGCTACAAACATGGCTGAGCAAATGTCCTTGTTGTGTACTTGAGCATATTTTGGATATATGCTTAGGAGCAGTATAGCTTGATCTGGAGGAAGCACTATTCCTAATTGTCTGAGAAAGCAACAGTTTGATTTCCAAAGAGGTTATACAAGTTTACATTCCCACCGACAACGGAGGAGGGTTTCCCTTTCTCCACAACCTCTCCAGCATGTACTAGACCTATAAGAGGATAAACATACTAAAATCTGTACACCTAAAGAAGCTAAACAAGGAGGACCACCTTAGGTAAGATAATCAATCCTCACTTAGAAAAACAAATGGGATGGATATTGGAAGAAGGAGAAAACAAGAAACAGGACAGGAGCCTACCACAAAGGGCCTCTAAAAGACTCTCTCTAGCAGTGTATCAAGGCAGATGCTGAGACTCATAGCCAAACTTTGGGCAGAGTGTTGGGAATCATATGAAAGAAGGAGGAGTTAGTAAGACCTGGAGAGGACAGGAGCTCTACAAGGAGAGCAACAGAACTAAAATATCTGGGCACAGGGGTCTTTTTTTGAGACTGATACTCCAATCACGGACCATTCATGAATATAACCTAGAACCTCTGCTCAGATGTAGCCCATGGCAGCTCAGTATTCAAGTGGGTTCCCTAGTAGGGGAACAGGGACTGTCTCTGACATGAACTCAGTGGTTGGCTCTTTGACCACCCCCTTCCCCCCGAAAGAGGGACAGCCTTGCCAGGCCACAGAAGAGGATATTGCAGCCAGTCCTGGTGAGACTTGATAAACTATGTTCAGATGGAAGGGGAGGAGCATTTCTCCTATCAGTGGACTTAGAGAGGGGCATGGGAGAAAACGAGGGATGGAGGGAGGGATTGGGAGGGAATAAAGCGAGGGGGCTACCGCTGGGATACAAAGCAAATAAAATGTAACTAATGTAAAAAAAAATTAATGAAAAAAGATCAGTTTCCTGTGTTTCAGCTGCAATAGAATATCCGTTGATTGGGGGAGATTCTGGTGAAGCTATGATGTTCTGGTTTTTGTTGCCTGTAGTCCTATGCTAACCTCTAGCCATCTGGTTGTCTGTAGTAGTGACTGATTGTTCCTGGAGCCTGTACTGCAGACTGAGTTCACCTGTCTCTGGAGTCTGTAGTAATCTCTGCTGGATTCATTGTCTTTGCTGGCTCACTGTTTGTTATCCAGGTATGCCAGGTAGCTGGGACTCAGTTGGAAAGATCTTTGAGACTATAGCTGCTTCAGTGTCCCACAAGTGTCCTTGAGATATCAGATATTTGGATTTGGGTCCCTTGCTTGCCTCAGCTCCATTGGGTTCATTGACTGTGCTAGGCTCCCTGACCCAGGTGGGTCAGGCTGTTGGGGAGTAGGCAAATCATCTCGGAGCTGCTCCAGTGCCCCGCAGGCTTCCCTGGAGAGGAGGACAATGGAACTTGGGTATTGTGTCTAGTTCCACTCAGCTGGCTTCTCTTTCTATGCTGGGCTCACTGTTTCTGGCCCAGGTGATGCAAGTATCTGGGGCATAGGCAGCAAGATCTTTGAGCCTAGCGTTGCTCCAGTGCCCCACTGGCTTTCTCAAGTGGTGGACAATGGGACTTGGGCATCACGCCTTGCTCAGCTCCACTGTGTGAAGTGTCTGTCCTGTGCTGGCTGATTCTAACCCAGGTGAGCCAGGCAGCTGGTGAGAAGGTAGAATGGTGTTGCATCTCCCCCACAATACCACTCCCCAGGATGGTGAGAGTGAGCTCCACTACCTGCTGCAACCAGGAAGTCGTCCACAGGATGGTGAGAGTGGCCTGCTTGGTTTGTAACCAGGAGCCGCTGGTACCAGAAGGTATCCACAGGACTGTGAGAGTGGGTGCCCGGGTTGGAGTCTCACCCTCAGCACAGGAGGGCATGCACTCCACAGACAGAGCGAGTGCCTAAGGTCTCCACAGAATGTAGGCTGGGGTGGGTGTTCTGAGGCTTCGGGGTCAGAGCCACCAGCTGCCAGTAGCAGGAAAGTATACACAGGCATTGGTCTTGGACAGATGTTCTAGGGCTGTGTTAGCGCGGGGTGGGAGCCCGGAATTTTGTCAGGTATTACCCTGGTGGTCAGAATGTGGACCTTCTCATATTCCATGGAAGCTCCTCTCACCTGAGAAACGCAGACATTAGGGTTTTGGGTCCTCTGAAAGGCCGTTCACCCTGCTCTCATCGCTGAGCTGCTCTGCAGACACACTGCATGGCCAGAGCCACCATCTTGGATCTCCTTCTCCTTTTAACATTTCTAAGAACTTCTTTTTCCATGCTCAATAAATGTGTCTGTCCTTTTCTTATCTTGAATTTATTTATTTTTTGAGATTTTAGTAGAATTGTACCATTTCCCACTTCATTTTCCTTCCTCTATACACTTCCATATACACTTTTTTACTGTCTTTCAAATTAACTGACATTTTCTCAATGATTGTTACCACACACACACAATAATTTTTAAGTCCTTTCACTAACTTTTCATTCTGAGGTTGATATTTTTATTTTCAAGTTGAAACAGTAGACATTTACCACTGTGCTTAGTGAATATTACTTATTTCATTGGTTTTTGATTTTTGTTTTGTTTTTTCCTATCCTCAGATAATTGTGATTATGATATATACTTTTATAAAACAACTGAAAATGCATTCTTTTAGAGCCAGATAAATGCTCAGTTATTTCAGTACTACTTAGTACTCTTCCTATTACCCAACTTTTCCAGTCTGATTTAGTTTCTTAATAGACCTATGCCATGTCAATATTTACATAATTGAACTACCCAACTACTGTGCCTCTGAATCCCCTGGCTTCTTCATTCCTAAAGATTTTCTTTCTGTTGAGGAAAGCTTTGCCTTGAAACAGGAGGGGGGAGGGGAAGTACCAAAATAAGGTTATAAGGTTTGAGTGTGAGTAATTTGTTGTCAGGAAAATTTCAAAATACTTATATGAAAGTAGGCAAGCACAGTGTGGAACATAAGAAGGACAACCAAATGTGTTTTCTCAGTTGAGTTTTATGCAGTAGCTAGCTGTAGCTTGATGCAGCACAGCAATGCCATAAGGCAACTTAAATTGTTTTTGGTGTTATCACAAATTTGTGACCAGACAGCTGCAGACTTATCTACCAATGTTATGAATAACATTTGCTGAAGAATGCTTCTGGGGGTTTAACAACGGCATATTTATAGCTTACCCTACTTACCTGGCAGGTGTGCGCTGTGAAGAAAGTGTTACAGCTTGATAGCTGTCAGTGTATATGGGAAGCAGCCTTGATATAAAAGATGAAAAACAAGGAATAAATTTGAGATCCTGTTAGTACACATGATGCCTCCCACATCTATGTCATTAGCTCTTGCCAATACCTCCAAATTTTCACCTTTCTTCAAAACTTGCTGTCCCTTTCTAGCACAATATATTTCTCTGTATTAGGTTCTTTTTATAATTTGTCTTTTACATAATCATTGTCTCATAAGTCAACATCTCAATCATTATCAGTCTTTTATTTTCACATTTCAAAGTTTGAAAATAAAGCTAAGTCATTTGTATTTTTGACTATCTAGCATTATCTTGAATACAAATGCAAAATACTAGGAAAAAGTATTAAAATCATAGAGCATTATCAACATATTTCTGTCCCATAATGAAATGAGCTAAAATACATAAAATGCAATGACAACAATAATCAAGTTGAATTCTTTAATAAAATATCATTATCAATAGAAACTTGCAACTATTTGTTGGCAAAATGTTACCTGTTAGTATGAAGTTCTGCTTTGTGGAGACAGCTTAGTCTTGACCTTCAATGGTGTGTATTATTAAATTAGTATTAACATTCTCAGGTCAAAACATTCCGCCTAGCATTATAATGTGGCCTTACAGCCAATTCTATATTCTCTAAGGATGTGTCAATTGACACAATTCAAATAAAGAGAATATTTGTAAGTGGAATACTACATGTGAATTTTCATATCAGTAAATTCCATTTCTAAGTATTTATCCATTATTAGAACAAACATGTTTCAGATTTTCTATTATTTAATGCCTAAATTATTTTTAATTTACATTCTGGGAGTTTTTCCCTTCTTACTCTTATTCAGAGGAGTCATGACCACAATAGTATTGCAACATATTTCTTTTTTTCAATAGATACACCACAACTTAAATATCTATCATCCAACCAAGTTTATAAATCTTTTCCTACACTGATTACGCATAAATCATTCTCTGTAAGAATTCATACTTCAACTAAAATACAGCCAAACAATAAGATGCTTTCCTCCAAATAATTCATACACTCCAAACATGCTTATTTCTTTGTCAATAATTTACTTATCTCATTAAAGTAATGGTCTGTTTTTTGCTCTAAGCTGTATGATAAAACTACTTAATAAACCAAACTCAAGATAAGTTTCATTCAGACACCGATTAAATGTCATATAGGTAGACATAAGTTTCTCTGTTGTGGTTTAATAGCTAGTCAAGAGTCTCTACTATTTTTTTCACACTCAGTCTTACAAGAAGTCAGATAAGGACAAATTTCCTTCAAGCCAGCATGTCTATTCTTAATAGGTGGTTCAAAGTATGGAGATTTATCTCTCATTTTAGAACAAATATACTAATATTACTCATATGCCAGACCGTTCAATAATAAAATAATCATTGAAATCCTTACCTCTGTAAGCATGAATTCTTCCAAATACTGAAGGGTGGTTGATATCTTTGAATTTTAATGTCTGGATATTGTTTGTTTACAATTCTCCTAGAAAACAGCAATGCAAATGTGATAGTATCAAATGATACTGTCATGAGATAGACCTTTGGGAAGTGATTTAGACTTTAGAATAGAATCCCCAATATGTGGACAAATATAGTACCTGATTCCTGTATTTTCTTGTTTTTTTGTTTGCTTGTTTTTGTTTTTTTTTTTTCTACCTTCAGTTCAAAGATTTTTTATTTTTTATTTACAGTGTGACTTCTCTCTTCTTGTCTCTCTTCCCCAGTGTTAGGTGGAATTAAGGATTAAGCCCTCCTATTCTGAAAGACAGCTTCCCCAGACATCCACTCCCTGGGGCTATGTAGCCAGCACAGCCTGCCCTCCCCTCTCCTAGCAGGCTCCATCCTATCTTCTTGGAAGTATCTTCTTGGAAGGGCTCCAGCACCTCCTGGTAATTCTTCTGATTCCTGCAGGAGGTGTGTGCACCTCTGGTCCCTTCGTTTTTATTTTTTGCTCTGTAGACTGATGGCTGCTTTGTTGATGGTAAATGTATAAAGATGGTAAATGATAAAGAAATGTAATTCATCCTTCCTCATCCTTTGTAAGACCAGTCACAAACTGTATCTTTCTGTGGTTATTATTCAGTGGCAAGTCATTCATTTGTTCAGCTGCTTGTTCTGTTTTGCCTTTGGTAAATGTTTATGATACATCTTTGAGCAAAGCACTGCACAGAAAGAGGCAGGTCCATCCCCTATGCGCACAAGTTTGGGGTCCCTGCATTTTTTGTGTGTGTGTGTGTGTGTGTTAACATGTTTACTTAGTCACAATGATGCAAACTCAGTTTACGGTTGAAAGTCCTCACTAATTTAGTTGTTTACAAATGTCTGGAGTTACCTGAATATTACAAAATAGTCATAGGTGACTAATCCAATACCCACACAACTATAAAATTCACCTTAATCAAGAACTGCCAAGTCTTGGAATTACTTTAGGCTCCCAAATTTATAGACACAAATTCATACTACTATGTTTTGAAGTACAGTCATCTAATTTATTGTTTTTGAGGCAGCCTCTTAATTGTGTATAAATTTCATTTCTCCTTGAGACTTATTGGCCTTTGTCAGACACTTAATAAATGTAACCTTGCCACTAGTCCACTTCAGTGGCATCCTTTGGATACTACATTCATTTAATCTCTGATGGAACAACTTGCCTATCACTCCTTCAAAAATCACATCGTCTGTGTAGAAAGGATGGTATGAAAGTGCATCACAGAATTCCACACATCCTCCCACACATATGAAGGGAGCCATCATAAAATCTTCAGAGCCTGCTGCTTTTGACTCAGACAATGGAGCATTCTTTAGGACAATAAAACATTATCTAAGCACTTACACATAATAGATTAATTCCAGCAGACAGATTTCCTAAAACGTAAGATGCATTTCTATGAGGTAGACCTAGAAATGTCAAACTCTCTCTCATCTGACGGTGAGCACAGCTTTTACTAAGTAACATAGCAACTATTAAGGTCACATTAAATTCTGATGTCTTGGAGAAAATATTCTGGCAATAAATTTTACAAAGTTGAATTTTGTTTGTGATTGGTGTCATTTTGTCTAACTTATTTATGCTTATTTTCCACCACAAGTCAAATAATTGGAAGTTGTGAGAAGTCAAAACATATTTGAACAAGATATGTTTTAGCTATAGAGGTTAATTCATCAAAGAACTCGAAGTTAAGAGTAGTCACACAGGAAACATTGCTAAATTCTGGCAAAACCATATTAGTGACAATGATAAGTAATATCTGCATTCTAGAGTCATTTCAAGAGCTATATTGATAATACACATGGGTATGGATACTTTTTAATTGAATTTTTATTTTTATATTAATTACAGTTTATTTACTTTGTATCCCAGCTGTAGCCCCTTTCATCATTCCCTCCCAATCCCTTCTTCCCTCCTTCATATCTTCCCTGCCCCTTCCTAAGTCCACTTATAGGGAAGGTCCTCCTCCTCTTCCATCTGACCCTAGCTTATCAGGTCTCATTAGGACTGACTGCAATGTTCTCCTCTGTGGCCTAGTTAAGTTGCTGATTTTTATAAAAAAAAATAGGAGAAGTTTAACAGAGAATTTGTCTAGTTGAATAATTTGCCAGAGGTATCTGTCCATTTGAAAACTCTTCCAGCAATTCCAACTGCTTTGGTTTGTATATACATATATTAATTTAAATTTATTGCTTATTTATTAAACTTAAAAATTTAGACATATATCTTATAATTTATTTACAATTAGGGGCTAGTGAGATGGTTCCGTGGTTATGAACGTGTACTGTTCTTATTAAGGACCTGAGTTCAGGCTTTAACCCCTTATGAGGAGACTCCATCCTATTTTTCCAACTTTGGCATCCTTTTCTAGCATTACAGAGCAACTACCTTTATGGGCACAAATTACACATCTCTACAAGTCCTCGCCACACACAAATAACTCAATTTAAGTACTTTAAAATAATAAGCAATTGAATGACAATTTATCAGAGTTTAAAAAAAACTTAATTGTAGTTATCAGAACATTTGTAAAAGTTGCCTGTCTCTTTGCTGTTTGTCAAATATCTAATCTGGGCTAACTGAACGAGTTACACATTACACATATGCTATTTGTATTAAAATGTGTGAAGAATTTTCAAAGATGGAAGAGGGAAGAACATAGTTGTTGTTTTTTTTTCCCCCCCTTTGGCTATTTATATCAATTATCTTATTTATTTATTTATCTATCTATTTATTTATTTATTTATTTATTTATTACATTTTTATTTATTTTTTAATATTAGTTACAGTTTATTCACTTTATATCCCAGCTGTATCCCGCTCCCTTATTTCTCCCCAATCCTTCCCTCCCTCAGCTCATCCCTGTCCCTTTCCAAGTCCACTGATATGGATTTATCCCCTAGTTTATCAGCTATCTTCAGGACTGGCTGCAAGGACCATGTACGGATATAACCTAAAACCTCTGCTCGGATGTAGCTCCTGGAAGCTCGTATCCAAATGGGTACCCTAGTAAGGGGAACAGGGACTATTTCTGACATGAACTCAATGGCTAGCTCTTTGACCTCCGCCTCCCTCTGAGAGAGAAGCAGGCCTGCTAGGCCACAGAGGAGGACTTTGTAGCAGGTCCTGAGGATGCCTAATTGTAGCAATTCTTACCTTATTGTTACTTAATTCAAGAGAAATCTTTTCTTAAAATTTCATTTTCATGTGGAGCCAGAAACATTATAAATAAATTTCAGACACCTAAATTATTATTATTATTTTTTTGGATGTGAATGAATCTTTTATCTCTTTGTGAGCCTTTGGTTACATTATTAAGTAACATTATGCTCTTTCTTTTTCTATGTGTGTATTTTATTGCTTTGTGTGTCTGTGTGTACAAGACCTATGTTTGTATACATGTGAATGTTCATTGTGGTTGTATGAAAATGGAAATATGATGGGTTCTATTGGTTTTGTGCATGCTGTCATAAACATCTATGTGATCATATATGCAGCTGTCCTGTTGAGTCCAGAAGAAAATGATTCCTTGTCTTCAATCACTGCCTGTGGCTCTCATACTCTTTCTACCTCTTCTTCCACAATTTTCTTTTAGCACCAAAAAAATTTGTAAAACACAAAGGAGTCTTGGATAATCTTATAATACAGGACACAAACGTGGGTGGACAATGAATGGTGTGGGTCTGGGCAGAAGGGAGGAAAGGGTGTGAATATTATTAGAACACATTCTTCCCATTACCTCATCACCACCCCCAAAAAATTGCACTGTATTATGTTTGGGGTTTTTGCCAAGAATAAATTTTAGATGCTGTTGCTACATACAAAAGGAGAGCAACATGAAGTAATAGGTATGTTTGTTTACCTACAGTAACAACATGACTATGTATATATGAAAACATCGTTTTTCCCAGATATGGTGAAGATCACCTGGAATCTTAGCAATTGGAGGCTGAGACAGAGAGTGAGTTCAAAGCCACACTGAAATTATAAAGTCAGATACTGATTTAAAAAATTCCTTAAACAAACACTACGTTGTACTTCTTAAATACATGCAATAAAACTTATTTTTCACATTTTACTGATAAAGGTCTTGATAATGTAGAAAATGAAAATATATGATTTCATAAACATGCTATTATACAAGGGGAAAAGGTGCCTTATACAACAGCATTTTTGTGATTGTTGAGAACAAATTATGCAAGAATGTATCTATATTTTTAAAATATATGATAACATGCCCATTATTAAACAATAATTTTCTTTAAAAAAAAAACACATTTTATGAACCTCTTTGCTGTTTAGAACTTAATGATAAAGTTTAATTCAATTATTGTAACTACTCAATAAGTTTATGTTTTCTTTACCAGAAATAATATGTTATCTAATTTTATATTACAAGAACATTATTAATATTTTCATGGATTTACTCAAAATTGTTTTTTTAATTTAATTTAATTTTATTAATTACACTTTATTCACTTTGTAACCCCTCATAAGCCATTCCCTCCTCCTATACCTGTCCCACTCTCCCTCCCCTTTCTTCACGCATGCCCCTCCCCAGGTCCACTGATAGGGGAGGTCCTCCTCTCCTTCCTTCTGATCTTAGTCTATCAGATCACATCAGGAGTGGCTGCATTGTCATCTTCTGTGGCCTGGTAAGGCTGCTCCCCCCTCATGGGGAGGTGATCAAAGAGCAGGCCAATCAGTTTATGTCAGAGGCAGTGCCTCTTCCCATTACTATGTAACCCACTTGGACACTAAACTGCCATGGGCTACATCTGAGCAGAGGTTCTAGGTTATCTCCATGCCTGGTACTTGGTTGGAGTATGAGTCTCTGGGAAGATCCCCGTGTTCAAATTTTCTGGTTCTGTTGCTCTCCTTGTGGAGTTCCTGTCCTCTCTGATCTTACTATTTCCCACTTCTTACATAAGATTCCATGAACTCTGCCCAACAGTTGACCATATGTCTCAGCGTCTGCTTTGATAGTCTGCAGGGCAGAGGCTTTCAGAGGCCCTCTGTGGCAGATTTCTAGGTTGTTTCCTGTTTTCTTCTTCTTCTTCTGATGTCCATCCTCTTTGCCTTTCAGGATGGGGATTGAGCATTTTGGTCAGGGTCTTCTATCTTAATTAGTTTTTTTAGATGTACAGATTTTAGTACGTTTATCTTATGTTATACGTCTATATGAGTTGAGTATATACCGTGTGTCTTTCTGCTTCTGGGACAGCTCACTCAGGATTATCTTTTCCAGGTACCACCATTTACCTGCAAATTGCATGATTTTCTTATTTTTCATTGCAGAGTAATACTTCATTGTGTAGATGTACCACAATTTCTGCATCCATTCTTCAGTTGAGGGGCATCTGGACTGTTGAACAGAACACCAACAACACAGGCTCAAAGAGCAACAATCAATAAATGGGACCTCATCAAACTGAAAAGCTTCTGTAAAGCAAAGGACACCAGCATCAAAACAAAACAACTGTCTACAGATTGGGAAAGAATCTTCACCAATCCTTTATCTGACAGAGGACTAATATCCAGTATAATTAAAGAATTAAAGAAGCTGAAAAGCAACAAACCATGTAATCCACTTAAAAATGGGGAACAGAGCTAAACAGAGAATTCTCTGTAGAGGAATATCAAATGGCAGAGAAGCACCTAAAGAAATGCTCAACCTCATTAGCCATTAGGGAAATGCAAATCAAAACGACCCTGAGATTTCACCTTACACCCATCAGAATGGCCAAGATGAAAAACTCAAGTGACAACACATGCTGGAAAGGTTGTGGAGAAAGGGGAACCCTCCTCCACTACTGGTGGGAATGTAAACTTGTACAACCACTCTGGAAAGCAATCTGGCGCTTTCTCAGACAACTAGGAATAGCACTTCCTCAAGATCCAGCCATACCACTCTTAGGCATTATCCAAAAGAGGCTCAAGTACACAATAAGGACATTTGTTCAACTATATTTGTAGCAGCTTTATTTGTAATAGTCTATCAACCTCTTAAGGAACTAAAAACTAAGAAAAAATGTGAAAACCATTAGTAACTTAAGTGTCACTGCCTTGATTTGTTTAAATTCCTGTTACTTAGGCACTGTCACTTTTGGGTTGCCAAGAGTACAATCAAATGCCATTATTAAATATAAATAGTTCTATTAAGTTTAAGTATAATTTTAGTATCTGTTTTAAATAAGCAAAATGCCCTTTGGATTGTGAGAAGTACTTTTCCTGTAATGCTGGAGGAGCCTGTGACATAACTACAGGATAAACTGATGAGATATCCTTCTCCTACTGTGAGGGGAAATTTTTCAGCATGACTTTTTCAAATGATGTCCTTGAACTTTCTCTATCACCATCAATTCTAGCAACATTCCACCTCTGATGTTAATGATAATTGAGTGTAATTATTAATTGACACTATAGACATCATGATCTACACCTATATTCTTGTCCCTATATTGAGTTATGTAAATTAACCCTAAGTGGCAAATGAAAGAAAGAAAGCATGAAACAAATTTATGACGTTGCTAGGCATTTTCCCTTTTGAAAATGTGAACTGATATACCTTTGTTTAAAGAGGCTTTTCCTCTCTTTATCGTAATTGCTTATATCCATACACAATTTCCTAATTCAGGAGGAGTTGCTTTTCTCATATGAAATGCATAGCTCCATACAATAGACATGTGAAGTAAACATATCCACATTAATACACTATCAAACTCATATATGTACATATATACACACCTAGACACAGATATAATTTGGGATATCCTAAGACCTCCATAATCAATCCATCAATCAATCATTTTCTAGAATATCCTATTGGTCATTCATTTTTCTGTTTATCACACAGAAGTGCTACCACGTAGCTTTTGCCTGTTTATCAATGTATCTTTCACAGTCAACAGTCATTTTTAAGAGTGCATGCATTCTTCTGACTCCTTTAATGTTCTCACCCAATTGACTGTTAGATTATTCTGGAATACATAATAAGGATGACTATATTTAATTGAATTTTATAACATAAGATATTTAAACAAATATTTTACTCTAGAGTTGTATTTCCATTTTTACCAACAAAATTATGTACCAATATCAGCAATTACCAAATATTTTTATTCTAACCTCCCTTTTCTTTTTACAGATTTTAGTCAAATATTTGAGCAAGTCTCAAAACCACTGTATACTCCAATGATTTATTTAAACCTATAACATTGATTTCCTATATTATTTTATATAATTTTCTCTTTTAATGTATTTGTTGCTTCTTTGTAGCTCTAACAAATATGAAAACTGTTGTTGCAAATATGCTAAAACATATACATATATATTCAAATTATAAGTCTCTTTTTAGGATAAATACCATTTTATCTTAAAATTTTATGAGGATGTGCTGAGGTTGGAGCTAAATGACAGATTTAATGGAAAGAGAAAGGTTTAGGTTGGAACATAACACCTACTTAAATCCCTTTGCAAGTTAGCTATGCTAAATGCGATATAGTGAAGCAGATATCTGTACCAGCAGAGTTTAGACTCTAAGACAAGACACCTTCGCTGACAGTCTTCCAAAACTATATTTAATTCATTACTAAAACACCCTTTCCAAACTCTTCAATTTATTCCAGAATTTTCTTCATTTTAAATAATGTATATGACACAGGTAGGCATTAATTAAACTTTATGGCAATAATACAGTCAGCCGTTAATTCTTAACCTCAATCAGATATTTAATGACACAGTACCTCTATAATGAAGTAAAAGTTATTACTTTAGATAGGTGAGTATCCATGGTTCTCTATACTTTGAGCTACTAATTGATAATGGTGGGTTACTCTTTAAGGTTTATAGTATGAAAAAAAATTTAACCCAAATATAATTACAACTATCATCAGTATTAATTGTTAATGGTAATATTTATATTTTGAAAGTTACTTTAATTGATTTCTTCTTTTCTAGAGGAACCAACATATAAATTAGGTGATTGTCAGTGAATGTCATTACCTCGTAGCACTCCATTCTGCAAGAATATGAAAGCAGCCACTTTAATTATTATTCAATCAAATATTAAGTGTTATGCTTATTCTTAAGTGTTTGCAACCACTCTGGTTCTTCTTATACCATTAATCTGATACTGAGAAACAGCAGCAGCTCTTGATATTGCAAGTTAATGTTTTTATTTAAATACAACTTTTTGTTTTCTTTTAGTCTCTGAAGGTCATAGAAATTACTTTTTTCATACTACTGTTTCCTTTATTTTTTAATCCATCATCATCAATTTAATATAAAATCACATGTATACATATATAAATAACAGAAGAAATGCTTTAGTTTTTATATTTTCATTTTTTATTAACATGTACATTTAGACACCCATAAGCAACTGTGTAATTGTCAATATTTTATCAAATTAAAATTCTCAAATTTATAGGTCAGAAGTGAACTGATCTAGAACATTTAGTAGAAGTATAACAAATACATAATTCTTTACCATATATCCTCCACTGCTAATATCCAAGTATGCTAATATTCCTTCAAAGCATTTAAGTTTCATGGTTCTTGTGTAAGATCACATTTTTCTGTTTTCTAACATGCCGATATTCCCAGAATTTTATATTTAATTCAGTTCAACTTTTGCTTATTTGAAAAAGTGTAGTGTAATATTACATACTCCTATATATTTTTTAATTTTACTTTTAATTTTTATATTAATTATAGTTTATTAACTTTGTATCAGCCCTGTAGCCCCCTCCCTCATTCCTGGCCAACCCCACTCTCTCTCCTCATCTCTTCCCATGCCCCTTTCCAAGTCTAGTGATAGGGGAGGTTCTACTCACCTTCCATCTGACGCTAGCTTCTCAGATCTCATCAGGAATGGCTGCATTGTCTTCCTCTGTGGCCTGGTAAGGCTGCTCCCCCAGTAGAGGGAGGTGATCAAAGCACCAGCCACTGATTTCATGTCAGAAACAGTCCCTGTTCCTCTTACTAGAGAACCCACTTTACACTGAGCTGCCATGGACTACATCTGTGCAGGGGTTCTAGGTTATCTCCACGAATGGTCCTTGGCTGGAGTATAAGTCTCAGAAAAGACTCCTGTCACAGATTTTTTTTTGGTTCTGTTGTTCCCCTGTGGAGCTCCTGTCCATTCCTGGTCTTTCTATCTCTCCATTCTTTCAAAAGATTCCCTGCACTATGCCCAAAGTTTGGTTATGAGCCTCAGCATCTGCTTTGATACACTGCTGTGTAGTCTTTCAGTGGCCCTTTGTGGTAGGCTCCTCTCCTGTTTTCTGTTTTCTCCCTCTTCCAATGTCTGTCCCATTTGCCCTTCTGAGTAAGAATTTATCATCTTATCCAGGATTCTCCTACTTGCTAACTGTCTTTCGATTTTAGTGTGTTTATCCTATATTATATGTCTAATATCCACTTGTAAGTGAGTACATGCAATGTGTGTCTTTCTGCTTCTGGGTTACCTCACTCAGGATGATCTTCTCTAGATCCCACCAGTGGCTGGATATAATATTAACTCAAAAAGGTCAGTAGCCCTCCTGTCTATGAAAGTCAAAAAGGATGAGAAAGAAATTAGGGAAATAACATCCTTCACAATAGCCACTAATAACAAAAAGTACCTTGCTGTGACTCTAACCAAGAAAGTGAACAACCTACTTGAAAAAAATTTCAAGTCTCTGAAGAAAGAAATTAAAGTTTTATATCAGAATGATCTCCTGTTCTCATGGATCAGTAGGATTAACAGTGAAAATGACAATCCTGCCAAAAGCAATCTACAGATTGAATGCAATTTTCATGGAAATACTAACACAATTCTTGACAGAACTTGAAAGAAAAATTCTCAGCTTCATATGGAAAAACAAAAAACCCAGAATTGCCAAAATGATCCTATACGACAACAAATCATCTGGAGGTATCTCCATCTCTAATCTCAAGCTGTACTACAGAACAGTACCAATAAAATTGCATGGCACTGGCATAGAAACAGAATAGTGGATCACTGGAATTGAATAAAAGACCCAGAAATAAATGTACACACATATGGATACTTGATTTTTGACAAAGAAGCCAAAACCTTACAATAGAAAAAAGACAACATCCTCAAAATTTGGTTAATGTCTAACTATATATCTACATGTTGAAAAATGCAAACAGATCCATATTTATCCCCCTGCACAGAACTAAAGTCCAAGTGAATCGAAGACCTCAACAAAAAACCAGAAACACTAAATCTGTTAGAAGAAAAAGTGGGGAAGAGCCTATAATTCATTGGTGCAGGAGACAACTTCCTGAACAGAACACCAACAACACAGGCGCTAAGAGCAATGATCAATAAATGGGAACTCATGAAACTGAAAAGCTTCTGTTGAGCAACGGAATCTGTTATCAGAATAACACGACAGCTTACAGACCGGGAAAGGATCTGTACCAACTCTATATCTGACAGAGGTCTAATATCTAGAATAAATAAAGAACTTATGAAATTAAAAAACAACAAATCAAGTAATCCAATTAAAAATGGGGTACATATCTAAACAGAGAATTATCTGTAGATGAATATAGAATGGTGGAGAAACACTTAAAGAAATGCTCAGCATCCTTATTCATCGGGGAAATGCAAATCGAAACGATCCTGGGATTTCACCTTACACCCATCAGAATGGCTAAGATCAAAAACTCAAGTGACAATACATGCTGGAGAGGATATGGAGGAAGGGGAACCCTCCTTCATTGCTGGTGGGAATGTAAAATGTAAACTTGTACAACCACTTTATAAACCAATCTGGCGCTTTCTCAGACAGTTAGGAATAGTGCTTCTTCAAGTTCCAGCTATACCATTGCTAGGCACATATCCAAAAATGCTCAAGTATACAACAAGGATATTTGCTCAACCATGTTAGTAGCAGTTTTATTTGTAATAGCCAGAACCTGGAAACAATCCAGATGTCCCTCACCTGAGGAATGGATGCAGAAATTGTGGTACATTTACACAATGGAATACTACTCAGCAATTATTTCCTCTATTATTTTAAACTAATGTTATTGTTAATAAAACAGTAAAAATAAGGTAGTTACACTTGTGACTTTCCAAATTTTCCTCTTGTACTTTTGGAACTCTGTAACTGGAACTCTGAGTGCAGCCTATCTTTGTCATAATTGCTTCACACAAGTCAATTTTCTGTATAGTTTCTTAATGGAATAAAATTTAAAGCAAAAAGAAAGAAGGTATCTTACTGTCTCTTGTTATTTTGTCATATTTAATAAATGCATTAACAAAATGAGAAGAAATTGGCCTCTTACATGCTACTGTATTCTAACTGTGAAATGTGACTCATATTTTCTAACTCTAGGTTCTACTTGAAAAAAAAGAAAAGAAAAGAAATCTGTCAGTGTTTTTTGCTGGTGTTTCTGTCTTCAATCCACTTACATTGTCTATATATTGCCTAAAATTTTTGCTATAGCTTAAATTTAAATTGCACATTATTAACTGAGAACAAATTATTTGACAGATTGATAACTTAAAAAATCATGAGGTCTAGCATCAGCAAGTTAAGGGAAAATTAAGAAAATAATTTAGCTAAGTGTTATTTTTGATCATTTGCACAGTTAGTTGTATATAAAATATTAACTCTTATTCAATGAATTAGGCAATATTTTATTAATATTGAATTATTGTTTTCTATAAAACTATTTAAGCTTATAACATTTCCAGCATAGAATGTGCATCATAATCATTTTCAAAACCATCATTTCCCTGAATGATGGTTCATTCCTAGATAATTGTTCAAATGCTAATTAAGAGATGCCAATATTTGAATTGCTTTAGTATGAAAAATAAATTCTACTCACTTTGTTATTTACATTATATATTTGCTTTATTTTAAAGGTGATTCTATGCATGCATGACGTTCTCAAACAATTGAAATAAAAACTAAAAAGAGGAAAACAGCAACTCTGCCTAAGAACGCAGTTGCAATGGGTCGTCTGGAGGTGAAAATGGTTTGGCAATGGGGAAAGCAGTATAGATTTTTTCTGAAAGGATATTAAAACCTAAAGTTATTGAGTGATTGAGAAATACTACTTCATGTTATAAGTCTAAAATAATTATATTCAGCCTCTAAGATATGTCCACACTCCCACAGACCATGCATCATTCAATCATACACAAGCAAGATAAACGTACATGTACACACAAATGCATCAAGAAAAAGGCATGCACACACATGCAGGTATACACACACACAGAAGAAAGAGGGAGAGTATAGTGTAAAAAAATGAATAAAACACCCTAGACAACAAAAATGAACCTGTGATGAATGGGCATTAAAGGCTTTTGAAATAACAGTAACAGAAGAATGAGGACAATGTGAGCCCATATATAGAAATCAATGAAAATACAATGACTCAGAAACAGAGAAGGAAGAGAACAGACGGAAAAACTGTATGTTGCTATGCAATCAGTAAAGCATGTTGAATAATTTCTATGGATAAGCTATACAATATTATAACTAGGGTCATTTTGAACAGCATACTTAAAACACAGTTTAGAATAGCCCTCATGTTAAATGTTCTTAACACAAGAAAGTAAAAGTATAAAAATAAAGGAGTATCACCATTTAAACACTGAATAATTACATTTACATTCTAATAGTTCAATAGTTTAGACTGAAGAATTTTGTTAAATTGGTTGTCTTTACTGTTTCCTTCTCTATAATACACTGAATTTCTTAATGTAACTAAACACAACTTCTGAAATCTTTAAATGTATGTGTGAAATGAACACATGCAGAGTAATATAACTACAATCTCCACAGTGTTTAATTTACCTGTGTAAATATCACACTACTTATCCCAAAAAAACAACAAGATTGAAAACAATAAAACTAGAGACATTCTTATTTTAAAAGATAATTGGAAATAAATTCTCTTGCCTGTATGTTACCCAGATACCTAGAGGATGTGAATAGCTGTGGTTAAGCAATGCCTTACCAATTATAGCATTGAAGACATAAAACTTTCCTGTAATTTATCTAGGCAACTTACTTAGTTATATATTAATCTTTGTGTTATTTAAGTAAGAGTAGTTTTAGCTATTTTGTTTTGCTGTTGTTGTTGTTTTTTCATATGAATTTGAAGATTGTTTTCTTAATGTCTGTGAAGAATTGGATTGATATTTGGATGAGAAATGCACTGAACCTATTGATTGCTTTTGGTAGCATATCTATTTTTACTATGTTAATCCTAGCAATCTGTGAGCATGGGAGATCTATCCATCCTCTGATGCCTGCTTCAATTTCTTTCTTTAGAGCATTGATTTTTTTTTCATACAGGTCTTTCACTTCCTTGGTTAGAGTCACACCAATGTACTAAATGTATTTCATGTTATTTGTGGCTATTGTGAAGAGTGTTCTTTCCCTAATTTCTTTCTCAGCCCGTATATTGTTTTTATACAAAAGGACTAATGATTTCTTTCCAGCCACTTTGCTGAAGGTGTTCATCAGCTGTAGGTAGAATTCTGGGAGTCACTTATACCATAATACCATGTGTGAAACAAGGATACTTCGACTTTGTTTTTGTTTTGTTTTCCAATATGTATTCCTTTGATCACCTTTAGTTGTCTTTATTGCTCTCGTTAGAACTTCAAGTACTGTATTGAAGAGGTATGGAGAAAGTGGGCAGCCTTTTCTTGTCCATGATTTTAACGGATTTGCTTTAAGTTTCTTTCCATTTAATTTGTTGTTGGTTATCAGCTTGTTGTAAAATGCCTTTATTATGTTATGTTTTGGCCTCATGTCTCTAACGATTCTTTTTATTTTCACTTTTTTGCAAAACTACTTAGAGAAAACTAAACAAACTTTTAAGTGCAACTTCTTAAATAATAATAATAGGTAAAATTAAAAATACATTTAGTTCAAGAACTATGCTGCATTTCCTTAATTTTCTCCCTCTCCCTCCACCTCCCCAGTTATTTTCCTGAGACATACATTACTCTTATATTTTTAAACTCTGACAATGTACGTTAAATGAGAGAGAGAGAAAGGTAGCTAATATGCTCTATGTATCTCAAAAATATTTTATAAGTTCTTTATTTCTTACCTTCTCAGTTCTGTGCTAATATCAGTACAAAACAGAGTTCAAAAACATAAAACCATTTCTAGTGAGAGCTAAACTTGGTCTTAAAGGTGATAGCAGCATAGCTATGAATTTATTGGATAAGAAATAAACTCCTATCATCTATCCACAGGCAGTGACCACAGCTGAGTAGATTTTAGTGCTTGAGATGATTAAGTCCCAACATGAGCAGTTCGCGGCTCACTCTGACCCAGAACACAGTGAGGAAATTCTTGCTATGTCTAATCACACATTCTCACTTTTTCCCCTTACTTTCACTGGAACCATTCATTCTGCTACTAAAAATGAATAGTGAAAGCAAACTTTTTTTAAAAAATTATTTCTATTTTTATTATTTACAGTTTATTTGCTTTGTATCCCCTTGTACCTCTTTACCTCCTCCCCTCCCAATCTCACCCTTCCTGTTCCCAACCCAAAGTCCTTGTCCCCATTATTATGGAGGACACTTGGACACTGAACTGCCATAGGCTACTTCCGTGCAGGGGTTCCAGGCCATCTCCATGAGTGGTCCTTGGCTGGAGTATCAGTTTCAGAAAAGACCCCTGTGCCCAGAATTTTTGGATCTGTTGCTCTCCTTGTCGAGCTCCTGTCCTCTCCAGATCTTACTATCTCCAACTTCTTTCATAAGATTCCCTGCACTCTGCCCAAAATTTGACTGTGAGTCTCAGCATCTGCCTTGATACCCTGCAGGGTAGAGCATTTCATAGGCCCACTGGGGTAGGCTCCTGTCCTGTTCCCTGTTTTTTTCCCTGTTCTGATGTCCATCCTCTTTGCCTTTCTGAATGGGAGTTGAACATCTTAGCCAGAGTCCTCTTTCCTGATTAGATTCCTTAGGTGTACAGATTTCAGTATGTGTATCCTATATTATATGTCTAGTATCCACTTATGAATGAGTTCATACCCTGTGTGTCTTTTTGCTTCTCGGATACCTCACTCAAGACGATTATTTCAAGTTCCCACCCTTTACCTGCAAATTTCGTGATTTCAAAATAGCATTTTCCTAAAAACACTTTTGAAACAATTTAGCAGTTTCAATGCTTAGTTTGTGTAACAGCCAAGAACAACATTTGACGCTTCTTTCAAAACTATATGCCCTATCTAAAATGGCAAGATTTTAATTGTTTACATTAAAGGAAGAGCTGCCCGGTGAAACAGTGACCAAAATGCCTTGTGAACAAAATCATACTGTGGTTAGAAGTACTGTTACTGATTTGACATGGTGTATACTCACAGATGAGGATTTGCAGCTATGAACTGCCGAAAAGATGAGAGCCAACATGGAGTGTTTGACTTTCTAAGTCTTAGCTACCTCACCCAATAGAGTCATTTCCAGGTGTTATTCATTTACTCTTAAATTTCCTTTTAATTATCCATTCTTTGGAAGTATTAAGGATGCTAACGTGCAAGTACATGAGCACACACACACACACATACAGGCATGCATGTAAGGGTATGTGTGAGTTGGGTGGAAGAAAGACATTTTTGATATTTGTAGCAGCGCTGCTTATAATAGCCATAACAGGATTTCATGCTGAATTATCTAGTTCCAATTATTCATCCAATTATCTAGTCACTCAAGTTAATAGTTAAAGGAAATCTAGTATACATGCATGCAATGTTAAACCATACAGTTATGGTAAGCATGAAACTATCATTTTAATAAGATTAATGGACCTGGAAGACATTAAGTCATTTGGGTATAAAAGAAAAAAAAAACAATTACAACATAATTACAGTCTTCAATGGAATCTAAAACATTGGTCTCAGAAAAGTAGAAAAACAAATCCTGATTATTATCACTGGATGTGGAAAGGATAAAGCTGATAAAGGGGTACCATGTTATTTATAGCTTGATAAAAATAGCTTGTGGTGTTCTATCACAAAATAGTAAACATGATTACTGACAAAATAGAAGATATCAATTTGAATGTACTTCTCACAAGGAAATGTTAGATGTGTAATACAATAAATATGTCTCTTCCTGTTACTTTCTCACCAGCCAATGTGTGCATGAATCAAAACTTCACAATGAATCTTATAAATATGTACACATTTGTGTCAACCCAAAATAGTGAATTATATTCTACAGATTCAAAGAAGCTAAGTAACAAGGAGGGCACAAGGAAGAAGGCTATAATCTCACTCAGAGAAGGAACTGAAGTGGACAACTGAAGTAGGGAGAGAAATGGGTTGAAGAGAGGATAGGCAGGGAAATGGAGTAGGGATCAGGTATGGTGAGAATGGAGGTCTAGGACAGAGAACAGAAATAGGGGAGATCTCTGGGATGGGGAAGACTTCAAGAAGTCTATATGGGTGACCCTAGATGAGACTCATAGCAGAGTTGGATGTGGAGCCTAAAATGGCCACCTCCTGTTGCCAGGCAGGATGTCCAGTGGAAGGAGCAGGATACCAATTCACCCACAAAAACTTTTGAACTGAAACTTGTTCTACCTACAAGATACGCAGGGATAAAAGAGCAGAGATTGGGGGAAAGGCCAACCAATAACTGGCCTAACTTGAGACTCATCTCAGGAGAAAGAGCCAATATCTGAAAATATTAATAATACTCTGTTATGATTGCAGACAAGAGTCTAGCATGACTGTTTCTGAGAGGCTTCATTCAGCAGCTGATGCTCAATCCCCATTCAGAAAGGCAAATAGAATGGACATTGGAAAAGGGAAAAAACAGGGAATAAGACAGGAGCCTACCACAGAGTGCCTTTGAAAGGCTCTACCCTGAAGAGTGTCAAGGCAGATGCTGAGACTCATAGCCAAAGTTTGAGCAGAATACAGGGAATCTTATGAAAGAAGTGGAGATAGTAAGACCTGGAAAGGACAGGAGCTCCACAAGGACAGTGACAGATCCTAAAAATCTGAGCACAGGGGTCTTTTCTGAAACTGATACTCCACCCAGGACCACTCATGGAGATGGCCTGGAACCCCTGCACAGAGGTAGCCCATGGCAGTTCAGTATCCAAGTGGCCTCCATGGTAATGGACAGGGACTGTCTGAAACAAACTGATTGGCCTGCTCTTGGATCACTTCCCCTGACGGGGGAGCAGCCTTAAGAGCCCACGGAAGAAGACAATGCAGCCACTCCTGATGAGACCTGATAGACTAGGGTCAAAGGGAAGGAGAGGAGGACCTCCCCTTTCAGTGAACTGGGAGAGGGACATGGGTGGGGAAGAGGGAGGGTGGAATTGAAGGGGTGGAGGGAGGGAGGTACAAGGGAGATACAAAGTGGATAAACTACAATTAATTAAAATAAAAATAATTTTTAAAATGCTGGTGTTTCTTGCATGTGTTTCCCACATTTCATCCAATTATGTAGTTAGTGTAGGAAAAAATAGATCAATTCTGTTGTTTATTCTTAGACACACATTTTTTTCTCTTTTCTTGTAAAATGTCATACTAGCATAATTAACAATATAACTTTATATGGAAAAAAATAAAAGATCCAGCATAGGGAAAAAGAAACAATTCTGTACAATAAAGAAAAAGAAAAACTTCTGTTGGTATCAATATCCCTGATTTCAAATTATACTACAGAGTAATAGCAATAAAAATTACACTGTATTGGTATAGAAACGGAGAAGCTGATCAATGGAACTGAACTGAAGACCCAGTAATAAACCCACACTCTTATGGACACTGGCATTTTGACAAAGGAGACAAAACCATACAATGGGAAAAAAAAGATATCTTCTTCAACAAATGGTGCTGGCCTAACTGAAAGTCAATATTTACAAAAATGCAAATAGGTCCATATTTATCACCTTGCATAAAACTAAAGTCCAAGTGTATCAAATACCTCAACATAAAACCAGACACACTAAGTCTACCAGAAGAAAAATTGAAGAAGAGGCTTAATCTCATTGGCACAGGAGACAACTTCTTGAACAAAACACCAACAGATCATGCTCTAAGATCAATAATTAATAAATGGGACCTCAGGGAGCTGAAAAGCTTCTGCAAAGCAAAACACACTGTCATCAGAACAAAATGACAGCTTACAGGCTGGGAAAGTATTTTCACCCTACCTCAGACAGGGGCCTAATATACAAACATGTAAAGAACTTAAGAAATTAAACACCAACAAATCAAATATTCCAATTAAAAAAGGGGGCACAGAGCTAAACAGAGATTTCACAACAGAGGAATATCAAATGGCTGAGAAGCGCTTAAAGAAATTCTCAATGTCCTCAGCCTTCAGAGAAATGCAAATCAAAATGACTCTAAGATTCTGTCTCACACTAGTAAGAATAGCTAAGATCAAAAACCCAAGTGACAACACATGCTTAGAGGATACTGCGAAAGGTGAACATTCCTCCACTACTGGTTGGAGTGCACATTTGTACAATCTATCTAGAAAAAAATCTTGAACTTTCTCAGAAAACTGAGAATAGTTATACCTCAAGACCCAGCTATACCACCTCTAGGCATATACCCCAAAATGCTCCACCATACAACAAGGACCCTTGTTTAAATATGTTCATAGTGGCTTTATTTGTAATTGACAGAAACTGGAAACAACTTAGATGTCCCTGTACCAAAGAATGGATGGAGAAATTTCAGAACATTTACACAATGGAATACTACTCAGCTATTGAAAATAAGGAAATCAAAATATGCAAGCAAATGGATGAGCCTAGAAAAGATCATCCAGAGGTAACCCTGACCCAGAAGGTAACACATGGGATGTACTCACTTATAATCAGATATTAAACCTACAGTACAGGATAATCATGCAATAATCCACAGTTCCAAAGAAGCTAAGTAACAAGGAGGGCCTAACAGAAGGTGCCCGAATGTCACTCAGAAGGAGAAATAGCATATACACCAGAAGTGGATGAAGAGAGAGACCTGTGCAGGAGATGGAATGGAGAGGGAAACATGGATGGCGATCAGATGTATGGAGAACAGGGGTAGGAGGTAAGAGGGCTGGGAACAAGAAGGGAAACAAGAGGGGGGCATCTCTTTGACAAGCAGGAGGCATGTGAAAGGGTAGGCTCCTAGGAGGCTATAGATGTGACTCTGAGAATTATAAAGGGAGAGCAGGGGTAAGGCATGGAGACTGAAGTAACCACTTCCAAGATTGGCAGGGCTACTGGGTGGAGGGAAACAACAACTCACCCACAAAACCTTTGATCTAAAAATTATCCTGCCCACAAAGAGGGAACAGAGATTGAGGGAATGGCCAACCAATGATTGGCCTAACATGAGACCAACCCCATGGCAGAGAGCCAGCCCCTGACATATTAATGATTCTCTATTATGCCTGCTTTTGGGGGGTCCATGTTAGAAACAGCCCCTACCACATCCCACTCACCAAGTGACCAACAGGAAGACCAAGCTGCCCATCAGCCACATACATGCAGGGGGCCTAGGTCCAAACCATTCATGATCCTCAGTTGATTTAGTTGTCTCTGTTGATCTTCTTGTGGGCTTTCTGTCCCCTCTCAGTCCTCCCATCTTTCCCCCAACAGTTTCAGAAAACCCTGGAGCATTGGCCTATGCTTGGCTGCAAGTCCTAGGATCTGTCTCCATCTGTTGTGGGCTGGCACCTCCTAGATGACAAGTTGGGCTCCTGTCTGCAAGCACAGTAGAGCATCATTAATATGTCAGGGGCTGGCTGGCTGAATTAATTCCCCTTTAAAACTCTTCCGAATAAAACTGTTCTAAATCTGCAACCTATTTGTTTTTATATTAAAGTTCTTTTTCTGATCTAACATATGGACTGATCGCCGTTTATAAAATACCTTTTCATATATCAAATGTCACTTTTGTCAACCTCTGCATGAAAATGACCTAGCATATTTCTATTTCGTATTTCTACATCTTTTTGGATAGTTTCCTTTTCTTCTTGTTTTAAATAGTTGTTTAATCATTCAGGTGTGCACACTTAGACTTTTCTGTTTGACCCTAGACATAGAGGTTTATCATAGATCTTACTAGAAAAGAGCCTTATAATGAAAGCAGCAATCTACACCCAGAGGCGCCTGCGACAGGAATTAGATTTTTTAGAAAAATGAGTTTCTCTCTATTAATTTCTCATACTCAGCAATGTGACCTCTAATGCCAGGAGTGTTGTATAGCAATGACCATGAGATATGATCAATCAGGCTTGATGGACTCCTACCTTCAGTGATTTCATTCCACCTCTGGGGACAAGGGTCTGAAGAGCAGTGTTGGGTATTTCTTCATTTATTGTAAGGGTCGTCGGTAACTTCTGATGGAGTTTTACTTTGTGTCTTTTCCTCTGTGATACTTACATGAGACAAAACGGACTGCAATATGTATTATCAGGTCATGATTTGAATGATGACAATTTGATTTACATGTCCTTTCACACTGAGCCACATAAGGAAGGAACTCTTTAAAAACTTATATGGAACAATTTTAGGTACATCAAAGTAAAATCATTTTAAATTTCTATAGATCAAAATATGAGCATAAATATTAACTCTCAATATGTTGTTTTGATCTTGCTAAATATTTTATTTTTAATTATAGTTCATATTTTTGTGCTTCTGTATTGTAATTCCACATTACAATACTGAGTCATGTCTATGTTCTCTCATCTTAAAAAAAATCAACTTTTGGCTTGGAATTCTTCATCATTTCGGGATAACATGTGTCTTAGTAAAGCACAGAGGATTGCACATTACACATCATAATAAAATTTTCTCTGTCAGTTATCAACATTACAGGAGCCCCAAAAGTTTCTAAATGTGTTGTATTTTTGCATGTCAGTGATGTACTATACAAAAGAGCACTCTTGCTATTTTTTATCACATTTTGAATTAAATAATCACTTGTTAGAATAACTATTACGTGTTTTCAGACTACAAACACATGCTGTAGCTACTAAAACATATTTTTGTGTTTCAGTTGAATTTATTGGCACTTGCTGTTTCTCATTTTTTAGAAGTCCTTTGAGAATTCTTTTTTATTCTTTTGAAATTATTAATATTATTACTATATTATCATTATTATCAATTCACTTTGTATCTGCGCTGTAACCCCTTCCCTTATCTCTTCCCGGTTCCACCATCCTCCCTCTGGCCCCCCGAACCCCGTGACTGTCCCCAGTCCACTGATACGTATAAAATGTTTTGATCATTTCCTTACCTAACTTCTCTTAGAGCCTCCAACCTTCATTACACAATGATCTTTTTTTCTTTAGTTTTTTACATTCTAAATAAGTATATCATTTTCTCTTTTTCTTTTCTTGCTTCAAACTCTTCCATATATTCCTTCTTCACTGACACTTTTTTTCATTACTTGTTCAATATAAACATAACCTACTAAATATAATCTCATCAACCTGTATAATATAACTGCATGTGTGTTATCAAAGCTGTCTGTTTTGAATTTAATAACCAACTGATGTTCTCTTCCTTAGGGAAAACTATTATATCTGACTTTGAAAAATATATACATGTGTAATAAAATTGATTGTATTTCTATTCCTGGTATATGGCTATCTTCTTGAAGGGCTAAGGATTAAAATATTTAGCAATTTGTTTTTGATAACTTTTTGGAAAAATAATCATTTTTCAAATGTGAATAAAAAAAAAAACCTTAGGGTTTTCTTAAGTAACTTGAAAGTTTATCTGCTTTTATACCAAGATTACTGGTTAGAATACAAGCAATTGTAACTCAATGGAACATGAAGAAATCTGCCATGGAAGAGATTATAAAGTATTCATAATTTTAGCTGTAACTAATTTCAAGGTGTCAGTGATCGTAATTAAGAAATCTGAAACTAGAGTAATCTGAATTTAATGGGTGCATGCTGTCAAAGCCAGGAAAATATTAACTACTCAAGATATTCAACATTTCTACAGTGTTGCCAGGAGGAAGAGAGCAAGATTCATATGAGAACATGAGCAAATAATTATTCTAGGGGTTTCCTTATTGCAGGGTACATACATTTCATATGATATTAACACAGCCTCCTGGGTTTTAATACCCTTTTCTCTCTCTCTCTCTTTCTTACACACAAACACACACACACACACAAAGAAATATGTGATTACAGGCTTGGTTGGATTAGAAACTTCATATTGGGAAAAGTGAAACAAATTACACTAGTAGTCCAGTAACCATTATGAAAATTCATTAGTGTAAATCAAGGAATTGCAGTTTGCTTTGTGAATCAGAAAATAACAAATTCCTTTTCCTAATCATTAGCCAAGTCATATTCCTGAACTATAGGTTAGGCATTTTACTGACTGCTTAAATTGTTAGTAATATAAATTTACCCCCATACTTATTAAGCACTGGCTGTTATTTCCCTCATACATGATTCATATGCATTTCTATCATCTTTTAGATACTATTTTTATACTTTAGATTATTTAGGCCAAAATATTTAACTTGAAAACTTTTATCTTCCGTACAATACTAAATGCAATTTAAGTTATATTATTATAACTTTAAAAGTTTTAGAGATGTTCAAAGAAAGTCTGTAAAAGGAAAAAAAAAAGGTGAGGGGAGGTGGATTAATCAGTGATTGTTTTGTTTTGTTTTTCCATCTTTTATTTATTTATTTATTGATTGATTGATTGATTGATTGATTGATTTTTAATTTTATTTTTCTCATTAGTTACATTTTGTTAATTCTGTATCCCAGCTGTATCCCTCATTCCCTCCCTCATCTCCTCCCTGCCCCTTTCCAAGTCCACTTATAGGGGAGGACCTCCTCCCCTTTCATATGACTCCGTTTTGTCAGGTATTTTCAGGACTGGCTGCAAAGTCCTCCTCTGTGGCCTAGCATTACTGCTCCTCCCTTGGGAGGTGGGGAGGTCAAAGAGCCAGTCATTGAGTTCCTGTTAGAAATAGTCCTCATTCCCCTTACTATGGGAAACCAATTGATTACTGAGCTATCACCGGTCACATCCGAGCAGAGGTTCTAGATTTTATCCTCTCATGGTCTTTGGTTGAGTGTCTATCTCAGAAAAGACCCTGTGCCCCGATATGTTTGGTCCTTGTGGAGCTCCTATCCTTTCCACATCAAACTCCCCTTCTTTCATATGATTCCCTGCCCTCTGCCGAGGGTTTGGTTATGAGTCTTAGTATCTACTTTGGAACACTCCTGGGTAGTCTTTCAGATGTCTTCTGCGGTAGACTCCTGGCATACGTTCAATGCACGTCCCATTTGTCTTTCTAAATGAGGATTGATCATCATACCCCGTGTCTGCTTTCTTGATTATCTTCTTTAGGTGTATAGATTTCATTATGTTTATCCTATCTTTTAGGTCTATATAAGCGAGAAAAAAAAATCAGTGATTGTTGCATGAGTAGGAGGACCAGAGTTTCGCCCTCGGTAACCAATTTAAAATTTAAATAAAAAGCAGTGGATGGTAATCTTTCCTTGCCTATAATCCTTACACTGGTGTGAAAGAGCAGCAGGCAGTTCTCCTTTACATTCTGGCCAGACAGCCATGCTAATTCAGAATGCTGCAAGTTCAGCGAGAGACCCTCTCTCAACAATGATGTTAATTGTGATGAGAAAAACATTAAATGCAAGTCTCTGTGTATGAACAAGGACCTTCACATACAAACATACATATACACACACTCAGGAGCACACAGACACAAACACACATATTTGCGCACTCACACCCATACACAGACACACCAAAAGGAAGGGGCATTAAAGTCTTGAACTTGATATTTCAGGATGCTTAATGATGAATAACAATTCTAACCAGCTTGGTAGAAAGATGGAATGTGAAGTGGGCTAATAGCTCCTTAAGCACATTTAGATAGAAGTAATAAGTTGTTTTATTTAGGAACATCAATAAGTTGTCTATAGTTTCAATGCCAGGTTCTGTGAGTTGTGAATAGCTAGAACAGAAGACTTCAAATGTTCTAAACATGGATCCCAATTACCATGACTTTAACTACAAAGACATACATGTGTTAGAAAGTATTTGTTAGTTTAAATATTATGATATAGGGATTACCATTATACTGATTTTATTAACTATAATGTTTTGGTAAGATTTCCTTGTCAACTTGACACACCCAAGAAGATGTAACCTCAATTAAACTATTGCCTCCATAAAATTGGCTTGTAGTAATGTCTGTGGGACATTTTTTATTACTATTTGGTTTAGCAGAACCTTCCAAAAATTAAATAGAGTTTACTACTTATACTTTAGCACAAACAAAAATAAAGTTATTTAAAGAGAAGTTTAAATACTTGGGTGATACAGCATCACTTCACTACAGAAGAAACATTCAATAGTCTATCAATATATGTAAAATGTAATTGTTACCACATTGAGAAAATGAGCCAAGACCAAAATAAGTATATATAAGTGGATTTGAAAGATCATTGTAAAAGAAGAAATACGTAGTTTCTTTATGTGAAAATAAATTAACATGACCAATTAAAATATGAGTAAAATAAGAATATGATCCACAATCTAAAAAAGCAGAAAAAAAAAACAAGAATAAATGTTCAAAAGAACTGACAGAGGAAAACAAAACAAAGCAAAACATTATTTTAAGAATGAGGCACAGCCTCAATACACATTTCTTGTTATGAGTGAGTGTTGTGAGTACAGATGAATGTACTGGCATAAAATAAAATAAAATAAAATAAGATAAAATAAAATAAAATAAAATAAAATAAAATAAAACAACTCAGGTGTTATCCCTCATCTTCTACCTTGAAACAGTCTTTTCTTCGATACTATTGGGAATACAAGGTTAGCTACCCTGAGAACTTTTTCTTAATCCTGCATATCATATCCAAGTGTGGCTGTGCTGGGGTTAAAGACACTGGTATGACTATGCCCAGCTTCAATGTGTTTCATCCAGGTTTTAAGGATCTGAACTTAGGTCATCAGGCTTGGATGAAAAGCATTCTTTTTTGAGCCATCTTCTCTGCCACTCAATTCACATTTGTAAAACAAGACACACAAATGACCAACAGCATGTAAAAGTAATGATCAATATTAAAACTAATAGCAAAAAAAAGGGTGAGATATGAGCTGAATCTTTTACTGGAAAAAGACTAGACTATAAAAGGGAAAACCATTTTGAAATGTACTTGTGATCTCAAATTAGTAGGGTCATTCTGAAACACTGCATGATTGTCCTCAAAAGTCAAGAATATAAATATGCCAGCAAGTACTCTTAGTTATTAGTGTATATTCAAAAGAAATAAAATTAGCATGTTAAAACCTATCCACGTCATTTTGTTAGGTATGGCATTATTCACAATAGGCAACAAATATAAATCAACCTCAGTTACATAACTGTATGAATAAGGAAATGCAGTGCGTGTTATTCTCTGAAACACATAGGTTTAGGCACCCTTATTAAAAACAATGGATGGTTGCATGGATTTATTTTTGTGCACACAATTTCTTTCATCCCTATGTGTCTCTCTTTTTTATTTTTTTTTGTCAGTATCATGCTGATTTTATTACTGTGGTTCTGTAATATAATTTGAAAGCAGGTATTATGGGATCTCCAGCATTGCTCATTTTCTCAAGATTGTTTTGGCAGCCACTATGGAAGTCAGTATGGAAGTCTTCAGAAAACAAAAATTAAAATTACAGTGCACTTAACAGCCGTACTACAAATGTGCAGAGACAGGTACTCAGAACCACAAAGCTTCACAGAAGTGTTAATTATGGCATTATTTACCACAGACAATAGATAAAATCTGAGCAAGGTGTCTCTTACTTTGTGGATGTGTAATGGAAGTGTTGGATGTAGGAATATGAAAATTAATTTAGTCATAAAGGAGAAAAAAAGTAATTTGAATAAAACAATTGCTGAAGTCAGAAATCACTTTGTATAAAAAAGATACGTAATTAATTAATACAATGATCTTATATTTGTTTTTTTATGCATGATTGTTATGTAAGTATGTGTATGTGTGCTCTTCCGTGTGTGAGTGCACATGCATGCACTCTGGGTATATGCACATACCTAGACAAGCATCACATGAGATGAAACTATTTGGAACAAGGAAGAGAATTAGTAGGCGGGGCAGAAAATGAGATGTGGGTGTGAGCAAACTTCATCATATACAATAATAAATCTGTCATTTTTGTCCAATGAATATAAGTCAAGAAAAACTTTTAAATTACAACTTGATATGATAATGGATTAGAATCCTTACCAGATCTCCCTGGAAGAGAAAATTGACTACAAGATAATATGACTTAAAAATACAAGATTAGTTATCAAATTTATTAAGATGTAACTTATTTCCATGGAAATCAAGCAGGACCTACTGCAAACTGTCGTATCCAAGAGATTTAAATTAAGCAGCTTCCACAATAAATCTCACAGGGAAGTTCTTCTCTTCACTGTATTTGGATCATCAGGAGAAGTTTAACCAGAGCATAAGGTAAGGCTGTGTCCTGGTGGAACTAAGTGAAGAAGTGTTAGAAATGTCTTTCCTTCACATGATGTAACCAGGGATGTGAAGAGTAGAGAAAGCCAAGACCTGTCACTCTCCTTCTGCCACAAATCACCAGCTGAGCAAGAAAACTTAGGCCAAAACAACAACAAAAAATTGTCAAAAACAACAAACAAACAAACGAATAAAAAAAGGACCAACACACTGCTCATACTATGCAGGTATGACTCCAAAAGGTAGGAATCATTTGGTAAAGCCACTTTCAGACATTAAAGTGATTAGATACAGAGTCAGAGCCTGAACAGACTATGGTTCAGGATAATCCTGAAACTAAGGTATGCAGGAATGAAGCTACTTACTACACACTTGAACTTTCAGCAGTGAAACAGCTTTCTAAGGTGTGAAATTTTAAAACTATCAAAACAGACAGTTTTCATAACTTACAACTCTCCCCCCACAACAAATTTCTCCCCCCCACAACAAACTTGTTTTTATTTTATTTCCTTAATCGCAATATATTGTATAAAAACTACTTTATTTTCAACAAAAAATAGAGAGAGTAAAGATAATATTAAAACCTGCAAGGGAGAAACACAAAAGTATATATGAAGGTAGATTTATTAGTGAAACATCTGGATTTTTTAGCAAAAATATTAAAAGCGAGAAGGGTTTGGAATGATGTACTTCGAGATCTGAAATATCAGAGCTGCTAACTCTGACTGCTTTCCTTAAACAAACAATCTGCCATGACTGATAAAAGAAGAAAGATTTCCTGCTTACAGCAGGTTAAAGGAATGTATGAGCACCAAGTCAGTTCTACAGAAGGAATTAGAAAGATAAAATATAATTAGTTAGGCAATGAGGATTGTAAAAACACCAAACATTGGAGAGTCAACAAGATGACCATAATTAAGATAAATTTTCCATTTTTAGTAGTATTCTTGTTCCAAATTTCCCAATCAAAAGCACAGGCAAGCAGAATTTATTGGAAAACAGGATTATTCTATTTGCTGCCTCCAAGAATTATACCTTATGATTAAACATAGAGTATCTCATTGTCGTTTCATGCCTGGAAATTGGCTTCCAGATGGAGAGTGGAATCAAAGGTCCAGGGTCTCAGGAAGAGCTAGAATGCTTTAGGCCAAGGACCATTTGTGCTAGGCTGGGGTATAGAAAGAGTTCTCCACTGAGTGTTACCGTTAGTTAGCTCTTTTAGAATGAGATTGCTGGTGGCAGTGGAAACTCAGGCTTGCCATAGTCTATGGAGTTACCAAAGTGTTCTTGATTAAGCTGCTGTGCTACACAGGGCAGACGATGCAGGCAAAAGCCCATGCCTGGTTGGCTTGCAGCTGAAACAAATCCTGGGTAGGCCCAGGCACACTAGGCCAGAAGAAAAATCTGGTGAGATGGGAGCCAGGGATGTTTTCTAAGTCTAGCAAGAGCTTTGCCAGTGGTGCTGCCAGGAGTTCGGTAGGGGAGTTCCAGGAAGGAAGGCATCCTCCATCTCCCAGAAGAAATGATTACTCTCAGGCAGCCATGGTGGAAAGCTCATGCTGGTACTGAGTATGCAGCCAGCTGACACATTTATTTAAAATCAGGGATTTATAAACCTTGCGTAGTGACTGGGGCGAGGGGACAGGGTTCTGAGCGTGAATGTATTTGATTCGCCATTCTTCCAGGTCAGTGGTGCCAGAGATGCTTGATTTACATGTAGTAGTAGAGAGCCTCACACATGTAGCAGTCTCATTTTACATGCAGTAACAGGGTCCTATCACAAAAAGGGAAATAAAGTATTTAATTATCTTATGGGTGAGACAAACTGAAAGAAAAAAAAAAAAACACATGATAATCTCCTTCGATGCTGAAAAAACATTTGATAAAACCCAACATACATTTATGTTTAAAGGGATACAAGCACTTACCTAAACATAGTAAAGGCAATATACAGCAAGCCTATAGCCAACATCAAACTAAATGGAGAGAAACTTAAATCATTCCAACTGAAATCAGAGACAGGCAAGGCTGCCCACTCTCCCCATATCTCTTCAACATAGTACTTGAAGTCCTTGCTAAAGCAATAAGACAATTAAAGGAGATAAAGGAGATTAAGTTTGAAAAGGAATAAGTCAAATTATCACTATTTGCAGATGACATGATAGTATACCTGAGTGACCCCAAAAATTCTACCAGGGAACTCCTACAGCTGATAAACACCTTCAGCCAAGTGGCTGGATACAAAATTAACTCAAAAAAATCAGTAGTCCTCCTGTATACAAAAGACAAATGGGCTGAGATAGAAATTAGGGAAACAACACCCTTCACAATAGCTACAAAGGAGACTCTCCAAGTACAGTTGCAAGTCACTGCTGGAAACTAAGATCTCCTTAGAGGGTAGGACATTTCCAGAAATTCCCAGATGCTTGCTGGACTGGTTTTCTTGTGAAGAAAGGGTCTAGCCTATAATCTGCCCTGAGGGCTATGTTACAATTATTACAAAATCTGGGGACACTCAGATCAGGGGGTTAGAGAACCCTGTTGAGAAAAGGGAGTCCGTCATAATAGACTGAGCTCAGTTTGGTTAATCTGGGTACATTAGACTTCAATCTTATTCAGCAGAGTTCCACTCTTACGATTAAAAATTTTGAGATAGTTTTGTAAATGCACTTTTCAAAATAAGAATATGCATTTATGCAGAAAAAAATTGAGTTATTTTTCCTATTAAATTAAATAACTCAGAACCAACCAGTATAATAGCATCAAAATTTATAAAAAAAAAAAAAAACTCATTTGTAAAACTCCAACTCCTCTTCACTTTACACCGATATTTTTTAGTGGCTCTAACAATGTTGTATTCCTCACCTCACCTGTGATTCCATATTAATATTTATGTTTTATTTAAGTACCTTCCTCTTCCTAATTGACATATCAAACATAAAATGTTTTTTGTTCATTTATTTATACAAAAGTTTTCTCAGTATTCAATCCAAATTATTCATACTCCTAATTATTCTTTTTCAAAGAATCCACTAAATACTTAATTTGAAATTGAATATTAAGTTTTATACTTAATGACTTTCTCACACCACTGGACCAAAAGTCCCAGAAAGATGAAATTTATACCTGATTCCACAGTTTGATGTTTACAATTTATTTGGCTCACAAAAGATAATCAGTAAGTAAACGTTGGTTAAAGAAATCAAGTTAATGTTAAATGAAAAATGTAAATTTTATCAAAAAATATCATAAAATAGTTTGATAGTTTCATATTTTCACATAATGTACTTAGGACTGTTTGTAGATTTCTATCTCACTCTCAGTATTTCTGATTCTTTGTCTTCTTTGCACAAGGACTACTCCTCGATCACGTTTAGCCTCTATCTTCTATAGCATGCTGAGTAATGGCTCTTGAAAGAACAGTTAAGTCCTACTTCTGAAAAAATATTCGATTTTTTGCCCTAAGACATGTCCTAAGGGTATGTATTTGTGAAACATCACCTTTCCAATAGAATTCAAGCTAAATATCCTACTACTAATCACCCCATTACCTGTGATTTCCTCATTCAGCTTTTCATAGTCTTTCATCGGAAGCAGATATTTAGTGGAAGCTTATTAAAAGATTGCTGCTATTGCTGTAGGTGGCTTTCTTAACTTTTTGTCTAAGAAAACACATGTGGACTTTGAGACATTCAGTGATATCATGAGCACACAGTGCTTCACCTTTCTTAGTATGATCTTCTAGACTGTGAATGCCCTGAAACACAGGAGTCAATCCTTGTAGTTTTAGAATTAAAATACAATCATTTTTGTGATGTACAAGATAAGATAATCACATAAGATAATCAGGAAAAATTGAATCTTATCACTATATCTATGTACTTATGCATATGTTAAACATACTCAGAAAAATACATATTGCATGTTATCACTGTAAAATAGCAACTTAAAAATTGGCTCTTTATATCTCTACTGAAGTTTCAACAAATCAGTAAAGCACTCTGAAAAATGTCCATGATCTAGAATCCCAGATATGACACTCAACCAAGGACCATCTATGGATATAACCTAGAACTTCTGCTCGGATGTGGCCTGTGGTAGCTCAGTAACCAAGTAGTTTTCCAAAGTAAGGGGAACACGGACTATTTCTAACAGGATCTCAAGGGCAGGCTGTTTGACACCCCCCCCCCCCAGGGGAGGAGCAGTCTGTTAGGCCACAGAGGAGGACTTTGCAGCCAGCCCTGAAGATACCTGATAAAACAGGGTCAGATGAAAGGGGAGGAGGTCCTCCCCTATCAGTGGACTTGGAAAGGGGCAGGGAGGAGGCCAGGGAGGGAGTGTGGGGTTGGGGAGGGAATGAGGGAGCGGGATACAGCTGGGACACAGAGTTAACAAAATGTAACTAAAAAGAAAAAAAAAAAAAAAGAATTCCAGATATGCTTAAAAGTCAGGCAATGATCTAATGCTCTATAGCATAACTGGCCATTATGTACCAAAACTACTAATATTGCCACCTGATAGACATGGTGTCATAGTTGAATTTGAGGTTGACTCTATAACCTGATCATTTTGGTTCTTCTTCCAAATGATAGAATAATAGTCTTTCTGCCATCATGCCTGTATTTAAAAGGGTATGCTTAATTACAGAAGATTCAATAAAATTTTCTTAGAGTTTATGGACTAAATTTCAGATAGATAATTTAGTATGGTTGAGATACACAGTATTCAAAAATTATGAAAATTAATCAACTTAAAATATGTGCTATTCAGATGTAGCCCATGGCAGTTCAGTATCCAAGTGGGTTCCATTGTAATAGGAACAGGGACTGTCTCTGACATGAACTGATTGGGCTGCTCTTTAATTACCTCCCCTTGAGGGGGGAAGCAGCATTACCAGGCCACAGAAGAAGACAATGTAGCAACTCCTGATGAGACCTAATTGACTAGGGTCAGAAGGAAGGAAAAGAAGACCTCCTATTTCAGTGGACTTGGGGATGGGCATGCATGCAGAGGGTGGAGGAAGGGAGGGATTGGGACGGGAGGACAGAGGGAACCACAGGGGGGTACAAAGTGAATAAAGTATAATTAATAAAGTATTTTTAAAAAGTGCTATTAAGAAATTATTGAAATATATAATCGGCCTGCTTTTTTATCACCTCCCCTTGAGTGGGGAGCAGCCTTACCAGGCCACAGCGGAAGACAATGCAGCCCTCCCAATGAGACCTGATAGACTAGGATCAGATAGAAGGGAGGAGGACCTCTCCTTTCAGTGGCATGGGTGGAGAAGAGGGAGGAAGGCTGGGATTGGGAAAGGAGGAGGGAGGGAGTTACAAGTGGGATGCAAAGGGAAAAACTGTAAGTAATAAAAAATAAAAATAAAAAAATAAAAATAAAAAAAACAGGCTCATAAAAAAGAAAGAAATTATTGCCTGGAGGTGGAAAGAACCTTCAAAAGGTTCCTTGATACCCCATTGTAATTTACCATTTATGATCAAGAATCTCTTTCTTATGTTCTAATTTCATTTTACTTAATTAACTATTTGTTCATGCCTCTGTGGTGTGTGTCAGTATCTGTAAATACAAAGAGGCCAGAAGAAGGTATCAGACCCCTGAAATTTGGAGTCACAGGTATTTGAGGCGTTTCAAGATTGTTGGACATGTGAAAGGATCTGAAATTTAGTCCTCATGATGGAAAAACAGGTACCACTGAGAATTAACCATTGAGAATTTTTTCCAGGCCTATAAAAATATTTTGATGGCATAATTTTAGAAAAAGCTAATGAGGACACGACTTTAGGTATCAGGAACTATCTGAGTTGGAGAAATGAAATATTGAAGATTGTACTATGATTTTCATTTATCCTATTTTAGCCCACACATCTCCTCCCACCTCCCCCACAAAGAATCAGGAGTATGTGTTTTCTCATTACATCTTACCCAGAGGTCTGTATTCATTTGATATTAATAATTCACAAGTATAGAACTAATTATATTTTACATATCAGTAGAATACTATCTTTGCATAAGTTTATTTTTATGCTTTAGTAATTGCAGAATTCTTATTTGGGGACCGATCACTTTCCCATTTTGGCCTTCCTCCCCTACTGGCTTCCATATGCTGTTGATCTTATTGTGATGCCTCTAGCCTCTTCCCATTGGTATAGGCCCAAGACACTCTCTCTGTGCTGTGTAGTTATCCTGACCACTAAGTGAAGAATGGCTGCTTTGATCTATATCACAGCCGAGCAGTAGCCTCAAGATTCTGTTACCACCATGTTTCTCTCCAACCCTTTTCTTCCATTCACCAGTGCAGACCACTAGCTCACCTCTATCTTTGCAAGACAGCATTGCCATTCTGGTATTCCCCAGAACTCCTGCCCCTTTGCCCTAACCCTTAAGGAGCTTAATAAAACTGGCTAAATTCAAAGTGACTCTTGCAATGTTTTATCCATTTCATTGAGCCATCACTTAGCAGTCAGAAAATTGATCAAAATACTCATTGATCAAATACTTTCTTCTTAGAGGGATGTTCCTATAATATAATGATGCTATAATTAAATGGTAATGAAAAGAAATAAATAGTTCATAAAGGACTGTGTGGCTCATTACTTTATGCCGTTAAGTGAGGTAGACCAGACTCAGAAACCCAAACACCACAGGACTTTCAGGCACAGATTAGCTTCTAATATTTACATGATTGTATATATGTTGCAGTGGGTATGTATAGAAACCAGGAAGGGGATAAAGTAGGAGGGGATTCTATTAAATGAGAATAAAGGAGGCCTAGAGGGAAAGTAGTTGAGAAAGTAGTATAATTTCTGACTTGAATATGGAAGGTGAGCGCTGGGGCTGAAAGGATTTAAAATAGAAAAGGGAGAAAGAAGAGGAGAAAGAAGTAGGAGTAAAGTGGAATGCCAACCCAAACCAACTTTTACAAGACCTGCTGACAAAGGCTGAATCACAAACAATTGCTAAAGATTCATTTGCTATTACTAAGGAGTCAAAGAACGCAGTATCTTATTGTAACCCATGTTTTAGATAAATGAAAGACCATCTGTGGACATCGAGTTAGTGCTGGTTCTGAAGGCAATCAAATGTCTTAAATCTTTCTCCCTAATAAAAGCCTGACAGATTCACCTGCAGTTTGAGAAATGACTTGAATTCACACACCCAGCACACTTCACCTACATATGGATTGATTGTTAATTTATACTTTTTTATTCTTTATGTTTCCTTTCATGAAAAGGGGGATTAAAAAATTTCCATTTGACTGGTCCACAATTTCTCATTTCATTATTAATTTATTCTTTCAGGATTCTCAGTAATATGGCTTTTTGAAAACAACCTTTGCCTTCAACTCAACAGTCTTGCAAAGGTTGCTCATACAAAGTCTTTCTAAATTTTTTATTGGAATATCAATTATGTATTTAGTGGCTGAATATTATTTTGAATTATTTTAATAATATCAAGTGCAACTGGGATGAGTGCTTTTTATACTTAAGTTTTATATTAGCCTAATATTCTAAATTTTTTAAATGTGGAATCATTTGTGTGCCACAATTCATAAAGTGCTTTGACTTTAAAATATTTTTATTTCATCACTGTGTTTACAAATTTCATAGAGTTCATATAAATTTCATAAGTTCTTCTGATTATTTCTTTATAATTATTAAAATCGGGGCTCATAATTTAAGAAGCTGCTCTTCCAGAGAAATCATGTTTGATTCTCATCACCCCCATGTCAGCACACAGTCCTACTTAGCTTCACATCCACTTGATCCAGTGTCCTCTCCTGGCCTCCTAGCGTTCAAGCACACATGTGATGCATAGACAATACATGATGCAGGCCAAACGCCATACACGGAATATAAAACAATAGTAAATCTTTAAAACATTAAAAATAAAATTCTTCATGTATTTCAAGAGAGTTTTAAAATAAAATTCTGCATATAAGCAAGATGTTCATCATGGAGGAACTCTGAAATCACCTAGATTGTCATATACAAAACCATCATCGTTTCTCCAGTGTGTGCTATTTTTACTGGATGTTCTGTCCCCATTTGTCAGCAAGCCAAGTCACTGTAAAACTTTAACCTCTTTAATCCCTTAGTATCTTATTTTTCCGTGCTGAAATAACTATGGCTTGTGTGGCTTCTATAGTATTTTGGAGATTGTATTAGCTTGGAATAAATGATAGAAAATCTAGTGTCTTTTCACCTTCAAGAGGATCTTTCTCTTGCTAGCCTCACATAGTCACTTTGTCCCTGCTATAAGAGCAGAAATATCATTAGGAAGACTCCATTCTCTTGGAATAATTAGCTTCCAGAGAGCACAATCTCCAGTCACCCTGTCACTGGAAATTGTGTCTTGTTTGTCTATTTTTAGAACAGTTACAATTTTATAGCGAAAGTGACTGTGTTGGTTTGAATGAAAATGCACCCTATATGCTCACATATTTGAATGTCTTGTTCCCAGTTGGTGGACTGTTTAGCAAATATTAAGAGGCTTGATCTTGTTGGAAAAGGTATGTAATTGAGAGTGAAATTATAGGTGCAAGAGCCACTGGTGAGACTAGCCTGTCTGTCTGTCTCTCTCTCTCTGTATCTCTCTCTCTCTTTCTATCTTTATTGTGGATCAGATTTAAGTTCTCAGATGCTGCTCCAGGCCAAGCCTACCTACCATGACAATCATGAATTAATCCTCTGAAACTGTAAGGAAGAGCTCTCTTCAATGCTTCCTTTATAAGTGCATTGCTCATGATGTCTCTTCAGAGTCCAAAACAAACAAAAAATAAACAGTAACTATAACCCTGCCGACAAATTTCCATAGATTTTGTTTCTATATCTCCCACTACGACATTTGCATGTCCTATATATTATCAAAATTCTTCCCAGGAATTTGCATTTTCATAATAAATTAACTTACTATTTCAGGTAATTAGGACCTATACTGCTAGATGATGACATTCCAACATGGTTGGACATATAAATTTTTGTGTGTATAACCATTATTAATTAAACATTATTAATATACATTATAGTCACTGTCTTAAACTGCTCTGTGTGTAGCCCACACATTTTTCCTTCTCCAAGACCTGGCAACAAATATCCTCTATTTCTCAAATTTCTCTATATTCCACGTAGAATAAGTAATACAATGTTTTCCAAATTGGTTTCTTTCCATTTAGCAAAATACATTTAACTTTGCCACATCTGATAATTCACTGATGACTAATTTCTCTGTACTGATAAGTGTTGTGCTATTTGAATGTTCTATAGTTTACTTTCCCAGTAATTTGATGGAAATTCATTTTTGTTCAAGTTTGAACATTCATAATTAAGCTAGTATCACACGCAAATGCAGCTTTTCATGTGAAGGTATTTTTACCCCTTTATGTATAAATCATTTCTGATCATGAGAAAATGTACTCAGCATCTTGAAGCCATTTTTTTATGAACTTAGAGGCTAAAAGTGTCTCATTGCATAGTACCTATGAACGTTTCTCTTTCTCACATGTGTGTGCATGTTGCACATGTGGTTATTGAGCAGTATTTATCTCTTCTGACTCCCTACAGGTAGCATGCCTTAAAGGTGTGAAACCACAATCTCTTTTGCTTTATATCAATATTTGATAAGGACTCCTGTGTTTTACAAAGCACTTTTGCCCCTAGGTAGATAAAATGGATTTGTTGAATATTTATTTGTAGTCTGTAGGGATTTTCAGGAAAATGTGGATTTGTTACAAAGTACGAGACAAAATAGAACTATGTCTCCATGGTGTGTCTAATACAACAAAATGTGTCAAATACAGTGAAATTGACATTTCTACCTGTGGAAATTTAGTGTTCACAGTTATCTTTTTGGAAATTCAGCATTGGTATTACAAATATAAAAATAGAACCAAGAAGTGTGATGCTAATACTGGATTCTGCAATAACTCACGTCAGATTTGTCATACAAAATGACACATAGCTGAGTTCATAAATATGTATTTTATATGTCAACAAATCTAAAATTTTGAAAAATATAGCTTTAAATTTTAAATGATCCATTCAGATGGGTGTGAGGTAGAATCTCAATGTCATTTTGGTTTGCATTTCACGGATGTCTAAGGATGTTGAACTCAAGGGATGACACATGCTAGAGAGGTTGTGGAGAAAGGGGAACCCTCCTCCATTGCTGCTGGGAATGTAAACTGGTACAACCACTTTGGAAATCAATCTGGTGCTTTTTCAGAAGCATAGGAATAGTGCTACCTCAAGATCCAGCTATACTACTCTTGGGCATATATCTAAAATATACTCAACTGTACAACAAGGAGATTTGCTCAATCATGTTCGTAGCAACTTTATTCATAATAGCCAGAATCTGGAAACAAACTAGATATCCCTCAACTGAAGAATGGATACAGAAGTTGTGGTACATTTATTCATTGTCATACTGTTCAGCAATTAAAAACAAGGAAATCAAGAAATTTGCAGGCAAATGGATGAAACTAGAAAATATTTCCTTGAGTGAGGTATCCCAGTGTATATACTTATAAGTGGTATATAGTCACTTATAAGTGGATATTGGCCATACAGTGTAGGATAAATGTACTAAGAGATATAGTCCTGAAGAAGCTAATCAAGGAGGACTCTAGGTAGAGGTGAAAACTCATTCAGATGGGCAAACAGGACAGACAGCAGAAATAGAAGAAAAGGAACAGGACAGGAGCCTTCCATGGGGGATGGGGGGGCGCTCTGAAATACTTTATCCATCAGGGTATCCAAGCTGAGAAGGAGACTCACAGTCAATCTTTGAGCAGAGTGTAGGGAATCTTAAGGAACAAGTGGGAGATAGAAAGACCTGGAGGGGACAGGAGCTCTACAAGGAGACCAACAGAGCCAAAAATCCTGGGCTGATACTCCAACCAAAGACCATGCATGGGGTGGAGATAGAACCCCTGCTCAGATGTAGCCCATAGGCTGCTCAGTTTCCAAGTGGGTTCCATAGTAAGGGGATCATGGGCAGTCTCTGACATGAAATCAGTGGCCTGCTCTTTGATCAGCTCCCCCTAGGGGGTACAGTCTTGCCAGTCTGTAGAGGAAGATGATGCAGTCAGTCCTGAGGAGACCTGAGAGGCTAGGGTCAATGGACTAAGGTGGGGCATAGGAGAAGAAGAGGGAAGGTGGGTAGCATGGCTAGAACTGGGAGGAGAGGAGGAAGGGGGTTACAGCCAGAATACAAAGTGAATAAATTGTAATAAATAATAAATTACTAATAAATAAATTAAATTTTTAAAGAGAAAAAAAAGAAAAAATCGATACTTTAGTTTAAATGAGTTATTCTAAGTAAAATTAGCTTTTCATTCTAGATAATGCATGGTGATATTGTTTTACATTATTATAGCCACACATATAATTTTAACTAACATTATTTTCTATTGAGTTTTCAAATTGTATATCTAAGGTCAGCTTATGTGTATCTGTATGTGTATATGCATTGTGTACACACACATGTATGTATTTGTATGAGTGTGTGTGTATGTGTGATTGTATGTATATGTACAAATAAGTGTGTGGATGGGGAGATGGATATTTGTATGATGACCTAAAGCAGGAGATACAGGTTTTTATACTATCAGTAATTATATTATTAAAGTTAATTTAACATCTACCTAGCAGTGTTTCAAAGCAGACACTAAGACTCATAACCAAACCTTGGCAGAGTGCAGGGAATCATATGAAAGAAGAGGAGTTAGTATGATATGGAAAGGATAGGAGCTCTACAAGTACCAAATATATCCGGGCACAGGGTCTTTTCTGAGACTGACACTCAACCAAGGACCATGTATGGATATAACATAGAACTTCTGCTC
>NW_026591086.1:25713382-25726484 GCF_907164565.1 Psammomys obesus
ATTAAATAGACATCTTTATGTTTTAATTATTTCTCTTTACACACTCAATAATCCCCATGATTCATCACCTGCCTTGATTAACAATTAATGTGCTACAACATGAAATGCACAAAATGTAATCTTATATTTTTGATTTTTTAGTATACTTGTTTCTGTACTTGATGTAAAATAATTAAAAAAACAAAGATCCAAAGACGGACTGCCTCTGACATAAACTGATTGGCCTGCTCTTTGATCACCTCCCCCTGAAGGGGGAGCAGCCTTACCAGGCCACAGAAGATGACAATGCAGCCACTCCTGATGAGATTTGATAGACTAAGATCAGAAGGAAGGAGAGAGGGACCTCCACTATTAGTGGACTTGGGGAGGGGCATGCGTGAAGAAGGGGGAGGGAAGGTTGGATTAGGAGAGGAGGAGGAAGGGGTTTATGGGGAGGATACAAAGTGAATAAAGTGTAACTAATAAAATTTGAAAGAAGGTTCTATTGCTAAATAAATAAATAAATAAATAGATAAATAAATATATAAATAAATAAATATTCATCCTTTAATGTTCTTCATCTCCTATTTTTTTATTTTTTTATTTTTTACATCCTACCATCATTTGTCCTTCCTCCTTTCCTCTCAGTCCTTACCACCCACCATCCCATTTTCCCCTCTCTCCTTCACTCCTCTATCCCTCTCAGAAAATGGGAGGCCTCTCATGAATATCAATGAGTTATGGCATATGAAGTTGTAGTAAGACTAATTATATCTTCTTCTAGTAAGGCTGGACCAAACAATACAGTAGGATCAAAGGATCCCTAAAGTAGGTAACAGAGTCAGAAACAGTTCCTGCTCCCACTGTTAGGAGTCCCAAAAAAGACACAACTGTAACGCATGCACAAAGCGTCTATGTAACTCCCATGCTGGCTCTCTGATTCTCTGTACAGTCTCTCTGAGGCCCTATGGGCCAAGCTTAGTTGATTCTGTGAGACCTCTTTACGGTGTCCTCGACCACACTATCTCCTACCATCTCCTTTCTCCTCCTCTTCTCCATGACTTCCTGATCTCTACGCAATGTTTGGCTGTGGGTGTCTGTATCTGTTTCCAACAGTTGCTGGGTGAACCTTCTGATGACAACTGGGATAGGTACCAATCTCTGAGTAAAGCAAAATATCATAAGTAATCATTTTACTAACTTTTTTTTTTTTTTTTAGCCTTTAATACTTGATTCTATCCTAGGTCTCTGGGTTATCCAGCCTCTGAGTCTTCGCCTTGCAGGAAGTGTCAGCGATGGGCTCCCTCTCATGGCATGGATCTCAAGCTAGACTATTTATCAGTTGGCCACTTCCACATCTTGTAGACAGGAGAAATTATGGGCATTTTATGGGACGATTATTTTTTTTCTTTCTTATTGTTCATATGGTGGATTACAGTGACAGATTTTTGGAACTATCCCTACATCTATGGGATGAAATCAACTTGATCATGGTAGATGAGCTTTTAGAGCTGTTCTTTAATTCAGTTTGTGAGTATTTTAATGAGTATTTTTGCATCAATGTTCATGAGTAAATTTGAACTGAAATTCTCCTTCTTTTTTAAATCTTTGTGTGGTTTAGGTATCAGGGAGAATGTAGACTCATAAAATTAATTTGTCCATGTTCCTTCTCTTTTTTTTGTGGAATAATTTGAGGAGTATTGGTATTAGCTCTTCTTTGAAAGTCAGGTAGAATTCTATCTGAAATCCACCTGGCCCTGGGCTTTTCTTTTGCTTGGGAGACTTAATGACTGCTTCTTTTCCTTAGGTTTTAAAGATCTATTTAAAGTGTTTATCTTATCTTGTGAGTTTACCTACAGTGCTCAGTAACTTGTTCTGCTACCTTATGATGACTGTAAACCAAGTAGCATACCTGTTGATCTGATCTTCCAATTCTAGGCCTCAAACTTGAAATAAAAGTGTTTAAGTTTGTTAGCCTAGCCTTTAAAAACTGAGCCATGTCGGATGAGAGAGTGGGCTACAGCTGGTAAATTGTAATAATTTTTAAAAATCTCAAAAATAGATTTTATGTAAATGTTTAAATTTTATAAGTAGGGAGAAGAAAATTTAAAATAACAACATTTAGAGATATTTTCATGAAAAAGGGTGTTTATGGTATTTTTCACTTATGTCCAAATAGAATAACACTATCTCAGAAAAGAAGTGGAATTAAAATAATAAATCTTAACAATATTTTTTTAAAATTTATATTCTAACATCTAGCAAAAAAAAAAAAAAGTTTTCAAAGCTTCTTATTCATTCCCATCTCATTCAGTCCAGTTGTAGAGAATAGAATCCTCGAAACCCAACACTTTCTGGTTCTTTAAGTCTATTTTTAGTTTTTATCAAGAAGAATGAATTAATTTATCTTAACTACAGTTCATCTTGCTCATATATGGCCCACTGAATATTATCTTTAAGATATCTCTTTAGTACTTAAAACAAAAATATACACTTTTTTGAAAAATCTCTTTACAGAAAAAGAAATTCTTCCATCATTTGAGAGGGAGTGTGTACAGTTGTTCTGCCCTTTAAGATAAAGAAGACCTCATCTACCACCACTTTTACAATTTTTCTCTTAATTTGGAAATTCAAATGTTGGTGGTTGGGGAAACAGACAAAGGTAGATGGCTTTAGTACTTTACCTAAGGTATTTTTCCATAAGGTAGTAAGTCACCAGGGCAGTCAGTGAATGTGTCTGGCATGTTCCAGCCATGTGCACAGGGGATATGACTACAAGGGAGCTGGCATCCATATTTTTCCCTAGAAAGTCTATGTTTGTGTATATCTGCTGTGAATCCTGTTCAGCTGGGCCACTAGAGTATCCACAGCACACAGCTGGCTGACAAATCAGGAACTCAAGAATCTGGCCAAATATTCTCAGGAGAGATGGCTGACAGCTGTTGTAGTTTGCAAACTTATGTGAGCATCCGGGAAGCTGAATCACTGAGAAAATGGAAACTGTAAAAGCAGCTTTAGTTTTAAAAAGCCAGCCACCTATAAAGAGGAAAATGCCCAGAGAGCCAGACAATGTTTAATGTGTCTATTTTTTTTTTAATTAACGTTTTCTGTTTTTTATCCTAGGCCCAGCAAAACTGAGTGAAGACTCTCAAATTGTGTTAGCGAAACTTTTCATATATGCATACATGCATGTCTATTTCTATTTCTATTGTATTCTAGTCTCTTTATGTACACATGAAAGAAAAGTGTGCAAACACAACAAAGTCAGTTTAGACAAACATCAGGAATGTATGCTTAGCTAATAAACTGACACTAAGTTTGTCAACATAATATTAGCAGATTAATATAAGTAAGATAGTGTTAATGTTATTCTTAATTTGGCTGGTTGCTTTTATTTGTTATTTATCTAACTCATTTTTGGCACAGTATAGAAAATAAAAGTGTAACAGTGGATTCCTAGAACCTGTGAATCACAAGGCTCTAGAAAGGCAGACAAAATTTCTGGAGAGCATCTACTTACTAGCATTGGCTAAATGAGGAAAGACAGAGAACTTTGGGCTAAACTGAGTTAAAACACAGTCTTTCCCCCCTTTTATTATTATCATTTATTATAATTTATTCAATTTGTATCCAGGTTATGGCCCCCCTCCCTCCTTTCCTTCCAAACCCACCCTCCTTCCATCTTCTCCACCTATGCAGCTCCCTGAGTCCACTGATAAGGGAGGTCCTCCTCGCCTTCTATTTGACCCTACCCTATCAGGTCTCATTAGCAGTGCTTGCATTGTCTTCTTCTGTGGACTGGTAAGGCTTCCCACCACAGGGGAAAGTAATAAGAAAGCTTGCAACTGAGTTCACGCCTTACTAGGAACCTTACTTGGAGATTGAGTCTATGGGCTACATCTAAACCAGGGTTTTAAGTGCTCTCCATGCATTGTCCTTGATTGGAGTGTCATTTTCTTCAGGGTTCCCAGGGCTTAGTTTTTTTTTTTTTAAATACAAATTATTTTTTTATTTAACTTTTATTAATTACACTTTATTCATTTTGTATCTCCCCATAAGCCCCACCCTCCTCCCCTCCCAATCCTACCCTCTCTCTCCTTTCTGCATGCATGTCCCTCCCCAAGTCCACTGATAGGGGAGGTTCTCCTCTCCTTTCTGATCTTAGTCTATCAGTTCTCATCAGAAGTGGCTGCATTGTCATCTTCTGTGGCCTGGTAAGGCTGCTCCCCCCTCAGGGGGAGGTGATCAAAGAGCAGGGCTTAGTTTTTTTATGTCTCTGTTGGTCTCCTTTTGGAGCTCAGGTCCCTTCCAGGTCTATCTCCCAGGTCTATTTTCATAAGATTCCCTCTACTTTGCTCAAAGTTTGGCTATGAGTATCAGCCTCTGCTTCGCTATCTTGAATAGTAGAGGCCCTCTGTGGTAGGCTCCTGTCCTATTCCCTCTTTTCTTCCTCTTCCTATGTCTATCCCATTTGTCTTTCTGAATGACTATTGAGCATCTTATCCTGGATCTCCCTTCTTGTTTAGCTTCTTTAGGTGTACAGATTTTACATGGTATATATTTACTTGTGAGTGGATATTAGAATGCAATGTCTATACAAATGACTATACAAAAATATAGGATAATCACACTAAAACATAGTCTTAACAAGCAGTACTTGAGTCCAGCATTGAGCCTGCAGCAGTGCAAGCACTCACTGGTTTGGAGGCACACTTGTTGATAACCGGATATCCTCACAGTTTAGAAGTGAACATAGATCAGAGGGTTTTGGGCTCTGTGCAGCATAACATCATTCAACTAATAGGGAAGTTTCTTTCTTCTTGAAGGTATTTGTTCACTAAGAAGTAGAGAGACAATTTAAGTCAGTCTTGTTTGGACCTACAGCTTTGAGGGTAAAAAGACTTTTTCTTTGTGGTATTTAGATTGAGAATGACCTTGTTCTGCTTCATGTCCCAGTGCTGCCACCTGCCATGTGCAGCTCCCTGGAGCTGTGCTTTAGATTTTTTTCTCTACAGATAAGTAAACATGGTATAATGTAGTCTTTAGACATTTAGAACACTGTAGAAAACAGATTGGCCTTAAACTCACAGGGATCCAGCTATTTGAGTACTTGAATGTTGAATGCTTGATCCCAAGTTACAGAAGGATTCTAGATATAGCCTGGTTGAGGAAGGTATGTCACTCAGTAGTATTTGGGGCTTTGTTAAACATAAGGCACTCCCTTAGTTTCTATATCAGCCTTGTTGCATAAGAAGCAACAGGCAACTTGTCTACTTACCTGTTACCAGATTCCCCACTGTGAGAGTCAGGACTCTAAACTGAGCTTCCAATTATGTTCTCCTGGTCATGATGTGTTTGTTTCTTTGTTTGTTTGTTTGTTTTTTTGGCAATAGAAAAGTGACTAAAGCAATCTTGTTTCTGGTAGCCAACAACATGGATCAAAGATCCAGTAGAGAGCTAAGGCAAGATTCTAACAGATCTACAGAGAAGGTTTTCCTTAAATAATTCTGAAAAATGCAGGGAATCTTATGAAAGAAATGGGAAACAGTAAGATCTGGAGAGGACAGGAACTGTACAAGGAGAGCAATAGAACCAAAATATCTGAGCACAGGGGTCTTTCCTGAGACTGATATTCCACCCAAGGACCATGCATAGAGATAACCTAGGACCCCTGCACAGATGTAGCCCATGGCAGTTCAGGGTCCAAATGAGTTCCATAGTAATAGGAAGAGGAAATGCTTCTGACATGAACTCAGTGGCTAGCTCCTTGATCACTTCCCCCAAAGGAGGGAGCAGCCTTACCAGGCCACAGAAGAAAACAATGCAGCCACTCCTGATGAGACCTAATAGACCAGGATCAGAAGGAAGGAAAAGAAGACCTCCCCTATCAGTGAACTTGGGGAGGGGCATGCTTGCAGAAGGGGCAGGAAGGGAGAGATTGGGAAGGGAGAAAAGAAACCATAGGCCTTATACAAAGTGAATAAAATGTAATTAATAGAGAATAAAAAAACATACATACAAGTAACAGCGAAAAAAAAAGAACAATTGGGGTAAAGAAAGTAATTGTGTTTTAGATCTGTGAAATCTGATTGATGTATCTATAGTAAATAGATACTATATAAAATGATAAAAAATAAACCCAGTGAGTTTTTATATTTAAAAAACAAGATGGAACATTTTCTTATTCTTGTATATGAACCCATTGTTACCTGATACTAAAACCACAAACAGAGCTGACAATTTTATTTTTTTACAGCTTTTTTTAAATTTTATTTTTTCTTATCAGTTACATTTTATTAACTATGTATCCCAGCCATGTACCGATCCCTCATTCCCTCCCAGTCGCTGCCTACCTCCCTCATCTCCACCGTGCCCCTTGCCAAGTCCACTGATGGGGGGACCTCCTCCCCATTCATCTGATCCTGTTTTATCAGGTATCTTCAGGACTGGCTGCAAAGCTCTCCTCTGTGGCCTAACAGGACTGTTCCTCCCTTGGGGGGTGGGGAGGCCAAAGAGCCAGTCATTGAGTTCCTGTTAGAAATAGTCCTTGTTCCCCTCACTATGGGAAACAAGGACCAATTGGTTACTAAGCTACCACAGGCTACATCTGAGCAGAGGTTCTAGGTTATATCCATACATGATCCTTGGTTGAATGTCAGTCTCAGAAAAGACCCTGTGCCCACATATATTTGGTCCTTGTGGAGCTCCTATACTTTCCCCATCACACTAACTCCCCTTCTTTCTTATGATTCCCTGTACTCTGCCAAAGGTTTGGTCATGAGTCTTTGCTTTGAAAACACTGCTAGTTAGAGTCTTTCAAATGTGCTCAGTAGACTCCTGTCATACGTTCAATGCACATCCCATCTGTCTTTCTAAATGAGGATTGATCATCTTACCCCATGTCCACTCTCTTGATTATCTTTTTTAGGTGTACAGATTTCATTATGTTTATCATATCTTATAGGTCTATATAAGTGAGTATATACCGTGTTTGTCTTTCTCCTTCTGGAATATTTCACTCAGAATGATCTTTTCTAGATCCCACCATTTGCCTGCAAATTTCATGATTTCCTCCTTTTTGATTGCTGAGTAGTATTCCATTGTGTAAAAATACCACAATTTCTGTACCCATTCCTCTGTTGATGGACATCTGGGTTGTTTCCAGGTTCTGGCTATTACAAATAAAGCTGCTATAAACATGGTTGAGCAAATATCCCTTTTGTGTACTTGAGCAAACTTTGAGTATATGCCTAGCAGTAGTATAGCTGGGTCTTGAGGAAGCACTATACCTAATTGTCTAAGAAAACACCAGATAGATTTCCAGAGTGGTTATACCAGTTTACATTCCCACCATCACTGGAGGAGGGTTCCCCATTCTCCAAAACCTCTCTAGCATGTGTTGTCCCTTGAGTTTTTCTTCTTGGCCATTCTGATGAGTGTAAGGTGATATCTCAGGGTCGTTTTGATTTGCATTTCCCTGATGGCTAATGAGGATGAGCATTTCTTTAAGTGTTTCTCTGCCATTCGATATTCCTCTATTGAGAATTTTCTGTTTAGCTCTGCTCCCCATTTTTTAATTGGATTACTTGGTTTGTAGATTTTTCAGCTTTTTTAGTTCTTTGTATATACTGGATATTAGTCCTCTGTCAGATAAAGGGTTAGTGAAGATTCTTTCCCAATCTGTAGGCAGTCGTTCGGTTTGATGACGGTGTCCTTTGCTTTACAGAAGCTTTTCAGTTTCATGAGGTCCCATTTATTGATTGTTGCTCTTAGAGCCTGTGCTGTTGGTGTTCTGTTTGGGAGGTTGTCTCCTGTGCCAATGAGTTCTAGGCTGTTCCCCAATTTTTCTTCTAACAGATTTAGAGTATCTGGTTTTATGATGAGGTCTTTGATCCACTAGGACTTTAGTTTTGTGCAGGGTGATAAATAGAGATCTATTTTCATTTTTCTGCATGTGGACATCCAGTTGGACTAGCACCATTTGTTGAAGATGCTGTCTTTTTTTCCATTGAATGGTTTTGGCTTCTTTGTCAAAAATCGAGTATTCATAGGTGTGTGGGTTTATTTCTGGGTCTTCTATGGGGTTCCATTGATCCTCCTTTCTATTTCTATGCAATACCATGCAGTTTTTATTACTGTTGCTCTGTAGTACAACTTGAGATCAGGAATGGAGATACCTCCAGATGATCTGTTGTTGTACAGGATTGTTTTGGAGATTCTAGGTTTTTTGTTTCTCCATATGAAGCTGAGAATCTTTTTTCAAGGTCTTTAAAGAATTGAGTTGGTATTTTGATGGGGATTACATTGAATCTGTAGATTGCTTTTGGCAAGATGGCCATTTTCACAATGTTAATCCTACCAATCCATGAGCACGGGAGATCTTTCCATCTTCTGAGATCTTCTTCTATTTCTTTCTTCAGAGACTTGAAGCTTTTTCTCAAACAGGTCTTTCACTTGCTTGGTTAGGGTCACCCCAAGGTACTTTATGTTATTAGTGGTTATTGTGAAGGGTACTGTTTCCCTAATTTCTTTCTCAGCCCTTTTGTCTTTGGAATACGGAAGGGCTTCTGATTTTTTTGAGTTGATTTTATATCCTGCCACTTTGCTGAAGGTGTTTATCAGCTGGAGGAGTTCTCTGGTTGAATTTTTGGGGTTGCTCATATATACTATCATATCATATGCAAATAGTGACACTTTGACCTCTTCCTTTCCGATTTGTATCCCCTTGATCTCCTTTAGTTGTCTTATTGCTCTGGCTAGGACATCAAGTACTATGTTGAAGAGGTAGGGAGAGAGTGGGCAGCCTTGTCTTGTCCCTGATTTCAGTGGGATTGATTTAAGTTTCTCTCCATTGAGTTTGATGTTGGCTATAGGCTTGCTGTATATTGCCTTTACTATCTTTAGGTATGTGCCTTGTATCAATGATCTCTCCAAGACTTTAAACATGAATGGGTGTTGGACTTTGTCAAATGCTTTTCAGCATCTAAGGAGATGATCATGTGGTTTTTCTCCTTCATTTTGTTTATGTGGTGGATTACATTGATGGATTTCCGTATTTTGAACCACCCTTGCATGCCTGGAATGAAGCCTACTTGGTCGTGGTGGATGATATCTTTGATGTGTTCTTGGATTCAGTTTGCAAGTATTTTATTGAGTATTTTTGTGTCAATGTTCATAAGAGAGATAGGGCTGAAGTTCTCTTTTTTTGTTGGGTCTTTGTGTGGTTTGGGTATTAGGGTGACTGTCGCTTCATAGAATGAGTTTGGTAGTGTTCCTTCTTTTTCTATTTTGTGGAATAGTTTGAGGAGAATTTGGTGTGAGCACTTCTTTGAAGGTCTGGTAGAATTCCGCACTGAAACCATCTGGCCCAAGGCTTTTTTTTGAAGGGAAGACTGTGAATGACTGCTTCAATTTCCTTGGAGGATATAGGGCTGTTCAGTGTTTCTACCTGATTTGACTTAATGTTGGAAGATGGAATCTATCAAGAAAATTGTCCATTTCATTTAGGTTTTCAAATTTTGTGGCATATAGGCTTCTCTAGTATGACCTAATGATTGTTTGAGTTTCCTCAGTCTGTATTTATGACACCCTTTTCATCTCTGATATTGTTCATTTGGATAGATTTTCTCTGCTTTTTAGTTAGTTTGGCTAAGGGTTTGTCTATCTTGTTGATTTTCTCAAAGAACCAGCTTTTTGTTTCATTGATTCTTTGAATAGATTTATTTGTTTCCAATTGATTGATTTCAGCCCTGAGTTTGATTATTTCTAGCCGTCTGTTCCTCTTGGGTGTATCTGCTTCTTTTTTTTCTAGGGTTTTCAGTAGGGCCATTAAGTTGTTTGTATGTGATGTTACGAATTTCTTCTTGCAGGCACTTAGTGCTATAAATTTTCCCCTGAGCACTGCTTTCAATGTGTCCCATAAATTTGGGTATGTTGTGCCTTCATTTTCATTGAATTCTAGGAAGTCTTTAATTTCTTTCTTTATTTCTTCCTTAACCCAGCTGTCATTGAGTAACAAGTTGTTCAGTTTCCATGTGAGTGTAGGCTGTTTGTTATTTCTGTTGTTGAGGTCCAGCTTAAGTCCATGGTGGTCAGATAGAATACAAGGAATTATTTCAATATTTTTGTATCTGTTGAGGCTTTCTTTATGACCAACTATATGGTCTATTTTGGAGAAGGTTCCATGCGGTGCTGAAAAGAAGGTATACTTTTTTGAGTTTGGATGAAAAGATCTGTAGACATCTATTAGGTCCATTTGATTTAGGGTCTCTGTAAGTGTTTTTATTTTCCTATTTGTTTTCTGTCTAGTTGATCTGTCCCTTGTTGTGAGTGGAGTGTTGAAGTCTCCCACTATTAGGGTATTAGGATCAATGTGTGATTTAAGCTTTAATATTGTTTCATTTATGAATGTAGGTGCTCTTGTATTTGGGGCATAGATATTCAAAATTGTGATGTCCTCTTGGTGGATTTTTCCTTTGATGAGAATATGGTGGCCGTCCTTATCTTTTTTGATTAACTTGGGTTGAAAGTCTATTTTATTAGATATTAGGATGGCTACTCCCGCTTGTTTTCTGGAACCATTTGCTTGAAAGACAGTTTTCCAGCCCTTTACTCTGAGGTAGTGTTTATCTTTGTTGCATAGGTGTGTTTCTTGGAAGCAATAGAATGATGGATCCTGTTTCCGCAACCATTCTGTTAGTCTGTGTCTTTTTATTGGGGAGTTGAGTCCGTTGATGTTGATAGAAACTAGTGACCAACAATACCAACAATTGTTACTTACTTTAGATATGGGGTTGGTGGTGTCACTGAGTTTCAAAATTGCTTGTCTTCTTTTTTTTTGTTGTTGTTGTTGTTTAGTTATCTATTTCCTCTGTTTCCTTCGATGTAGTTGTTTTCTTTGGTTCGGAGTTTCCCTTCTAGTAACTTCTGTAGATCTGGGTTACTATAAAGATATTGTTTAAATTTGGTTTTGTCTTGGAATATTTTGAATTCTCCATCTATGTTGATTGAAAGTTTTGCTGGGTATAGTAGTCTGGGTTAGTATCTGTGGTCCATTAAGGACCACAGATTTCTGTCCAGGCCCTTCTGACTTTCATAGTTTCTGTTGAGAAATCTGGTGTGATTCTGATAGGTCTACCTTTATATGTTACTTGGTCTTTTTCCCTTGCTGCTTTTAGAATTTTTTCTTTGTTCTGTAGGTTCAGTGTTTTGACTATAATGTGATGTGAAGAATTTCTTTTCTGGTCTAGTCTACTTGGTGTTCTGTAGGCCTCTTGTATGTTTATGGCCATCTCCTTCTTTAAGTTGGGAAAGTTTTCTTCTATAATTTTCTTGAAAATATTTTCCGGACCATTGAGCCTGATGTCTTCTTTTTCTTCTACTCCTATTATTCTTAGGTTTTGTCTTTTCATGGTGTCCTTGATTTCTTGGATGTTTTGTGTTTGGAACTTTTTTGATTTTATTTTTTCTTTGAGAGACATGTCAATTTCCGCAAGTGTATCTTCAGCTCCTGAGATTCTTTCTTCCATCTCTTGTATTCTGTTGGTGATGCTTACCTTTGTAGTTCCTGATCTTTTCTCTATGTTCTCCAGCTCCTGGTTTTTCTCTATTTGTGTTTTCTTTATTGATTCTAATTCTGTTTTCATGTCTTGCACCATTTCCTTCATCTGTTTGAATGTGGACTCCTGCTTTTCAATGATAGCTTCTATTTTTTTGTCCGTTTCATCTCTATGTATCACTAATTGTGCCTCTACTTCTTTGGGTATAATTGTCTGTATTTCTATGAGAGCTTTGTTTATTTCTTCTTTATTTGCCTTCATTTGTGTGGACATTTCTTTGAGAGCTTTGTGCATTTCTTCTCTGTTTGCCTAAATTTTTGTGGTCATTTTTCTGAGAGCACGATTTGTTTTCTCTTGGTTAGTCTCGATTTCTTTGGCTATTTCTCTGAGGGCTTTGTTCATTTCATCTTTATGGGCCTCTATAGCTGGAGAAACATAGTTTTGAGGTCGTTTTCTTGTATATCAAGTGAATTGAAGTGTCCATTGTTTCGTGTGGTTGCTGTTGAGGTCATTATGTCCTGATTTTTGTTGGGAGTGTTCTTATGTCTGCCTCTAGCCATCTGGTTATTTATAATCCTCACTGTTTGTTCCTTGAGATTGTACTTCGGGCTATGATCCTCTCTTTCTATTTTCTGGACTGTTTTTTTCAGAAAGATGAGAGACATTCACTGGTTTGGGAGTGTGCACTGTGGTTTCAGTTTTGCCTAAGTAAGGAATGTGACGCTGGCACTATTCGAGTGCCCTTTTAGCGGGCACAGTGTGCATGCACAGATTCTCTGACTATTGCAGTGGCCTGCAAGCCACTATTACGCAGTTCTGGCTGAGATCCAGGGATTGTTAGCCTGGATTACACTGGTGGACCCACAAGGCAGAGGCTTTAATGTTGGGGTCGCTATCCCAAGAATCCCTATGATGCCCACACTAGGAGTGTGGGTGCCAGGGATCTCGTCTGGGTGATTCTGTGGAGAGGCCCTGGGTCTGGGGCAAACTCTCCTTAGAAGGCTCACTCACTCTCTTGCAGGACCAGTTGGAATGCACAGGGGTTCCCCTTGCTCACTACTCTCTGATTTGGTCCTGATGCAGGGAGTGCATAGGTAGGCTAACAGTCAGCTCTGTGACACTGTGGCTGCAGGACTCAGTGTCCACCTTTCCTGTGTGTTGCCTCTTTGTCCTTTCCCTCTGCCAGGAGGGGTTATGTTGACTGGTCCCTGGGTGGCACGGGAAAGAGTTAGGTTGAGTGTACTCAATCCCAGATCCCGGGCCCAGATCTCTCTGCCAGAAGCAGCCTGGTGGTAGAATCTATATTTGCTGATCCCGAGAGAGTACCAGGGAGGGTTGAGTGTCCTCAGATCCAGAGCTTGGGTTTCTCTGCTAGGGGCCGCTGGGTGAGCTGGAGAGAGGGTGCTGTGTCCTTGGCAGGCTGCCTCTCTGTCCTTCCCCTCTGACCTTCCACTCTGCTAGGGCAAGCTTATGGAGGTGCTCTCAAGGGAGTGCCAGAAGGGGTTGGGGCTTATCAGTCCGATCCTGAGCCGGGGTTTGTCTGCCAGGGGTCGGGGGGGGGGGGG
>NW_026591086.1:25726884-25789126 GCF_907164565.1 Psammomys obesus
CTGAAGTTCTCTTTTTTTGTTGGGTCTTTGTGTGGTTTGGGTATTAGGGTGACTGTCGCTTCATAGAATGAGTTTGGTAGTGTTCCTTCTTTTTCTATTTTGTGGAATAGTTTGAGGAGAATTTGGTGTGAGTACTTCTTTGAAGGTCTGGTAGAATTCTGTGCTGAAACCATCTGGCCCAGGGATTTTTTTGGAGGGAAGACTGAGAATGACTGCTTCAATTACCTTGGAGGATATAGGGCTGTTCAGTGTTTCTACCTGATCTTGACTTAATGTTGGAAGATGGAATCTATCAAGAAAATTGTCCATTTCATTTAGGTTTTCAAATTTTGTGGCATATAGGCTTCTCTAGTATGACCTAATGATTGTTTGAGTTTCCTCAGTCTGTAGTTATGACACCCTTTTCATCTCTGATTTTGTTGATTTGGATAGATTCTCTCTGCTTTTTAGTTAGTTTGGCTAAGGGTTTGTCTATCTTGTTGATTTTCTCAAAGAACCAGCTTTTTGTTTCTTTGATTCTTTGAATAGATTTATTTGTTTCCAATTGATTGATTTCAGCCCTGAGTTTGATTATTTCCAGCCATCTGTTCCTCTTGGGTGTATCTGCTTCTTTTTTTTCTAGGGTTTTCAGTTGGGCCATTAAGTTGTTTGTATGTGATGTTACGAATTTCTTCTTGCAGGCACTTAGTGCTATAAATTTTCCCCTGAGCACTGCTTTCAATGTGTCCCATAAATTTGGGTATGTTGTGCCTTCATTTTCATTGAATTCTAGGAAGTCTTTAATTTCTTTCTTTATTTCTTCCTTAACCCAGCTGTCATTGAGTAACAAGTTGTTCAGTTTCCATGTGAGTGTAGGCTGTTTGTTATTTCTGTTGTTGAGGTCCAGCTTAAGTCCATAGTGGTCAGATAGAATACAAGGAATTATTTCAATCTTTTTGTATCTGTTGAGGCTTCCTTTATGACCAACTATATGGTCTATTTTGGAGAAGGTTTCATGCGGTGCTGAAAAGAAGGTATACTTTTTTGAGTTTGGATGAAAAGATCTGTAGACATCTATTAGGTCCATTTGATTTAGGGTCTCTGTAAGTGTTTTTATTTTCCTATTTGTTTTCTGTCTAGTTGATCTGTCCCTTGTTGAGAGTGGAGTGTTGAAGTCTCCCACTATTAGGGTATTAGGATCAATGTGTGATGTAAGCTTTAATATTTTTTCATTTATGAATGTAGGTGCTCTTGTATTTGGGGCATAGATATTCAAAATTGTGATGTCCTCTTGGTGGATTTTTCCTTTGATGAGAATATAGTGGCCATCCTTATCTTTTTTGATTAACTTGGGTTGAAAGTCTATTTTATTAGATATTAGGATGGCTACTCCAGCTTGTTTTCTGGAACCATTTGCTTGAAAGACAGTTTTCCAGCCCTTTACTCTGAGGTAGTGTTTATCTTTGTTGCATAGGTGTGTTTCTTGGAAGCAATAGAATGATGGATCCTGTTTCCACAACCATTCTGTTAGTCTGTGTCTTTTTATTGGGGAGTTGAGTCCGTTGATGTTGATAGAAACTAGTGACCAACAATTGTTACTTACTTTAGATGGGGGGTTGGTGGTGTCACTGAGTTTCATTGCTTGTCTTCTTTTTTTTGTTGTTGTTGTTGTTTAGTTATCTATTTCCTCTGTTTCCTTCGATGTAGTTGTTCTCTTTGGTTCGGAGTTTCCCTTCTAGTAACTTCTGTAGAGCTGGGTTACTATAAAGATATTGTTTAAATTTGGTTTTGTCTTGGAATATTTCGAATTCTCCTTCTATGTTGATTGAAAGTTTTGCTGGGTATAGTAGTCTGGGTTAGTATCTGTGGTCCATTAAGGACCACAAATTTCTGTCCAGGCCCTTCTGACTTTCATAGTTTCTGTTGAGAAATCTGGTGTGATTCTGATAGGTCTACCTTTATATGTTACTTGGTCTTTTTCCCTTGCTGCTTTTAGAATTTTTTCTTTGTTCTGTAGGTTCAGTGTTTTGACTATGATGTGATGTGAAGAATTTCTTTTCTGGTCTAGTCTACTTGGTGTTCTGTAGACCTCTTCTATGTTAATGGCCATCTCCTTCTTTAAGTTGGGAAAGTTTTCTTCTATAATTTTCTTGAAAATATTTTCCGGACCATTGAGCCTGATGTCTTCTTTTTCTTCTACTCCTATTATTCTTAGGTTTTGTCTTTTCATGGTGTCCTTGATTTCTTGGATGTTTTGTGTTTGGAACTTTTTTGATTTTATTTTTTCTTTGAGAGACATGTCAATTTCCGCAAGTGTATCTTCAGCTCCTGAGATTCTTTCTTCCATCTCTTGTATTCTGTTGGTGATGCATACCTTTATAGTTCCTGAACTTTTCTCTATGTTCTCCAGCTCCTGGTTTTTCTCTATTTGTGTTTTCTTTATTGATTCTAATTCTGTTTTCATGTCTTGCACCATTTCCTTCATCTGTTTGAATGTGGACTCCTGCTTTTCAATGATAGCTTCTATTTTTTTGTCCGTTTCGTCTCTATGTATCACTAATTGTGCCTCTACTTCTTTGGGTATAATTGCCTGTATTTCTATGAGAGCTTTGTTTATTTCTTCTTTATTTGCCTTCATTTGTGTGGACATTTCTTTGAGAGCTTTGTGCATTTCTTCTCTGTTTGCCTCAATTTTTGTGGTCATTTTTCTGAGAGCACGATTTGTTTTCTCTTGGTTAGTCTCAATTTCTTTGGCTATTTCTCTGAGGGCTTTGTTCATTTCATCTTTATGGGCCTCTATAGCTGGAGAAACATAGTTTTGAGGTCGTTTTCTTGTATATCTAGTGAATTGAAGTGTCCATTGTTTTGTGTGGTTGCTGTTGAGGTCATTATGTCCTGATTTTTGTTGGGAGTGTTCTTATGTCTGCCTCTAGCCATCTGGTTATTTATAATCCTCACTGTTTGTTCCTTGAGATTGTAGTTCGGGCTATGATCCTCTCTTTCTGTTTTCTGGACTGTTTTTTTCAGAAAGATGAGAGACGTTCACTGGTTTGGGAGTGTGCACTGTGGTTTCAGTTTTGCCTAAGTAAGGAATGTGACGCTGGCGCTATTTGATTGTCCTTTTAGCGGGCACAGTGTGCATGCGCAGATTCTCTGACTATTGCAGTGGCCTGCAAGCCACTATTACGCAGTTCTGGCTGAGATCCAGGGATTGTTAGCCTGGATTACACTGGTGGACCCACAAGGCAGAGGCTTTAATGTTGGGGTTGCTATCCCAAGAATCCCTATGATGCCCACACTAGGGGTGTGGGTAGCAGGGATCTCGTCTGGTTGCTTCTGTGGAGAGGCCCTGGGTCTGAGGCAAACTCTCCTTAGAAGGCTCACTCACTCTCTTGCAGGACCAGTTGGAATGCACAGGAGTTCCCCTTGCTCACTACTCTCTGATTTGGTCCTGATGCGGGGAGTGCATAGGTAGGCTAACAGTCAGCTCTGTGACACTGTGGCTGCAGGACTCAGTGTCCACCTTTCCTGTGTGCTGCCTCTTTGTCCTTTCCCTCTGCCAGGAGGGGTTATGTTGACTGGTCCCTGGGTGGCACGGGAAAGAGTTAGGTTGAGTGTACTCAATCCCAGATCCCGGGCCCAGATCTCTCTGCCAGAAGCAGCCTGGTGGTAGAATCTATATTTGCTGATCCCGAGAGAGTACCAGGGAGGGTTGAGTGTCCTCAGATCCAGAGCTTGGGTTTCTCTGCTAGGGGCCGCTGGGTGAGCTGGAGAGAGGGTGCTGTGTCCTTGGCAGGCTGCCTCTCTGTCCTTCCCCTCTGACCTTCCACTCTGCTAGGGCAAGCTTATGGAGGTGCTCTCAAGGGAGTGCCAGAAGGGGTTGGGGCTTATCAGTCCGATCCTGAGCCGGGGTTTGTCTGCCAGGGGTCGGGGGGGGGGGGGGTCGCCGGTGATAGAACTTGCTGCTTGACCTTATTGCGCTGGACCCAGGAGAATCTCAGGACGTGTTGAATGACCACAGTCCCAGATCCCGAACTGTAGTTTGTTTGCTAGGAGCAGCTGGCAGCACTGGGTTCCTGGCACTGTGAAGCTGCTGTGCGCCTCTTTATCCTTCTGCTCGCCGCGGCAGGGTTATGGTGGCATTTGGGGGAGTGCCCGAAAAGATTGGGTTTTCTCAGCCCCGATCTCGGGTTGGGGTACAGACAATGTGGTAGATTCTGCTGGCCGCCTTTTGCCTCCTCCCAAGAGGGAGTAGGGATTTTGACCTGGGCACGCAGCTGCTCTCTGTGCGAGGCAGGAGCTCAGTTGTGATGGCGGCGGGTACCCGTGGTCATTGAGATCTTCCAGGGAAAGACTGGGTGACCCGTGATCAGTCTTGCCACTCTCCTTCCCCGTGGGGTGTTTTTGCGACTGGGACTCACAGTCTCAGGCACACTTGTGCCCACTGATCAGCCTGGGGAAGTGATCAGGAGAAGCAGGCTTGCAGCACCAGCCAGGAGACCCAAAGCCCGAGTTAGCCGGGTTCTCTTCCGGGTTCTGGCTGGGCAGCCGAGAGTGGACTGGACCAATTCCCACGCCGTGGGAGCCTCTCCTCACCTGGGAAACATGATAGCTCTTGTTTTAGGGCCCAGAATTCAGTCTCCTGGTCGCTGCTAGGAGTGTGTTGTCCCGCTTCTCAGACAGTGTGTTCTCCCAGCGCAGCCATCTTGCCCTTCCAAAAATTTTAAAAAAAAGAAAAGAAAAAGAAAGTTCTAGACCAATATCCTTTAGCTAATATAAATGAAAATTCCTTAATAAAATACTTGAAGCCTGAATTTAAAAATACGCTTAAAATATTATGTACTATTATAAAATAGGCTTCATCCTAGATATGCAGGGTTGCTTCAACATAGTACATTGATAAATGTAGTCTGCCATATAAACAAACTGCAAGCCTCCAAGCCCACAGCCACTACTCCTAATATAACTGAGAACAAGGCACTGATGTTCACTTTTTCTATACCCATTCCATATCGTACTAGAATTCTTAGCTCTAAAAATAAAACAGTTGGTGGATATAAAGAGGGTACACATAGGAAAGAACAAAGTCAAAATATGAATAGTTTAAGGAATAAATGAAACACTGGTATTGAAGGGTTAAATGGAGAGAGGAATGAGAAGGCAGATTTTATAAGGGAGGGACAATTAACGTGAAATGCCTTTTGAAAAGCTGTGTGAAACTTAACAACTCTAGCTTTCTAAAATATATGGATATAAAAGAATTTAAAAGAGCTATCAGATAGTAAGAGAAATAATGCCTCAATTAGACAACTTTTATCATGAAGGAGAACCTCCAGTGTCAAGAGTGGGTTGCATCTGTTGAGTCATTGTCCAAAAGTCAAACATAACATCACGCAAAAGATTTGCACAATATCATCAAGGAAAAAAGGAGAACAAAATCTCACATCTAACCAAGACTTTATTAGTAATTGATTCATGCTGGGATTGAGAAAATCTATTTTGTACAATTGAATGTCACTAGATGATTCAAGCACACTCAAGGGTAGGTTCCATGCTAAGTAGTAGCTAGCCAATACAAATTAGAGATAGTGTTATTTTTGTAAATGTGTGTGTGTGAATTTTTAAGTGGGAGTTTTGTGTTCTACAAAATGAAAGATAGATAAAATCCCAGGATGTATTTATTTCACCAACAATGGTTCTACCGTGTGTATATACTTCTAAATACATATTTTCTTGCACACCCAGGATCTGTGAATACTTCTCCTATAAAGGTGCGAAAGTAAAATATTGTATCCAGTAAAACTGAGGAAAAAATTAATCTGTGAAATTTCATATGTTTTAATATTGTTATTAGAAATGAGGGAGGAAGCAAGAGAAAGAGAATATGAAGGTTTTTGTGTAGGGAAGATAGCAGATTTGGAAGGAGCTAGTGGAGAAGAACAGATGTAGCCAAAATATATTACATAAAACAATAAAAAGTGAATTAATTCAATGACTCAAACATATATAAGGTAATCTAAATATTAACTATACTCAATTAAAAGTAAACTCAAAGGGAATACAATTTTACAAAGAAAAAAAGATTGTTAAGTATCATAATTAAACAAATTGGGCAAAGCAATGTATAATTAGTAATAAAAAGCAATTCTTCACAAATATATAAGAATACATAACACCATTTTATAATGATAGTGAAGAGTAAGGGGTTTTTACCCACTGTATTTTATATTCCTTCAATGGTTGAGGCTAAATAACTTACTCAAAATTCAAAGTAAAAAAAAAAAAAACATAATTTGAGACAACTATGGTTTCTACTTTGAATCATGATTTTGCTATAATTATTTGTGATGGTTTAACTATAATTTCCTGAATCTTCTTGAACTCTATTCAGGTAGGCATTTTCTTCTCAAATGAGACAAGGACTAAATATACTTTCTTCTCTTGTAATCATAGCTTAGTTGACACAATGAACTTCAGAAAGTTCTGCAATCACACAGATGATAGGAGGGCTTTGCAGCCAGTCCTGAAGATACCTGATAAAACAGGATCGGATGAATGGGGAGGAGGTTTCCCCAGATCAGTGGACTTGGAAAGGGGCATGGTGGAGATGAGGGAGGGAGGGTGGGATTGGGAGGGAATGAGGGAGCGGGATATGGCTGGGATACAGAGTTAATAAAATGTAACTGATAAGAAAAAACAAAAGAGAAAAAAATGTTTGAGGTTCAGATGCTCAATATGACTTGTTTGTCAGGTTACGTGAAGGCTAAAACTAAAACTGAAAATGAAAAATGGATTAGGAATATATTTTCATGATTGCTAGAAAGCTTCTTATCAGGTAAGAATGGTTTAGATCCATGGTCTTGGCAGTGGGGGGAGGGGAGTCCCAAACCCAGAAGAGGAATTCCACCGTCAGGAATAGATAGGCTGGAAAACAGGCTGCTGAGTGGCAGTACTTATCTGAAGTGTGACCTGTGCCTTCCAGTGGATCTCCTGAAGCTTAAAAGAATCTTCCTTTACAAAAAGATTCTAAGAATTTACAAAAAGAGACAAATTGGCTTGGGAGACAGTTTAAACTCTGATTACTGTTAAAGTTCTGAATAGTCTTAATCCAAAAACAGAATCATAATGTGAGAAACTTTTTATATATCTAAAATTACTCTGAAGCTTTGGTTTCTCCTGTTAAGCTGATCTCCAAGCCCATCAGAGACCACTGAAGGTAAATTACCACAGGAAGTACAATCCAAGTACAAACCAAGCAGGCCAAGGTCCTGCTACTCCTTTCTAGCCATTTCTTCCCCTTTCCTCCCTTCCTGTACTCTCCCCCCCACACCACAGGAGCTCCTCTTTCCCCTCCTCTTCCCTCGCTATTCTCAGTAAACCTGCATATATATATATATGTGTGTGTGTGTGTGTGTGTGTGTGTGTGTGTGTGTGCGCGTATATGTGGTTTAAATTAAATTAATACAGTTAATTCTCACAATAGTCTCTTAAAAATGTGCCATAATATGTTTAAAAAGCTAAATAACAAATGATTATGAATGCAGCTTTCACATACAAAAAAAAAAAAAAAAAAAAAAACTGTCTTAAGTTACCATTCCAAATTTTCTGCAGGTAACTTATATGCAATAGATTGTAGCTAATCCATTAATGTAAAACATAATAAAGGTAATATTAATTTTATTTATGCCCATGGCCAATTCTTTTCTTGATTTTACTAGATATATAGTGTTTTACTTTTTACAACTTTATAACAAAAGTATTTACAGATTCTAGATGTCCAAGAAAATATATATTTAGAAGTATGCACACAATAGAACCTATGTAGGTTTTATTACCTCACTAGATTTTATCTACATTTTAATTTTTGTAGACCATGATACTTCAATTAAAGAAACACCTATGTTTTTTTTTATTTTAATTCTTATTATTCATTACAATTTATTCACTTTGTATCCTGGCTGTAGTGCCTCCCCTCGTCTCCTCCCAATCCCAGCCTCCCTCTCACCTCTCACCCCACCTCTCACTATGCCCATCCTCTAGTCTACTGATAGTAGAGGACCTCCTCCCCTTCTATCTGACTCTAGTCTATCAGGACTGGTTGCATTGTCTTTCTCTGTGGTCTGGCAAGGCTGTACCCCTCAGAGGGAGGTGATCAGAGAGCTTGCCAGTGAGTTCATGCCAGGGATAACCCCTGGAGTACAGGAGCTCTAAAAGGAGACCAACAGAACCAAAGAAATGGGCCCTGGGGATTCTGGATTCTGCAGAGACTGATATTCCAATCAAGGACCATGCATGGAGAGGACCTAAAACCCCTGCTCAGATGTAGCCATAGACACCTATGTTTTTTTTTTTTCATGAAATATGGGAAATTTTATAGCTGTCACAATAGTATGAAACTTATGGTATCTCATCAAGAAACTACCTGTAATTACAGCGGTTTTTGTTACCATATATGAGGAATAAAATTTCAATCCCACTTGCAATGAGAGACATTGACATTACAGACTATGAAGCAAATCAGGAAGAGCCAAGCTTATTATTATTATTTTGGATTCATAGTATCAGTTTCCTTAAGAAGAGGTAGCTTATGGCCCTTAGTATATATTTTGTCTAATAAGTTTTGTTACCATAATCACAGTGAAAAGCTATTATGTTTTAAATGGTAAAATGAAGATATAAATACTAACAATTTACAACTAAATTTCTTATGAGAATAAAGATACAGAGCAGCCACTGTGTTCATGAACTTACTTCTAGCGTCTATCATTTTCATCATTTTAAATGCAAAACAGGGTTAGGTTCTTACTCTGTTTTTGTATGCATCTGAGTGACTTAGAACAATATTATATAAAACACATGAGGGATCGTTTCAGTTGAGATTAAAGATATTACAATCAATATCTTTTCCTGAAATCCTACAGAGGATTCTATTTTTTCTCTTTTTACCATCTTCTTGATAGTCAGTGTAAATAACTGCCTTATATGCCCAGCATCTGGCATCAGTGAAAAAGATAGCAACAGCACCATCAAAATGATCAAGCAATCTTATCCAAATGAGATGAGAGTGCCTAGGTCATTCTTTCTTGCTGAGAGTGGAATTTTTCGCCAGTGCCCGAGACTATTACTGCTATAAGTGGACAGCCATGTAGCTTTTGTGAATCAACTGAGGAGTTTACTTTCTCTGAAACTTTCAAATCCTTGAAACCAGTGTAGAAAAAATCTTCTAACATCTAAAAAATCTGCAACTCTCCAGGCTGCAACCTGAACTCATGAAAATTCCTCTTGTTACACTATCAGTTCTCACAATTTTGAGCCTTAAAGTACCTTCAAGTATTACAGCATTCTGGTCAAGGAAAAACAAAAAGACATGATTAAAGATCTGGAGGCCAGGATAAAATTCACTAAGCCATATTAATTATATTCTGAGAAGCAGGCATGTTTTCTGACTTCCAAGTGAATGCACTTGTTTTGTTTGGTTTTGCTTTATCTGTAACCCACGTGTCTTGTGCTACCTTTAGCAGACATGACTAAAATTTCACTTCCCACTTGAGCGTACATTTTTTTACAGAAAAAAAATATATTTAGGCACCATTAGCACAGATATATAGGCTATAAGTGAGAGATAAATTATGTGAAAAATCTTTATTTTGTTTTGGGAGCACTGGGACTTTGAGTAAAGCCTCAACTAGAATAATGATAGTTTAATGTTATACTAGTATTATTCAGCTAAGTGTAAAAGTAGTTTTTTAATTAAATTTTTATTTTTATATTAATTAAAGTTTATTCACTTTGTATCCCAGATGTAGCCTCCTCCGTCATCCCCTCCCAACCTCACCTCCCTCCCTCATCTCTTATGCCCCTCTCCAAGTCCATGGATAGGGGAGGTTCTCCTCTCTTTCCATCTGACCTTAGCTTATCAGGTCTCATCAGGACTGGCTGCATTTTCCTCCTCTGCGGCCTGGCAAGGCTGCTCCCCATCAGGGGGAGGTAATCAGAGAGTTAACCACTGAGTTCATGTCAGAGATGGTCCCTGTTCCCCTTAGGAGGATACCCACTTGGATACTGAACTGCCATGGGCTACATCTGAGCAGGGGTTCTAGGTTATATACACGAATGGTCCTTGGTAGGAGTATCAGTCTCAGAAAAGACCCCTGTGCCCAGATATCTTGGTTCTGTTGCTCTCCTTGTGGAGTGCCTGTCTTCTCCATGTCTTTCTATCTCCCAATGTCTGGGAAAGATATTTGAAGAAGGAGAAAACAGGAAACAGGACAGGAGCTTACCACACAGGGCCTCTGAACGACTCTACCCAGTAGTGTATCAAAGTAAAAAGCCTAGTCCTGGAAGTTTCTAGCCTCCGTATAATCTAATGTAGGCCGGGAATATTTTCAGCCTCTCATACTTACTGCTTAATAAGATAACCTAGTCTAGTTCTTTTTGAGCTCTGGCTGCTCTGTTCAACTCACACATTCTGGCTTGAACCCCTTTCCAAGCTCACTGGTTCAATCTGGTTTTCTCAGTTTCTCACTGAAGAGTTCTGCTTGGCCTCAAACTAACTCTAGCAACTGTTTTAATCGTTTGGCTTCCTCTCATTCTCTGGCTTATTCTTCTGTCTTCACCTGTGTCTAGTTTATTCTCTCTTCAACCTCTCTCTGTAAAATTCTCCCACTAAAAGCCTCCTCTGAATCCCAGAAAATGAACTGCCACTAATTCAACTCCATTGCTCTGCCTTCTAAGTCCCTTACTCAACCAAACTGACCGAACAGAACTGACTAGAACTCAGAGATTCAGAGATGTTCACGACTCTGTTTCCTGAGTGCTATAATTAAAGGCATGTACCACCACGCCTGAACCTTTTTTTTTCTTTTTCTTTTTCTTTCTTTTTTTTTTTTTTTTTTTTTTTTCTGAAGCTTGCTTTATACCTGGTCTTGAACCCAGAGATCTGTTTGCCTCTCTCTCCTGGGATTAAAGGTATTTCTGTATTCTAGCCGGACCACACAGACCTAGAAGGTTGCCAGAACTGCAGTGTTCTGAATTAAAATTCCTCTACAAGCTAGATTTCAAAACATCCTTCTCACTTTACAGTAACTAGCTCCTTGGAACTAATGTCAAAGATTGCTGCTGGTACTAATAAACATAGACTCTATTTGTCTGCACACCGTAATGATGGGGACAGTAACTATGTCCTTTTCTTACTCCATCTCAAGGCACTCTATAATCAACAGGGCTGTAAATGAACCATCTCACTGTATTAATTTGCTATTAGTGGCTCAAATGGCTGTGGACAAAAACTCAAATTAAATTTGGGGGAAAGAGTCTTCAAATAATCCAATTTAAAATCCATTACTGTAATACTTCAGCGTTTAAATTTCTCTTCAAGGACTATGTCTAAGGTCACTTCTAGTAAGTCAGTTGTTTATTGAGGGAGAGGCTGTATCACAAAATATTTGTCAATTGTTTGCCATGTTGCATGAAGTGAATACAATTCAAACTGTTTAAGAGCTGCTCGAACTACTTCATTAATTTCAGAGATTAGATACATTAGCTTTAAGTTTAGTAGAGAATAAAATTTAACTCACCATAAATGAGTTAAATTGTCCTCTCCAATACTGACCTGTCCTCTTCCTCTTTCTTCATGTGACATAATGCTGACGTTATTCTCAAGTTTAACAGAGGTTTTTGGAAGATTTAATGGGTAGCCTTTGGCTTCATAGTTTTCTGCTCTCACTCAAGTCTCACTCATTACGTTTCCTTGTGAATATTATGACCTGCATTGTATTTGGAAAGGTTTAGGTAATTTGTTCACTTCAAGCATCATGAAGAGCAACCAGTTACCAACCTACTGTAGTAATAGGAAGTGAGAAACTTACTCCTGTCTAGAGACTGTAGTTTACAGATTTAATCAAGATAAGAATTGAAAAGGGGAAATTTTTTAAACAAATTTTTAAACAAATGTTGGAACTACTTTATTAGACATCAAAGGAGATGGAGGACCCCAGAACATGGTCTACTGAAGCAACTAAGCAGGCTCACATGAGCTCACAGAGACGGAAACAGAAAACGCAGGGTCTGCATGGCTCTGCTCCAGATCCTCTGTGCATGTGTTATGGTTGTTAGCTTGGGATTTCCGTGGGACTCCTAACAACGGGAGCAGGTCTATCTCTGATTCTTTTGCTGTTCTTGAGATGCTTTTCCTACTACTGGGTTGCCATTTTCCAGGCTAGATTTGAAAGCTTTCGCTCTGTCTTTACATTGTCTAATACTGTTTAGCTGTCCTATCTTTGAGGCCTGCTCTTTTCCAAAGAGGAAGAGGGAGGAGAGTGAATCTAGGGAAGAGAGAAGGTGGGAGTGCTCTTGTGAGTGGAGAGAGGGGAACCTATAATAAGGATGTGTTATATGAGAGAAGCGTCTATTTTCAATTCAAAGATTAAAAATAACTGCAGCTCCCCATTTACCAGGGTTTTTGTTTTGTTTTTAGAAAAAAAATATATTCAGTATGAAAATTGTTCCACACAACGCTTTCTGTAGTGTTTTAAAGATCAGGTATCATGCTACAATTTCTTTAAATAAGATAGGAATTTATATTTTTGATGTTCAAAATTAAGATAATGTCTTTAAATTGTAGTTATTTTAGTTAAATTTGAGTAAAAAACTGAATGCTCACAGGTTGAACTGATTTTTTTCATGCATTTATCTCCAACTCTAAAACAGAGTATTTCTTTTTCTTTCTTGTATGTTCTATGAAACAATTCTTGCAGCAAAGAAATTTGCTAATAATGATGAGCTTAATTTATTATTATTTTTTTGCTTGTGAAAGCCTTTAACTGCAATAAACATTTATTTTTAAACTTAATATCATAGAGAGAGATTCAGATAACTTTATATCTATATTTAATTATCTAGATTTGTTTCAAATGTTATATTTTCCAATTTAAAGTTGTGTAAGACACCTAAATGCTCCATTAGCTTGAGAATATGTTTATTTAGGGCAGTAAAGGTATTCTCCTTGCAGACAAGCCATTTCCACCAGAAACTTGTGACCAGGTTTATAGTGGCAAATGTATACTTCCACCTATGTGTGTCTCAAATCCACTCACAGCTGATTTTCACCCAAACAGCTGTGCCACTATAATACCAGTGGGTACATCTTTCCTTGCAGATTGATATCATGACACTCTTGGTCAACAGATGAGTGAAATGTTAATTTACCACTCTCCTGCCTCCAGCAGTCTATATAGTCACTTCCTACACCAGTAATGCTAGCCAGTACAGATAAAGATTCCTTCTCAAGTTCTCTGAGTTCTATAACCAATTTTGCTGTATCTCAAGCAAAAGTAACTTACCGTCTATTTCGTTTTGGGTAACCAAGAGCAATAACAATAGTATTTTATCGCTGCCTCTGAAACTTCTCTGGCTAGCAACTCATAGATTGAAACTCCACTACTGGTACCGGACTACTTTCCAAATTATCTTCTAAATACTCATGCTTGTATCACAGAGTAGTGACACTCTCAGCCTTCAGTAGAGATCTCTCTTTCTTCGTTCTTTCTTCTTTGTTTCCTTTTTTCCCTTTCTTCTTGCTTTCTTTCTTCCCTTTCCTTTCTTAGAGGATGACAGTTAATTCAGAGACTCATATTTGATCAAAGTTGAAAATAAATGACTGAGCATTCACCCCTAAATTGTATACTTATATCACTCTCTTCGGCAAGCCCCAAGGAATATCACAGAAGAAACAAATTTAAGAGCTGGAGGATAGGGGAATGTACTATGAATTCCACCATACATATATGATGTTACTGAGCAGCCATAAACACGGAACAATTATGAATACCTGCACAAAATCTGACTGGCCAATTTTCCATAAAGGACAAAGCAGGTCCTGTGATATCTTATCCTTTTATTAGAAACTAGTGACTCTTAATGTTTGCTAGAGGAAGAGAACCATATTCTCTAGTGGTTTAGGCACAGCGACTAAGTGAGGAGGACCTCAGAGAAAAAAGATGGAGATAACAAAATTTTAATGGAAGATAGGTTCAACAGATTTAATCACAAAATATTATATATACATACCCATACATATGTATACTGTCAAAAACAAAGAACAAAGAGCAAAGAAAAGCATATTGTATAACTGAAAAAATAGAAAAGGCACTATGAGGGACTGTTGGGTTTTTGTGTTTTTTTTTTTTTTTTTAAATAATGGCCTATCAATTATGACTAGTCTCCTATGGCAGAAAAGGGTGCATGTACCCCAGGAAAGCTATGGATTCTATACAGTGCAAAGTAAGTTTTCAAAATCACTTAATACATTATAAGGTGTTTCAAGTTTTGGCAACTCAATTATGTGGTATTGGAATGTAAAAATGTTAGAAAAACCTAGTTATATTATCAGCGTATTGTCAAATCTTATACACACACAACACACACACACATATATATATTAAGTGTGTGCAGTTATGTAAAGAAATTGTTATCACAACCACATTGATTTTAAACACAGAGTTAACAAAATGTAACTAAAAAGAAAAATAAAATTAAAAAAAAATAAAAATAGCACAAGAGTGAAAGTTTTTTATTAGCATATAAGGTAAATTCCAGTTTTTCTAAACTTTGTGTTTTATTCCTCCTAACAATCCAAATGATCATCCTTTCAGGATCATGAGATTCATATTTTTCCCATTTCACAAGACAATAAACTAATTAATGACACAACGCTATTAAAATACTCTGCTTAATAAATTGCAGTTAAAAAATGTCAGCACCACCAGGCATGGTGGTGCATACCTGTAATCCCAGAACTCGATGAGGCAGAGGCAAGTGGATCTCTGTTAGGTCGACAAAGCAAGTTCAGGACAGCCAAGGCTACATAAAGAAACCTTGTCTTGAAAAAAAAAAAAAAAAAAGTGGCACCAACCAAAGAAAGCAGAGTGAAATAACACTTAAAAGCATGTGCTATTGAAGAGAATAACTGAGGTTAAAATTCTGGTTTTGATAATTGTACCACTGTATGATTAGGATATTTTTTTTTTACTTCCCTCATGTGTAGACTGGAAATAGTAATCATAGCTAACATAGAGTTTTTGTTAATATTAGATGGATAAATGTACATAAGGTACATAGAACATACCTCAACCACATTAATGGTGGTTATCCTTTTTCTGACATTGGGATCTTTAATCCAACTGTCTGCAAAGCTGTAATTTTAATATTATAACATAGTTGCCTGGTGCTAAAACATCTCAAATGGCCATTCTGAACAAATTGTATCTTTAATTCAGTTAATTGTGCAAAAGGTGCCCACAAAGGTTTGAAAACTCCTGAAAAAAAATAGCAAATATAATGATAGGGCATATCTACACCAAGCTTAATAGTTAAAACTTACCTGTTTGTATTGAACATTAATAAGGCTCTAGTTTGTGGAGAAATTCTCTGGTTGTTGCATTAGTTATCCAAGGAATTGGTTATTACTTGATATCCTTTATTGGTATTTGAGAGAAAATTTGACAAATATTGATTTTATATTTATAATACAAAAATCAACTTAAAAGTCTATTTATGGTTGTGAGGAACATGGCTCCCGCGCTGCTGCTGCTGTTGCTTCGGTGGCCAGGGCGCCCGGGACCGCTCCAGGGGTGCTGGGAGCTGCTGCAACGGCAACTGCAGCGGAGCTGGAACGGCTTTGCCAGTCCTCAGTGGGCACCAGCATTAGCAGTCCAGGGTCCATCTGTCCTCACAGAACTACCGCACGATACCAGTGGAAATGAGGAGAATTCTAGCTTTTTAGAGAGTATCTTTTGGATGGCAGCTCCCAAAAACAGACGCACCATTGAAGTTAATCGGTGTAGGAGAAGAAACCCTCGGAAGCTTATTAAAATTAAGAACAATATAGACATTTGCCCTGAATGTGGTCACCTGAAGCAGAAACATGTCGTCTGTGGCTATTGCTATGAGAAAGTTCGCCAGGAGACAAAAAAAATCAGACAACAAATATGGGCTCAAGAGGGGGGCCCTTTTAAAGCTCCTTCTGTAGAGACTGTGGTCCTATACACAGGAGAGAAACCTTCAGAGCAGGATCAAGGGAAGAGGATTGTTGAACGAAGCATAAAGAGGCCATCTTGGTTCACCCAGAATTGACACTAAAGAAGTTAAAAGGGTAATTTCATCGTAAGGCAGTCTCAAAAATCAGGAGTCTTTATTTTCATGTTGTTCATGTTTTCACATCATCAATGTATTTTGAAATGGACTTTATTATAAATAAACTTAACATTTATGCAAAAGCTGAAAAAAAAGTCTATTTATCCCTTGATTAACATATTGATAGTTAATTTTGCCTACTATAAAATTCTTAATAGTGTTGAAACGCATCCTGGATACTGAACTCTCCACTAAAAAGATTCATGATAAGGTTCTTTGTAATCTGAAACCTTACAGTCCACTTTTCACTCTCTGTGAGTTTGTGCTCAGACACATTAACGTACAATAAAAATAACTTCAGGCTTATATGTTTTTCAGTGGAGGGTAAAGTTTCATCTAACAGTGTACCATATAGCTAATTTGAATACTTACTGGTTTTCTAGAAGTGTGTTAAGTATATTTTGATTCAAAGGCTATAAAAAGACTGCAGGTAATTTCAATAGAAAAGTAATATAGTACATGAGGTATAATTATTTTAAGTTTAAAGCATATGCATTTATTTAATAGGATTTATTCATTTATTTAAAATTAAATAAATTTATTTAATAAATTTTCAAGGGAAAACTGTCAAAATTCTATAATAGTAATTATTATAAAATTCTATAAAATATAATAATTATTATTAAGTACTAATAGTTATTTTTACAAAGACAGTTGCTTGTTATATCAAAGGAGAAAAATGATGAACTATTTTAGAGTTATATTTTTCTTCATTCAGTTTCAACACAATATAATGTAGAGTTATATTTTTCTTCATTCAGTTTCCACACAATATAGCTTCCTGCTTTGATTTTTTTTTTTGCTTTTGTCAACTATTTCCAAACTGAAATCTAATATTCAACTTTGTCTTCCCTAGGTCCATATTAATAATGTTGAGGAAATGGAAGGTCAACAAATAGCTAGATAAAATGTCTTATGAAAAAGAGAAGAATCTATATCTTATCTTACTGCTGCACATATTTTTATAACATTCTTTCATCATCATTTCAGAGATTATAAAAAATGCAAATAAATAAAATGACATGTTATATGCAAAGTGAGTTGGATATTAAGAACTTAAAAACCTTAGCATACTTATTCCTCATAGAATGCCTTAGCAATTTATGCAAACATTGTAAAATTTAAATAAATATTTTTCAAAAGACATAATAATGTCTCAAGCTGGGCCAGTCACTGTTTGGCCATTCCCTCAAATTATGTTCCGTTTTTACTCCTGCACATCTGGTAGGCAGGACAATTTGAGAGGGAATTCTTCAAGAGAATTAGGGATTTTTTTTGCGAATTGTTTTACTTTTGAATGTTTTGTACATGCATATAAAATGTTTTGAATAAATTCATCGCTCATTCTTTCTTTCCATACTTCCCCATTATACATCCCAAACCACCACCTCCTCTAAATTTTATGTATTACATTTTCTAAGTCTCTTGAGTTGACTTGGTGCTAACAGTATGAACATGGATATACGATCTTTTTTTTTTTTTTTTTCTTTTTAGTTACATTTTGTTAACTCTGTGTCCCAGCTGTATCCAGCTCCCTCATTCCCTCCCCAACCCCACACTCCCTCCCTGGTCTCCTCCCTGCCCCTTTCCAAGTCCCCTGATAGGGGAGGACCTCCTCCCCTTTCATCTGTCCCTGTTTTATCAGGTATCTTCAGGGCTGGCTGCAAAGTCCTCCTCTGTGGCCTAACAGACTGCTCCTCCCCTGGGGGGAGGTGTCAAACAGCCTGCCCTTGAGATCCTGTTAGAAATAGTCCGTGTCCCCCTTACTTTGGAAAACTACTTGGTTACTGAGCTACCACAGGCCACATCCGAGCAGAAGTCTCAACCAAGGACCATCTATGGATATACGATCTTTTACTAGAGCTTGAGTAGCCTCTCAGGGATGGCATCCCTGGAGAAAACTAACACGTCCTCAACCAGAAGTTGGATTTTGTGATCCTCTTCACAATTTGTTCACGTTTTGATTGAACTCATCTTTCACAGGTTTTGTGTTAGCCTTCTTGCACCTTCCTCTCTACCCCAAAAATACTATTTCAGTACTGTCACCCAGTATATCTGGATCATCCAATGTTTCTGTCTTTTTTTTTTGTCGATATATCTACCATCACATAGAGATAGAGATGGAGATGGAGATGGAGATGGAGATAGAGATAGAGATAGGATATAGATACAGATATAGGATATTCTCTTTTTAGGATATAATACAACACAGACTTTCTGTTTTTGTTTCTTTTTTCTTGCTTTTTTTCTTCCTTCCTTCCTTCCTTTCTTTTTCTTCCATTCTTTTTTTTTTTTTTTGAATAGGCATGGTTGTTTGACTAGTGTTCCAACTTGATGCATACCTGGTTTACTAGAGGCCAGAGATGGTATTAAATCACCTTTAACTGTACTGAAAGATGATGTGAGCATCCATGTGTCTTCCAAGCATTTAAACAATATGAATATTATTACTCTGATAACAAATCCAAACAAATATCCAATAAAGAGGAAGTTATAGGCCAATCCCCCAATTATTGTATACACAAAATTTCTCAAAAATACTTCCAAACTGAATTCAAGAACATAAATATATTTATAAAGACTAGTTTTACTTCAACCTGATGAAGGCTATAGCATCATTTTAGGAGTAGGAACCTTGATTAAGATTTTTTTTTTCCCAGAGAGGCAGAGGCTTGTGGATCACTGTGAATTTGAGGCCAGTATGATTTACAAAGAGAGTCCAAGACAGCCCAAGGTACACAGAGAAACCCTGTCTCAAAAAACAAAAACAAAAACTAAAGGCAAACAAACAAAAGGGAAATTTCCTCTACAAGAACAATTTGTGAGAAATAATGTAGCACATTTTCTTAATTAGTCATTTTTGTTTGAAAGCCCAGAGTATTAAGAGTTTTGCCTCTCTTGGGCTAGTGTTCTTGGTCCAATAAGAAAGCAATTTGAGCAAGGAGTAAGCAGCAACTCTCCATGGCCTGTGTATGAGCTCCTATCTCTAAGTCCGCTGCCGGTTTGGATTTCTGCATTGGCTTTTCTCAATAAATGGGACCAGGATATGTAAATAAAATAAACTACATTCTCTCCAATAGCTTTTGGTCATGTTGTCTCATCACAGCAATAGAATCTATAACTAAAACAACATGAAAATAATTAATCTTGCTAATTAAGTTGGCTTCATCCCAGAGATGCATAGACGTTTCAAGACACATAAATCAATATATGAAATACAGCAACAAATTGATACAATAACAGAAAGCATATGGTCATTTCATTAGATATAAGAAAAAGATCTTTGACAAAATTGTGTATCCAGTCATATTAAAAGTGGTGGAGAAATTAAAGATAATGTAGGTATAGCTGCATAGTAAAAATCAATATACAAGCTGAATGCTGGTATCTACTAAACACAGAAAAAACTCAAAGAATTTCTATGAAAATCAGAACAAAGGCAAGTTTTTTCATTTTCTTTATTGTCTTCACTCCTGTTCAACATAACACTTGAGGTCTTAAGTCAAGACAGGAAAATAAATGGAATAAAATGTAAGGAAGAAATCCAGGTAAACTTATTTTAAGTTAGGCATCTACACATAAACAACCCTAAAGACTTCATCGTAATATTTCTACAACTAATAAACACATTCAGCAAAGTAGCAGGGATGTAAGGTCAACATAAAATCTCCATTGTCTATCTATATACTAACAACAAACATGCTGAAAAGAAATCAAACAGTCGCATTCACTATAACCGCAGTGAGCACATAAATAATTTGTACAGTGAAAACTTTCAGCACTGAAAATTTCATTCAAGTAATATTACATGGAGTGAACAGGTTATATTTAGCAGTATATATTTATTCATATCTGCATATAATATTAATCAGCAAAAACAGGTCATTAATTTAAATAAAAGGAGTGAGGAATATGGAGTGGGTGAGGGGAGGAAGGGTATAAAAGGAAATGTAATATATCAATCTCAAAATAAAATATAAAAAAGATATATTGCAATAAATTGATGTAAGGCATACAAATGTTTCAAATACTTATAAAGAAAAACTTAAGATGAAATAAAACATTAAGAATGAAATAAAAGCTTTAGGTTTACTTCTTTAATAGAGCATGTACTTATAATATAAAAAGTTTCAGTTTTTAACATCAGGAAAATAGACAAAAACATCAAACTTCACATGAAGAGAATGTTTTGTAAAATGTGCTGATATGAATAACAAAAATTTAAATAGGTCAGAGGTTACTTACTTTTTTAAATTTTTTATTTAACTTTTATTAAATACATTTTATTCATTTTGTATCCCCCCATAAGCCCCTCCCTCCTCCCCTCCAGGTCCCACCCTTTCCCCCCTTTCTGCATGCATGCCCCTCCCCAAGTCCACTGATAGGGGAGGTCCTCCTCTCTTTATTTCTGATCTTAGTCTATCAGTTCTCATCAGAAGTGGCTGCATTGTCAGGGTTCTAGGTTATCTCCATGGATAGTCCTTGGATGGAGTATGAGTCTCTGGGAAGTTCCCTGTGTTCAAATTTTCTTGTTCTGTTGCTCTCCTTGTGGAGTTCCTGTCCTCTCCAGCTCTTACTATTTCCCACTTCTTACATAAAATTCCATTCACTCTGCCCAACAGTTGGCCATCAGGCTCAGCATCTGCTTTGACAGTCTGCATGGCAGATGCTTTCAGAGGCCCTCTGTGGCAGGTTCCTAGGTTGTTTCCTGTTTTCTTTTTCTTCTGATGTCCATCCTCTTTGCCTTTCAGGATGGGGATTGAACATTTTAGTTAGGGTCCTCTCTTTTGCTTACTTTTATTACTATGATAAAACACCATTACCAATTTATAAAAATTATAAATTTTATAATTTATGAAATAGATTGGGGCCCATGGTTCCAGAGACAGGAGTTTAGCACCATTATGGCAGCTAGCATGGCAGCTGACATGCAAGTAGTTCACCAAAACAGCAGTTCAGAGCTCATACTCTGTTTCACAAAAAGCAAGCAGAGAGATAGGTTGGGAATGGCATGAGTCTTCTGAAACCCTAAAGTCCACCATCAGTGACATACCTTCTCTAATAAGGCCACCCCAGTTACTCCTGCCCAAACCTTTCTACCACCTGGGTATCAAGTGCTTGAATATATAAGTCCATGAGCACCATTCTCATCCAAACATCCATGGAGGATTTAACAAATTTTTCTATAATAGTTCCATTTTAAGAAATAAATGTATGAGTCTCTGGGAAGTTCCCTGTGTTCAAATTTTCTTGTTCTGTTGCTTTCCTTGTGGAGTTCCTGTCCTCTCCAGCTCTTACTATTTTCCACTTCTTACATAAAATTCTATTCACTCTGCCCGACAGTTGGCCATCAGGCTCAGCATCTGCTTTCACAGTCTGCATGGCAGAGGCTTTCAGAGGCCCTCTGTGGCAGGTTCCGAGGTTGTTTCCTATTTTCTTTTTCTGGCTTTCAGAGGCCCTTTGTAGCAGGTTCCTAGGTTGTTTCCTGTTTTCTTCTTCTTGTGATGTCCATCCTCTTTGCCTTTCAGGATGGGGATTGAACATTTTAGTTAGGGTCCTCTCTTTTTCTTAGTTTGTTTAGATGTACAAATTTTAGTGGGTTTATTCTATGTTGTATGTTTATATGAGTGAGTATATACAGTGTGTGTCTTTTTGCTTCTGGAACAACTCACTCAGGATGATCCTTTCCAGGTCCCACCATTTACCTGCAAATTTCATGATTTCCTTATTTTTCATTGCTGAGTAATACTCCATTGTATAGATGTACCACAGTTTCTGCATCCATTCTTCAGTTGAGGGGCATCTGGGTTGTTTCCAGCTTCTGGCTATTACAAATAAAGCTGCTACAAACATGGGGAGGAGCATGCATGCAGAAAGGGGGGAAGGGTGGTACCGGGAAGGGAGGAAGGAGGGGCTTATGTGGGGATAAAAAATGAATAAAGTGTAATTAATAAAAGTTAAAAAAAGTTCACAAAAATAAAAAAAGAAATAAATGTAAATTTATCCTTTCTCTTTAAAGTTATTTCATGACGATAATCTTTTCCTAATATTCAATTTTAAGAGTACCAACAAAACTAAAAGGGATTTCTTACAGTCGAAAAAATATCTCACATATGCTTTTGTGGTTAATATTGATTGTCAGCTTTATAGTATTTAACAAATTGGTGGAGTGGAGGAACTTAGATATGCTCTTGAAAATGTTTCAATATTGGTTAATTGATGTAGAAATGTACACCTTAAACATGGAAGGTATCATTTTAAATGCGGTACTGCATGGGATAAAATGACAAACACCATTTAACCATATAAACCTGATAAACACCAGGTTCATATGCTTCCTGTCTGTGGCTAGAATATAAATCAGCTTCAAGCTTTTGCTGGTCGTGGCTTGACTTCCACGATTGACAATATCCTTGAATGGTAATCCAAAGTAAATACTTATTTTCTGTTTTTATTTTATTGAAAATAGATATATAAAAAAAGAAAATAGATATGTTATACAATATATCTGATACAGTTCCTTCCCCATACTCTTCCCTGTTCCTTCACACATCAATTCCCATCTGGATCCACCTCTTCTCTATCTCTCCTTGGAAAACAAAAAGTCATATAGAAGCTCATAATAAAATATGATGTGATAAAATTAAATATTATAAGATAAAAAATAAAACCTAATCCATCAAAGTTGGACAGAACAAACGAACTGAAGGAAAAGAGCCCAAGAGAAGGCACAGGAATCAGAGATCCCCTCACTAGCATGCTAGGAATTCCATAAAAACACTAAAAAATTGGAAGCCATACTGTATATGCAGGCTCTGTGCATGCTACATCAGTCTCTGTGAGTTCATATGAGTTTGGATCATGTTCCTTTAAAGGACCTTGCTTTATTGCTCTCTTACTCTCCGTACATAGTTCAGATGTGGGTCTCTGCATTTATTGCGATTTACTACACAAAGAAGCTTCTCTGGTAACAGATAAAAAAAAGATGCTGATCTGTGAGTAGAGAAAAATATCATTGTGAGTCATTTTGTTGCTAGGTTCTTTGATCAGAACAGAGGTGTTTGAATTTCCCCTAAGGACCTATTTAGTCTCAGGTACTTGGCCACCTGAAAAGTATTGAAGATCAGTTCATTCTCCTGGAGTGTACCTTAAATCCAATCAATTATTGAGTCATTGGTCCTACAAACTTTGTGACACTATTGCAATAGTGTATCTTGCATGCAAGTAACCACTGAAGATCTAAGAATCTGTAAGTGGGTTGGTGTTAACCTTTTTCTTCTGGTAGTGTGCAGACAGTCCATAAAACTGAAGGCAACAGCTCAACATTTTCATCCTCCCCGAGTGTAGGTGTTACCATCAGTAGTAGGTCCTTAGATGCAGTTTGTGAACAGGAAAATATAGCTGTGGCAACAGACTGATTGGGATTTCTATGGGACAACTTTGGCCTACTAGTTCAGTAGATATACCCCATTTTTATTCTAATATATTACCCTCCCATTTCTACTAGTCTCCTTCTGATTAACATTCAGCCCCTCTTTTATTTTACAAAACATTATTTATGACATTAAAATTTTAATTTTGGTCTTTTCACTGTTCAGGTCTTGCTGAATAGACATACTGTTAAGACATGAAGGGTGTAGCATTCCTATCATTACTGGGAGATAGCAACTAATGACTGCTGAGAAGGAGAATTACTTTCTCTAAGGAATTAAGCTCTAGTGTGATCATCCAGTAGAAACTGGTAGTCGCAAGAATCACAAACATATAAGCAACACTAAATGGGCTCAGCTGTTTGTATGCTTATATTTAGCTATAGATATAGCAACATATGTAGCAATAAAGACAAAAATGAGGCCAACAATTTGAGAGAGGTGGCATGGAAGAGGCATAAAGGAGGTTGAAGAAGGAGAACAAGAGAATATGGGAGTAGTTGAAGGGAAGAAGGAAGGAGAGTGATGTAATTATATTTTAATTAAAATAAAAATAATTTTGGTATCTTAAAAATGCTAGTCCATGACATTCAACCAAGGACCATGTATGGATATAACCTAGAATCTCTGCTCAGATGTAGCCTGTGGGAGCTCAGTAACCAACTGGTTTCCCATAGTGAGGGGAACAAGGACTATTTCTAACAGGAACTTAATGGCAGGCTCTTTGACCTCCCCACCCCCAAGGGAGGAGCAGTCCTGATAGGCCACAGAGGAGGATTTTGCAGCCAGTCCTGAAGATACCTGATAAAACAGGATCGGATGAATGGGGAGGAGGTTCCCCATTGGAAAGGGGCACGGTGGAGATGAGGGAGGGAGGGTGGGATTGGAAGGGAATGAGGGAGCGGGACACAGCTGGGATACAGAGTTAATAAAATGTAACTGATAAGAAAAAATAAAATTAAAAAAATAAACTGTAACTAATATTAAAATAAATAAATGCATAATTTTAATAGACGACCAAGAAAAGAAAAATGCTAGTCCAGCTTGCCTAGTAAGTCTATTTGCTTAGAACACCCGTTTCTTCTGTTTACTCTGAGGTGATACCTATCCTTGATGTTAAAATATGGTTTGGGGCTGGAGAGATGGCTCAGAGGTTAAGAGCACTGGCTGCTCTTCCAAAGGTCTTCAGTTCAATTCCCAGGAACCAACCGGGTAGCTCATAACCATCTATAATGAGATCTGGTGCCCTCTTCTGGCCTACAGGTGTACATGGAGACAGAACACAGTACACATAATAAATAAATCTTTTTAAAAATATGGTTTTGGGATACTTCAGAAGATTCGATGCTGTTTATACAGTCTTTCTGTTAGTCTGTGTCTTTTTATTGGGACTTTGAGACCATTGATGTTGAGAGTTATCAATGAATAGTGTTTATTGATTCCTGTTATTTTGTTCTTGCTGTGGTTTCTCCCCTCTTTTGATTTACTGGCCTGGGATTATTTATTCCTTGTGTTTTCCTTGATCTTTTGAACCTCTTCAGGCTGAAGTTTTCCTACAAGAACCATTTTATGACAGGATTTGTAGAGATATTGTTTAAATTTGATTTTAACTTGGACTGTCTTTCTTTCTCCATCTATGATCATTTAAAGTTTTTCTGAATATAGTAGTCTCAGGAGATATTGGTACTCTCTTAGAGTACGTAAACATTTGTTCATTCCCTCTGGGTTTTAGAGTCTCCATTGAGAAGTGAGGTGTTATTCTAATAGGTCTGCTTTGCATGTTACTTGGTCTTTTTTTTTTTTCCATTTTTTAACATTGTTTCTTCTCTGTTTTGGTTAGTATATGCTGATGGGAATTTCTCTTCAGATACAACTTACTTGGTGCTCTGTATGATATTTGTACTTTAAAAGACATATCATCTTTTAGTTAGAAAGTTTTCTTTTTTTTCCAAATTTTTATTTTTTATATTAATTATTTTTTATTCACTTTCTATCCCATCTGTAGCCCCCTTCCTCTTCCCTCCCAATCCCCACCCACCCTCCTCATCTCCTGTCTGCCCCTCTCTAAGTCCACTGATAGGGGAGGACCTCCTCTGCTTCCATCTGACCCTGGTTTATCAGGTCTGGTAGGACTGACTGCATTGTCTTCCTCTATGGCCTAGCAAGGCTGTTCCTCCCTCCAGGGATGGGGGGAGGTCAAAGAGCCAATCACTGAGTTCATGTCAGAGACAGTCCAGGACTTTTTCTTTTAAGATTTTATTGAAAACATGTTTTTATGACTTTAGCTGGAATTCATCTCCATCCTCTATCCCTGATTGTTGCCTTCTCTGGTACTTAGGAGAGTTTGGTGGCTCTGTGTTGCCAGAACGAGAATACTACTGGGATCCTCCTAGGTCTGACCATTGGACTTCTGAGCACAATTATGTTTCTAGTTATTCAGAGCTGAACCTAGAATGGGGATCAGCTAAGAGGGGTTGGCAGTAGTGACCTACTGGTCTGATGATTTGAGGAGGGCCTTCCACCAGGATCTGATTATTCTCTTGGGAGTAAAAGTAGCAAGTGAGGAGAGGTCGTCATAGGTAGTGTGCTATAGAGAGAAGGGTGGGAATGGGAGTCTGGATTTGAGGAAAAGGAGGGAAAGTGAAGAACTGCAGATTAACCTACTTCTCTCCTTGCTCTCTATTGCAGGGAGTTATCAGGCAATGTGTGCTAGTAATGAAAGCTGGGATAGCTTGACGAGTAGGAGAAGGAAGGTTGAGCGAGAAGATCTGTTTGATCCAGTAGAGATGGAAGTCGTGATAAATACTTTTACTTTGAAATTGCTTTTGTCACAGCAATGGAAAACAAATTCAGAAAATTGATATCAGAAGTGGGGCCAATATAATAAACATGAATGTGCATTTCATAGGCATGTATAAGAGATTTGCAGGAGAAATATGAAAGTATTTGAACCTTTGGGTTTAAAAAAAGTTCATTTACTGAAATACTGGGGCTAGCTTATATACCTTCAGGCAGAGTGGAGGGGAGGAAAAAGAACAAGAGAAAACGCATCTAATTTGCATATGTGGACCTGATTCAAGACAGGCAAACATTAATGATACACCTTTCAAATACCAAAGCACGCCAGAAGAGGCAGGGACTTGCCAAGTCTATCAGATTAGCAGACTACAGCAGATTAGCCAGACACGTGATTTCTGAGAAGCCAGTCTCAAAAAGGATCTCAAAGCTTTTATCTATAGTTAGTTTATGAGTATTTAGGCATGACTGAGCAGTATATGAAAATACTAGTGACTTCTGCTTCTTCCTCCCAGATGCCTATAGTTTCTGCCTTACAGAATCCTGCTCTAAAGACTAAGCTAGCCACCTAATAAGCACCCAGAGGTTCCAAGTTGCAGTGCAAAAGACATTAGTTATTGAACCTCCCTTGAGCCACTGTCATGAGTGTGAGTCTGTGTGTTTGTCCTTTCTTCATTTCCTTACAACCCAGTGAAGACCTAACCACCCAGATAGTGGCACACTACTGTACCAAAAATGTAAATTAAATAACTTACTGTCTTCTGTTGATTACATGGTGCTTTCTAAATTTTAATTAACTTAACAAAATCCTCCTTTTCCCTACTGATGCATGGGTTTCTGTTAGGCAATTTTTCATGCTTGTAATAAAACAAATCAGAACAAATGATGAAATTTGTCTCAAAAATTTGTGGGTTTCCATCTCATCTTGATTGTCAATGTTGCTTTGTGGCCAAGAGAAAAAAAAAAAGAAGAAAGTAACGTAAGGTAGGGATTAGAGAGTAGAGAATGACCATGGGTTTTTAATGTCATGGTCTTCATGACCTAAAATCCTCTTAATAAGACTCATTGTTTAAAGGTTCCTCCACAACCAACAAGAGCCACCCTGAGGACCAAAGCTTTTACATTTGGGACTTTGGGAACATTTCAGATGCAGATTATGTACCGAGTAAAAGAGAAATTGCCATTTTTCATAACATCTTAAAACCCTTCAACTTTAATTTCACTGAAATATTTACACGTGAGAAAAATAATCGTTGACTCAGTATTTTCATTAAACTTATACAAATAAAGTTATTACGTTATAGTAAAACTTTGAAGTGAAATGTGGGGCAACTAAAAATGTGAACCTTTCTGCATTAAATAAGAATACATTTCATAGATAAAAATGATGTGTTGGACGGATACCAAATTCCCTTCCTAAAAGATAGAATCTATTTTTACTCTGTAACTACCAGATTCAGCCACTTGAGAAATGAATTTCTTGAATGGCAAAGTCCAGGAAACACACATCTCAAGACATCACTGTTCCATTTTTTTATTACTTCTAGTTATGTTACCTAATTAGAATAAATTTTCAAGTATCAGCACTAAAGAGCAATGATAATGACAAAACAATTGCATCATATCCCTTATCCCAAACACTTTATCTTAAAAATATGATAACTTTATGAAATGAAATTTTCCTAACTCAAAATTGCCTCCCCTAGTAGTTTGATTATTTCATTAAAATAATTACATTTTCTACATTTATTATTTAGTACTGGCTTATTTTACGAGCAAGTATACTGTGTCGAATATTGCACTGTATCATAAAATTACAGCTGGCTTTTCTATCATTATTGATAATATACATTCATACAATTTCTTTTCTATAGAACTTTATGGTCACAGTTGCTCTGTCTTCCTGTTTCTTTTCTTCCATCTTGAATTATCTTGAAGTCTAATTACAAGATTATTTGTGTGTTGTTCTGTTGAGATTCCTTCGGTAACCTGATTTTGAGATTATTTATTCTTATATATTTGTGTACTACTCAAAAGCTACAAACTGCAAATACGAAACATTATTCAAGGGAGCTCTAACAATTTTCCCAGCAGATTTGCTGTGATTCCTCTTATATTTTCATGATTTTTAAAAATTATCTTGTATGTATTGCCTAAAAGCATTTTCTATAATAATTCTACACCTGAAATTAATGTGGTTTTAAATAAGAACATTAAGCAAAAACAAATAAGTAAAATAACAATTAAATTTGTGGTAAGTGAATGATATACAATCGGTCCAAAAGAATAAGTAAGTAATAAACAAAAAGCTTTTGCCTGTGGTGATCAGAATAAATACCTCTGTACATCTACACCAAAACATCCATCAGGCTTTGAAGTCAAACTGATTTACTCAGACATGATTTCAATAAAACAGCATGTTCTTTTTAATGTAGAAAACGTTAACAGATTAAAAAAGGAATACTCTTTAATTTCCATTAGCATCTTACAGTATTTTTACCACCTTCAAAAATGTGAAATGATTTTTTATAGCTAATCTCAGTTATCAGCATGAAAACCCTCAGAAGAGGGAACATCAACTGAATACCTATCATCATGTGTGGGAGGCATTTGGTTAATTGCTAACTAATGTTGGAGAGCTGGGCACTTTATAGGTACTACCCTAACTAAACTGGTAGACCTGGGCTACATGAGAAAGGCAGCAAAATGAACAAGAAGTCAGCCAATAAGCAGTATTCTAATGTGATTTCTGTATGCCTGAAATTCCTGCTTTCCAGTTTTGCCTTGATTTCCCTTGGCAATGGGTTATAACCAGTGAGTTATAATAAACTCTTTACTCTCCCAATTTCTTTTGGGAAGTGTTTCACTATAGTACTAAAGAAGCAAGCTAGAACAGGCTGGAACTTCAGAGGCTAATGCCAAGAATCTTTTGCTAGATTACCTACATAGGTTGCTTATTGTGGCTGGTGCTCGATTAATGAAATCCTTAAAAAAAAAAAAAAAAAAAAAAAGCTGATTGTATTTTTTTAGAAAGAGTAGTATTGCTACAAAAAAACTGTGCAGGATATATTTCCTTCTCCTTGCTGTTTAAGAAGAATATGGTGAGACTTAGAGCAGCTGTCAAAGAAAGTGCAATGATGAACATCTGAGGAGGAAGCAGCATGGTCTGTGGGTAATCAGAAAGACTGGAGGAGCTCAGCATCTTTGAAAACATTCAGAAACAGTGATCTGTTCTCAGAAAATGTTACAGAAAATGGAAGATGTACTTCTACAATGTTAGCAATTCTGGAACATTTGTGAAATGGATTTGAAAACTTCTCAGAAATACCTGCTTTGGTCATCACATTGATCATTACAAATCACCAGTTTCTAGGCTTAGATTTTCCACTAAATCAACTCTATTTAGGTTTCTTAAACACTTTTACCTCCCTTCCAACCCCCTGACCTTAGATAGGTGATTAGTAGGGAAAAGGAATGTAGACCTCTTTTATCTACTTCCTATAGGTTTAGATTTTTCACCAAACCTACTTTATTTAGGGTTCTTAAGAATCTTTACCTCCCTTCCAACCCCCGACATCTTTTGATAGATTAGTAGGGAAAGTGACTGCAGACCTCTTTTATTTACTTCCTGATGATTAGAGTCAATGGGTCTTTACAGGATTACCAAACTCAGTCTTCAGGATACCAGCAGTCCATTCCACGGGCCAACACAAAGCATCAATATGAAGTCAGAGAAAGCCACAAGATTCATTTAGATTGCCTGGAGAAGCTCTCTGGAACACTTCTCTCTCTGAAGTGCCAAAGCATGAAGATCAGGGTGGTGATGTCATTCCAGAAAGCGATGTTTCACTTTGTATGGTCCTTTTTATATGTCTTCTCTTCAGAGTCCAGCCACGGATGGATATTCTCAGCTGGCCAAGTAAGCACTCGCAAAAGATCATGAACCTAGTTTGCAACAAAACATCATATGACAAAAACTGAGTCTTCAAAGAAACCAGAAACTTCCATGTTACCGGTTTACTTTTCAAAGAAAGAAATTAGAGTTGTGACGTACATTTGAGAATAATTTTTATTTGGGTGGCCTATGCCCTTAGAAAGCTTGATTACATAGGAAAGCATTACATTATTTCCTCTTAATATGGTACTGTGAGGTTATTTTAACTGCTAAGAAACAGAATTGCATCTTACAGGAATCACCACAAATTATAGTGTACTGTCCTGGCAGTTACTATTATTATGGTAGAAAAGTTAAAAATGAAATTCAAAGGCTTCTATGAAATTAATTTTCTTTAAAAATTCTACAAAACAATATTTTTGTAAATATTGATTTAGTTTTTTTTAAAGTGTTGATTTGGATAACTGAAAATTGTATAAATAACTGAATTGCATAGATAACTGAAAATTGTATAAATCGCTAGCAATCTTATTTTTTTCTATTTTTGAAGGAATTATTTCATTTCAGTCTTTATTATATTCACAAAATAAGTTGAAAGTTCTCTTTTTTAAATTTATTTATTTATTTTCATAATTACAGCTTATTCACTTAGTATCCCAACTCTAGTCCCCTCCCTCATCTCCTTCCAATTCCTCCCTCCCTCTTCTCCACCCATACCCCTCCGCCAGTCCACTGATAGGGGAGGTACTTTTCCCCTTCCATTTGATTATGGAAAAGATAAATGAAGTGAAGTTATTTTCAGATTTCATGAGTAACTTAAAATAGCAGAAAAGACAACATTTACTTCTATCTAAAAATGCTCTCTTAACACTTTGCTCACTCATTAATCTGATTAGAAGCTTATATATTTCTGAAAATGTCAGTCCAGAGGAAATTCAGTTGATATTCTAGGATATAAAAAAATTCAACCACAGAAAGCTCAACTCAGGAGAGATCAATTACAAACTCTTAATGATTTTCAAGAATTGCTGGAAGATATTAATTGGCTACAGCCTACAATTGTATTAATTGTTCAAGAGCTAAGTAATTGATTTCAAACCTTACAAGCTGACAAGTACTTAAATAGTCCAAAAAATATATTTAAAAAATTGTCAGCTGAGGCTGATAGAAAAATTGGCTCTTGTAGAAAAGAAATTACAGGATTCGTGAATGGATCACTCAGATACTATCTTAGAATGGGTATTTTTAGTACACAAAACGTAAGACAAAGCAAAAAAACATTAGAGAACTGTGTATAAACAGTTTCTGAATTGATTCTAAAAGGAAAAATGAGACTTCATTGATTAGCAGTGGACACCTTTGGGTTGACTGCTGTGTCTACCTAGCAAGGACTGCCATTATGCTGACAAACACCACCCCATGGTAAGCTTCAGATTACGAACTGTTTAGGACATTTAAATTGCTGTCAACACAGCCATGGCTACCTTGTGTTGACTCCAAGGAAACAGTGCCAGAAGATCTCACTTCAGTGATGCTGATTTTGCAGCCCAGCATGACCAGAATTAATTTTGCTATACTGGCATTTAATTCAAAATATAGCTCAAATGGCCTTTATAGAGTTGTCTCTTCTCTCTGAAACTTCACAAGCATCCATTATTCTCACTGTCTTCAGCATTCTTGTCTTCTAGGCTCCAACAAAAGAGCCCACTGAGCTCTCAATATTCAATGGCGTTTCTAACCCAGAGTCCCAAATGATACAATTCTCTTAAATACTTGGCCGGGCCTGTCACATATAACACTTTATTCATGAGGGAAGTCATGGAAGAAACTCAAGGCAGGAACTGAAGGTAGGAAATAAAGCACAGATCACAAAGAAATGATGCTTACATAAGGCTTGCTTTCTAAGGCTTGCTTGGCCCATTTTCATACACACTCCATGACTTCCTGCGCAGAGCTATATTCATGGATATCACAAAACCACAAAACAAAAATATCCTTTATTATTTCATCTGCAGGAATACTTTATCAAACAAAACCATAATAGGAAATAAGAATTAGAATGAGAATTGTCCTGGGCATGAGCTTAGTGTTGAAGAGAGAAAGCTGGAATGTTTGGGAGTATGCTAATCAACAATTTTCTGAATTCATTGTTGTTTAACATCTTCACATTGTAGAAAAAGTAGTATATGATTTAGGCACTTGTATATTGTTGAGAAGACAGTATAAAACAGTGTTTTGTTAAAATATAAAAAGACCACAAATTTTAATTATGGGATTTAGTCAAAAACTATGAATTTTAAACCAAGATTGAGCTGTTAAACTCATGGGCAAAAACTGAAGAGTGGAAAGACTATCTAATACACAGTTGGAGAATATAAAATGGAAAGACAGAACTCATATGACCAAGTTAAGTTAACAAGCAGCAAAAAATTAAAAGAACACAAGAAAAGCAAATTGTGATGGGATTTAAAAAAAAAAAAAACTTTAAATAGTGTGAAATGACTGTAAACCAGCAAAGAGATTTGACAGTAGTTTTACATATGAATGAATGCCCAGGTATTTAAACATTAAATTCTAGTTTCATCTCCACTGTGATCTTTCTCAGAGAATACCCACAATATGTGTAGAGGTGAATGGCTTGCAGCAACTAATTGAAATAGCAAAAAAATGAAAAGACTATGACTAGAGATGAATTATTTACGACGTTTGTCCATATGATACAGAACAAATTACTTAACCCCAAATGAAGTATCTTATAATCCAAAAAATGTAAAACCTAAATAAATCTATAGAATACAAAGAAGTGAGCTCTAGTTCTCTGAAACATTTTGGATATGGCAAGAAAGCTCTTCATTGAGTAACACAAAAGAGAATATCAAAAAGCTCTGCTTTTCATTTTACTTTATTTTTTCACCTGAAACACCTTTGTCAGGATTAAAGTTGAATAGGAAAATAATTAGACACTTGAACATTGCTATGGAACTATCCCATTCTAAAATCCAGTCTTCAGTGGCTTCTATTCAGTTAGAATTGGGGCTCAAGTTAAGTTATTAAAAATTATGTCAGTAGGAGATTAATGCTAAGTAAAAGGGCTGCCAGTTCAAATTCTATTAAGCAGGCAAGGAAATTAAATGATGAAGCAAAGTATTTTGTAGAGAAAGCTTATAACTATACTTTGTCAGAAGTATAACATTCAAATATGAAAATTAATTTTTTAGTTTATTAATGTTTTAGTTAGAAGAATAATTGCATAATAAATGCATATATATATAATGATAGCCCACATATTAAGTTTTGTCAGTCTTATGCTAATTTTTCCTCATAAAATAATAATAACAAATATTAATATAATTCGATTGACTCCCTTAGTTACATTTTTCTTTCAGTGAAAATGGTGGCAATAAGGTTTGTATCAGGGTATCAGAGATATGGTAGTGTTGAAATGGAGTGTTCTACTAAGCGTGGGAGTCCTTTGACTACGGATTCTGCCTTTTTCTCTTGTTTTATGGTTATGTATAATGTTGATAAATTCATGGTGACTGGAGCAATTAAGTGTAACTGAATAGCCAATGGTAATAGATTTTATCATATCACTCAGAAAAAAAAAAACCTTTATGCCAATTTAAATATCAAATTAATTTTTATTGAAAATGTGCATTTTATCTTTGTAATACATTCTACTGTTCATTTTAAATTTATGAGACTTGAGGAAAATGCTCTTCTTCTCCTTATTAGAAACTTCATGATAAACTGATAAATGTTGACATGATGGCAAAATCAGTATCTTATCTCTCTACAATGATGTCAGGTACTTTAGTTTCAATGATACATTTTGTATCTACTTATTTTAAAGTCTCTTTTCTACTTATTTATAGTGACACAAAATTGCACCTCAAAGAAAACACTTGACTGTGCAGAACAGGGCCTTTGTAAATTCAAACACCTGTGTCTTGCTCCTGGTGGCTCTTTTTCCATGGTTACTTTGGAAATGTCCTTAAGTACCAGTGAGAGCATCACACAGTAGATCTCAGTTCCAATTAGGAAATCTAACATCAGTGGCAGCGTCCTGCCAGCTGAATATCAGATAGCATTCTCTGCACAACCAGAAGTCACTGTGTCAAAAGTATCACAGACTTAGACATAAAACACAAAATAGATGTGAAGTGTCACATGTGGTTTGTAATATTTTCGTACCTTAAAGGGCTGGCGTTCACAATATGCTAGTAAGGTGTTGCTTTCCAATGTTGACAGTGTTAATGACACTAAATAAAAACAGATATATTCATTTAACTGTATCATCTAATATTGTGAAAACAACCAATAAATATAATATCATTTTTGCAAGAGATATAATGAGAAAGAAAACATAGATAAAATAAGAATTTGAAACAATCTGTAAGAGATTATTATGGGAAATTCTGCTAATATTTAACATAAAATATTTTGTTGATAGTTATTGATGTTTCCATATTAATACGTCCACGGTATTTTCATGGCACAGCTTTACTGCATGTAACTATTCAAGAACTATTCAAGCCATAACACTAATTAAGATTAGCTTTATAAAGAACAGTATGACATTCAGTATATTGACCTAAGTAGTACAAACACAGATAGTGAAGAGCTGGACTTTTGTAAAACCATTTAATAGCAATAAAATAGAATATGTTATAGTTTTAATGAACATATTATTTTTTCTAAAATATTTAAGTTTCAGAATCTGAATGTATTTAGTGGGTAGAATTGTGAAGAAGCTTGAGACAGAGTGTTTTTGTAGAAACTAAGCAAAGAAAAAAAGTTCCACCATGAATTTGGACATCAACATCTCTTGGGCTGGGTCCCCAATTTAAAAATGCGGAAAACATGAGAAAGACATGAGAAGTTACTGATGGCTAAGAGTTTCTCCCACCTTTATGGAATATACAGAAAAATCACGAGATAACAACAACAACAAAAATCCTTCCTTTCTTCATAAATCTGTGTATTTGGCGAGAGGAACTTGATAGTTATTAGGGGGATATTAAGTTTGAGTAAGGCCATCAGTGGACTGTCTATTGGTATTCGTAAAGAAGGAGAACTTCTGCAAAGATGCTGTCAATAACCCAGTGAGTGACATGTGGAAAATCCCATATGATGTTAGGTATGCTGCTACACATTTGAGGACTTTCTGTATTCAAAAGCTGAGTCTCTTTTTTCTCTTTTTTAAGTACCCCAACCTAAGGAAATTTGTAAAAATATCTCTATGAGATCAACATCTATGTGTGAGTGGTATTAAAAGATCCTGTTTTGGTCTAATATCCACTTATAAGTGAGTAAATACCATTTGTGTCTTTCTGGGTCTGTGTTATCTCACTTAAGATTTTTTTTCTAGTTCCATCCATTTGCCTGCAAATTTTACAGGATAATCATAGTACAACCCACAGACCCAAAGAAGCTAAGTAACAAGGAGGGACCAAAGGAAGGTGCCTGAATGTCACTCAGAAAGGGAAATGGAATAGACAGCTGGAGTGGTGGGGACAGGGAACTAGGCAGGAGAGGGAATGTGGAGGAAATTAACAGTGGGGATAAGATGTGGGAAGAAGGGGTAGGAAGTGAGAGGGCTGGAACAAGAAGGGAAATTGGGAAGGGACATCTCTTTGTCAAGATGGAGGCCTGCTTACAAGGGTAGGCGCCTGGGAGGATATGGGTGTGACTCTAGCTGAGACTCCCAACAAAGGGGAAAGGGGAACATAAAGACTGAAGTGACCAGCTCCTACCCAGGCAGGACTAGTGGAAGGAGGGGATCAACAACCACCAACAAAACCTGTGAACCAAAAATTACCCTGCCTACAAAAAAATGTTGGATAATGAGGGAACAAAACTAGAGGTAAAGTCCAAACAATAATTGACCCAACTTGAGACCCACCCCAGGATAGAGAGCCATCCCCTGATGCTAATGATGATACTCTGCCATCATTCCAGACAGGACCTAAACTTGACTGTAGTTTGGGAGGCACTAGCCAACAGCACTGATCCAGAGAGATTCTGGGACTTGCAGCCAAGCATAGGGTGGAACTCAGGGAGTTCTGTGGAAATGTTGTCACAATCACAATCCTGATGTGACTTGTTATGTTGGGGAAGGTTATTATGGGGAGGGGACTCCCCTTTTCTGCGAGGAAAGGAAGAGGGGAAGAGGAAAGGAGGGAAAGTGGGTGGAATGGGAGCAGGGGAGGGAGGGGGCACCCTCGGGATATAAAGTAAATAAACTAATATAAAATATAAAAGAAGGAAAAAAATCCAGTTACGAACAATTATTAAAATGGCAATATAATCTTAATTCAAAAACATATCTCACTTATGAATTGAACTGCCTGATTACAGACTATATCAATGAAAATAATAAAAAGTTAGAAAATACAATTTGCATTCAATATGGAAAACTCTTAGTGGCCAAACTAGTAATATTTTTAATTATTATTTTTTTACACTGTATTCACTTTGTATCCCCCCATAAGTCCCTTCCTTCTCCCCTCCCGATCCCACCTTCCCTCTCCCTTCTTCACTCATGCCTCTCCCCAAGTCCATTGATAGGGGAGGTTCTCCTCTCCTTCCTTCTGATCTTAGTCTATCAGATCACACCAGGAGTGGCTGCATTGTCATCTTCTGTGGCCTGGTAAGACTGCTCTCCCCTCAGGAGGAGGTGATCAAAGAACAGGCCAATCAGATTGTGTCAGAGGCAGTCCCTATTCCCATTACTATGTAACCCACTTAGACACTAAACTGCCATGGATTACATCTGCACAGGGGTTCTAGGTTATCTCCATGCCTGGTACTTGGTTGGAGTATGGGTCTCTGGGAAGACCCCTGTGTTCAAATCTTCTGGTTCTGTTGCTCTCTTTGTGGGGATCCTGTCCTCTCCATAACCTACTATTTCCCACTTTTTACATAAGATTCCATGCACTCTGCCCAACAGTTGGCCATAAAGTCTCAGCATCTGCTTTGATAGTCTGCAGGGCAGAGTCTTTCATAGGTCCTCTGTGGCAGGTTCCTAACTAGCAATATTAAGAACAATCTTTGATAATGATAAAGAGATTTCAATCAATGAGTAAGACCAATAATTACAGCATTTTTGACTAATGAAGATGTATGGATAGATTTCAACTAAAATGAACACACAGGAAAATAAAAACAACATTAAAGTAGAAATGTCACTAATCTCCATGCAAATATGAGAAATAAAGCTGGTTGGGGGTGCAATTTCATTCTTAAAAACAGCCATAAATGAAGTTAAAAGTATAGGCTATTAATTAAGTTTATCTTCTTTTAGGGCAAGTAAATTATGTTTTAGACATAAATTTTAAGAGTTCCACAGTGTAGGTAAGTCAGTTTTCATGGTCCATAAAAGAGAAATCCCAAGAACTAGACTAATTTCATATGTAACTTTGGATGTTAAAATTAGAATCACAGAGTATCAGAATGGGCTACTTTTTTCTCATGACCGAAAGGGGTTTCACAAAGCTTGCTCTGTCCACTCATTTGAAGTATTGATAGCATCCATACCTAATGAAATGGAATATGTATCTTCTTGTCTCTTTTTTCCTGCAGATCGTTTGCCTCCATTGTGGAAACTGAGGTGCTGAAAACCACATGAACATTCCTTTGTGTACAAACATTCCCTTTTACTCACAATATCCTATTTCTCTGGAAAGAGCTGTCATTCTGGAATTTTAATTCTTTAGAGAAGAAACTGTTCACCAACCACTATACCTCAGATAAGCAAGAGAGCACCCTTTTGGTAATAAAAGTAACACAGAGGGAAAAAAAGCTGACTGAGTGAGAATCTGTAACCCTCAGACATTAATAACTTCATCGTTACCATCTCAAGTGTGAATTCACATTATGGCTTACCAGTCATACATATTTATAAGTAAATGAAATCTAATATAAACACATATCATTCAGAAATTTTCTGCCTTTCTTAAAATTATATGACCTCACCTTCGATGATATAGTTTGATACCTGAAATTTATTTTTACTGCATTATTATAATATATGGGACCACAGTATGATACTCATCTATATGATGGATTGTCATAACTTGTATTGCTTATGTCATGAACGTTATTGGTTTGCTTATATATTTAAATAAAACAAATATGGTTTGAGTTTCTGCCTTATTTCTTTAAGTATCCAGATGCCATGTAACTTGACATGTGTTTCTAGAAGTGATATAAAGTGAAGCTGTTAATGTCTAATTAATCTATAAAGAACAAAGAGAACGTGGTAGAAAAATAATGGATATAAATTTAGAGTTAATTCTCTGTAATGATATATATTCAAAATTCTACTTTTATAGGATATTTTAAGATGAGCAACATCTATGTTAGCAAACATAGACCATAAGGTCAAAGGCAATAACTGATTTAAATATCATAGATTAAATACATTAAAAACAACTGAAATTTGAAAAATAATAGTACATATGACATTAATAATAATGTAATGATTGCATTATTATTATCATTTCAAAATATTATTACTATAATTAGTAATAGTAGGTGTGACATTCTATTGGGTGACTTTTCTTAGCGAAAGTAATAATCATCTATTTATTCCAGAGCTCCAAGAAGAGACCAAAGGAAGTATTCCACTAAAGTGCAGCTCAGGAATCAACGAGTTTCTCTGGCTTACATATAGGAGCATGGATATGGGATTTCTCACAAGCATCTCAATGACACATAAATGTCTGCATATTCAACGTCTCCTAACCTCAAGCCACACCAACACTGCATCTTAGTCTGCCCTTAAGCTAATATCTCAATCCTATCGTTTAGTATCACCCTTCAGGATACCATTGCCACTCTAAGACAGGAAGCAGCGTGGAAGATCATTCAGGTGAGGTTACCCTCCTGCCTTGTACTAGGAATTGTCTACTGGTATCATTACACAGCCATTACCATGCACCCACATTTGTTGGGGTCTATAAACATAACAACTTCATATTAAGACCAGAATTTTATTTTGGAGATGGAAAAAAATCAGAAGGACTTCTACCTTGATGAAGGTTGAATTTGACTTAGTTGCCAGCCAGAAAGAGAACATTTATATGAGCTAAGGAGTTGAGTATTGCCTTCACTAATTCAACTAGAACGCTTTTCTAGATATGAGAAAAATTTCAAGATGTGATAACTAGAGTAAAAGTCTTCATCAAAAATGTCTCAGCTGCAGTGAGTGTTCAGTTGGACTGTATAGAAAATGAAAGCAATGTGGTTACATCCACCTAGCAAAAATATTGAGATAATTTAATTTACATACTTTTTACAAGTCAGCACTTCCCCTGAAAAACCCTCTCTAATGAATTATTTATTATCTGTAAAGTTCCTCCCATTTTTCCCAGTTTTACTGGAAAATGTTCTTTTAGCATATAAATGAAATTAAATCAAAACATAAGATATTTGGAGAAAAAAAAAACACAGAGACTGATTTTGTTTTCTATATATTTGTTTTGCCCACAAGAAATATCCACGTGTGTGTGTGCATGTGTGTATAACTATCAAAACATATTTATATAATGTATGATATTTCTTAAATAAAAATTCATAAATTATATTGCTAGGCTGAGGAAGATGTTGAGACATTTTAGTTCATATTTTTGTTATGAGGCTGTAACTAAATTACTGAGGTTCTTTCATAAGAAACATGTAAAGGTCAGATTGACTTATCTTTGTGATTGAGGGATATTCTGAATATTGAACTAACCCCAGTGTCCATTTTTGTTCATAAAAAATAATCAAATGTCTGGATTCAGTGCGAGTATGTTATTTCTGAAACCTATAGATCTTGTTAACAAAAGCAAAGATCTTTAACTCACAATCTACATAGAGGTCTGTGCTGTATCAGATGGTACTCTGCACTGGTTTCTTAATGTTAGTTTTATCCAAATGCTGTAGTGCGTAAAAGCTTGTAAACACCTTTTACTAATGTTCATAAATGTTTAACATTTTAAAGATATGCTTTGCTTGACTCTAATGACATGTTCTAACCACAGTGAGTTTTTTAAATTTATTTATTTTTTATTTATTACAATTTATTCACTTTCTATCCCAGCTGTGTCCCCCTCCCTGGTCTCCTCCCAATCCTTCCCTTTCTTCCTTCCTCTTCTCCTCCTATGCCACTCTCCTGGTCCTTTGTTGGAGTATCAGTCTCAGAAAAGACCCCTGTGCCCAGATATTTTGGTTCTGTTGCTCTCCTTGGGGAGCTCCTGACCTTTCCAGGCTCCAACATTTCCCCCTTTTTTCATTGGATTCTCTGCACTCTGCCCAAAGTTTGGTTAAGAGTCTCAGCATCTGCTTTGATACATTTCAGGATAGTGTCTTTCAAATGATGCCCTCTGTAGTAGCAAAAAATTAATACTAATGAGGCATTGTTCTGCCTATTTCTTGGAGTTCTTATCCCCTCTTTCTGTTCATTAAGCATCCCCTTTAATGTACAATTAAATCTTTCTATAACTGCTTGAACTGTTGGACTGTATTGTGTATCTGTAATATGCTTTATGTTATAATAAGCAAAAAAAAAAAGTTTCATTTTGCTGGAAGCATATGCAGGGTTGTTGGGGGTTAATCTGATGTTTGTATTTTGACAGTAATAACTGGCCCTCAGGGTCTGGTTATTGCCTGAGTACAGTTATTGCATCTGTTCTCTTTGTATAAACCTACCTGATTGGCTGATTAAGGGGACGCTACCTGGGAAGGGCAGAATGGGGTAGGCATGGCTAAGGTTCTTGTGCTTTTGAGAACCGGAGAATCATGGGAAAAAAATACAGGAAGAGAAGAGGAAGGACATCATGATGGGCTGACAGGAGAAAAATATTATTTGGGCCAGGAGGAAGGACTCCAATAACGGCATGCAAAGGCCTGGATGAAAAATACAAGCAAGTATTTATAAGTTTAAGGATGGAAGATTATCCAGATGAGGATAGTTAAGGAAGATGGCATGGGAGATGGATGGTGAGGTTATTGAGACGTTATAGGTGAAATATCTGCCTAGCCCAAGATAAATAAGACCAATTACAAAATTTAACAAGTATCTATATCTTATTAATTGTGATAACAGGTTAAATAATACTGCCATGATAAGCAAATGATAAATAATAAGTAACAATATTTAGCCCAACATCATTTTTACTTACTATAACATAGGAGCATTATTTATCTTAATTTGTATAGGTATCTCATGATAGCCATGACTTTTGAGAAGTGTGCAATTACAAAATCAGCCTTTTCAGAACTCAAAACAGAAGCCCATTGAAAGGCTGAATATGTATCAATAGTATGATGTACAAACTTTACTTTCCCAAATTCTGCAAAATGAAACACATCCATCTGCCAAATTTCATTTTAGGGGGGACACTGACTGCTTCTTCTAGCAGGTAATGGAATTATATTATACAAAAAAACTAGTAAGATTTTTTTTTCTTTTTGAAACTTCTTTGGCTTGTTGCTAAGGGATGGAAAAAATTCTCTTTAATCCTTTGTTGTTAACATGATTTTTTAAAAATGATATTGTGGGATTCTAGCACATTTCATATTAAAAGGTGATCAATTTCTTTATTTCCTCTTGGCAATAGCCAAGAATTGAATATGGGTAAAATGTAAGCAGACTATTTCATCCAGTCTGCTGCAGTATAAATAATGATGTTAATTCTGAGTTATCAGGAAAAAAAATTCTACAGTTTCTATGTGTAACACAATCCTTTCTATATATTGATAGTAATTAAATTGATAGCCTCAGAAAATCCAATAAAACAGTAAGAATTGCATATAGCTTTAATTTTTGAATCGGAGCATATTGGTTTTGAATTACTTATATTTCTTATCATATAACCTGAAATTTCTGATTTATTTATATCACTATAAAATGTAGAAGTTTCAGAAATTTGTATCCGTTTTACTATACCGGGAGGGGCACCCAAAATACAATTAGTTCCTTTTTTAATTTTATTTTTTTTCATAATTTATTCATTATATATCTCGATTGAAGCCTCCTCTCTCAACTCCCCCAGTTCTATCCTCCCTAACTCTTTCCCTCACCCCTTTCTCCTAGTTCCCTGAAAGGGGGAGTTCTTCACCATCGCCATTTGCCCACAGCTTGTTAAGTCTTATGAGGACTGCCTGGATCCTCTTCCTCCATGGCCTGGCAAGGCCGCATCACCAGGGACAAGTGATCAAAAAAAGTCAACTGAGTTCATGATAGAGGCAGCCCTTGCTCCCCTCACTTGGAGACCCACATTGAGACTGAGCTGCCAATTGACCACATCTAAAGAGGGCGTCCAGGTCCTCTCCATGCATGGTCCTTGGTTGGTGCATTAGTCTCTGCAGGATCCCCTGGGCTCAGATCTTTTATCTTTATTGTTCTCCTTGTGGGACTCCTGTCTCCTCCATGTCCCTCTATCCCACCCCCTCTTCTTCCTTAAGACTCACTGCGCTCTGCCCAAAGTTTGGCTATTAGTCTCAGCATCTGCTTCAATGGATTCTTTTAGAGGACCTTCTGTGGTAGGCTCCCATCCTGTTTCCTCTCCTCCATCACTTCTGGTGTCTATCCTGTTTGCCATTCTGAATGAGATTTAAGCATCCTTCCTATGGTTTTCCTTAGTGTTTACTTTCTTTATGACTGAAGATGACTCTCCTATAGTATACGACTAATATCTGCTTATAAGTGAGTGTATACCATGCCTGTTTTTGTGTTTCTGGGTTACCTCACTCAAGATGATCTTTTCTAGTTCCATTCATTTGCCTGCAAATTTCCTGATTTCCTTGTTTTTAATAGCCGAGCAGTATTCCATTGTGTAAATGTACCACAATTTCTGTATCCATTCCTCCTTTGAGGGACATCTAAGTTGTTTCCAGATTCTGGCTATTACAAATAAACCTGCTAAAAAAGACAGCATCTTCAACAAATGGTGCTGGTCCAACTGGATGTCCACATGCAGAAAAATGAAAATAGATCTCTATTTATCACCCTGCACAAAACTAAAGTCCAAGTGGATCAAAGACCTCAACATAAAACCTGATACTCTAAATCTGTTAGAAGAAAAAGTGGGAACAGCCTAGAACTCATTGGCACAGGAGACAACTTCCTGAACAGAACACCAACAGCACAGGCTCTAAGAGCAACAATCAATAAATGGGACCTCATGAAACTGAAAAGCTTCTGTAAAGCAAAGGACACTGTCATCAAAACAAAACGCCTGCCTACAGATTGGGAAAGAATCTTCACTAACCCTTTATCTGACAGAGGACTAATATCGAGTATATACAAAGAACTAAAGAAGCTGAAAAGCAGCAAACCAAGTAATCCAATTAAAAAATGGGGAACAGAGCTAAACAGAGAATTCTCGACAGAGGAATATTGAATGGCAGAGAAACACTTAAAGAAATGCTCATCCTCATTAGCCATCAGGGAAATGCAAATCAAAACGACCCTGAGATATCACCTTACACCCATCAGAATGGCCAAAATGAAAAACTCAAGGGACAACACATGCTGGAGAGGTTGTGGAGAAAGGGGAACCCTCCTCCACTGCTGGTGGGAATGTAAACTGGTACATCCACTCTGGAAATCTATCTGGCGCTTTCTAAGACAATTAGGAATAGTACTTCCTCAAGACCCAGCTATACCACTGCTAGGTATATATCCAAAGTTTGCTCAAGTACACAAAAGGGATATTTGCTCAACCATGTTTATAGCAGCTTCATTTGTAATAGCCAGAACCTGGAAACAACCCAGATGTCCATCAACGGAGGAATGGGTACAGAAATTGTGGTATTTTTACACAATGGAATACTACTCAGCAATCAAAAAGGAGGAAATCATGAAATTTGCAGGCAAATGGTGGAATCTAGAAAAGATCATCCTGAGTGAAATATCCCAGAAGGAGAAAGACAAACACGGTATATACTCACTTATATAGACATATAAGATATGATAAACATAATGAAATCTACACACCTAAAAAAGATAATCAAGAGAGCGGACATGGGGTAAGATGATCAGTCCTCCTTGAGAAAGACAGATGGGATGTGCATTGAACATATGACAGGAGTCTACTGAATGCATTTGAAAGACTCTAACTAGCAGTGTTTTCAAAGCAAAGACTCATGACCAAACCTTTGGCAGAGTACAGGGAATCATAAGAAAGAAGGGGAGTTAGTCTGATGAGGAAAGGATAGGAGCTCCACAAGGACCAAATATATCTGGGCACAGGGTCTTCTCTAAGACTGACATGCAACCAAGGACCATGTATGAATGTAACCTAGAACCTCTGCTCAGATGTAGCCTGTGGTAGCTCAGTAACCAATTGGTTTCCCATAGTAAGGGGAACAAGGACTATTTCTAACAGGAACTCAATGACTGGCTCTTTGGCCTCCCCACCCCCCAAGGGAGGAGCAGTCCTGTTAGGCCACAGAGGAGAGCTTTGCAGCCAGTCCTGAAGATACCTGATAAAACAGGATCAGATGAATGGGGAGGAGGTCCCCCCTATTAGTGGACTTGGAAAGGGGCACGGTGGAGATGAGGGAGGGAGGGAGGGACTGGGAGGGAATGAGGGATCAGGACACAGCTGGGATACAGAGTTAATAAAATGTAACTGATAAGAAAAAAATAAAATAAAATAAAACAGAAAAAAAAAAAAAAAACAAATAAACCTGCTAAGAACATAGTTGAGTAAATGTCCTTATTGAATGGTGGGGCATCTTTTAGGTATATGACCAGGAGTGTTATAGCCAGATCTTGAAGTAGTGCTATTCCAAATTTTCTGAGAAAGTACCAGATTGATTTCCGAAGTGGTTGTAAAAGTTTACACTCCCACTAATTAGTTCTTTTTATGAACTGGATGTGCTTGCTTTGGGGATATTTGTTTTTAATTTCTTCCGAATAATTGCTACTAGGACTAAGTCAATTTTTATTAATTTTCCATAATGTGTTAATTTCACCATTAGTATAAGATACGAGGATTTCTGCTGGGTCTGTTCTTGATAACTGACAAAGTCATGTTCTTCCATTTACAATTAGATCAGAAACTTTTTCTACTTAAGTTTTAAGGTTTTTACTGTGTCTATGTGATAAGAAGACCCATTTAAAAATATTATCCTCCCTGCATAATGAGTACACTAGGAGAATGAATAGAAGGCAACATAAGTAGAACACATGGGATCTAGGAGGTTCACATGCACATCATGACACTTCTGCACTACTTGAGTCACCTTGGATTTTTTGTTTGTTTGTTTTATTTTCCTTCAGATGTTTAGGACTTTTTAAATTGAAATCACCTTGTAAAGTTTGAAACAAATTTCTCATCTCTTGAGTAGTTAAACCAATAGTAGACTGTATTTTGTTTAACATCTTCTAATAGTTTTAGAAAGTCATTAGGAGCTTGTAACTGACATTTTATGATCTCTACTTTCTGTGGATGAATCTTTTATTGACTTAATTTGAATCCAAAAAAGCTAATAGAATCTCCTGTATTTTTTTCAGAAGTAGTCTTTATCTACTTGCAAAAGTAGGTAAAAATCCTTTTTGCTTCATTATCACTCTCCAATGTATTTGCATCAGAACTGGCCAAAAAGCCCTTTGATCCCCTCCCCCTGGGGGTTGCAGCCTTGCCAGATCACAGAGGAAGATGATACAGCCAGCCTTGATGAGACATGGTAAGCTAGTGTCAGACAGAACGGAAGGAGGACCTCCCTTATCAGTTGACTAGGGGAGGACTATATGGGGAGAAGAGTGAAGGAGCTACAGCTGGGATACATTATTAAATTGTAATTAATAATAAATAGATAGATATTTAAAAAAGAGTTGGCCAACAAGGTATTACTCATATAATAATAAATTATGAATTGAGGAAATTGTTTATAAATTATTTCTAGCAGCTGTTGTATAAAATATTAACAATGCTGGACTAATTAACATTCCTTGGGAAAGAACTTTTCACTGGTATCTTTTCACAGATTGAACACTGTGATAAGTATGTACTGTAAAAGAAATTTTTTCTGTATCTTGCTCTTGTAGGTGAATAGTAAAGAAGCAATCTTCTAAGTCAATTATTATTAGAGGACATCATTTTGGTAATAGAGAAGGTAAGGAGATTCCAGTCTGCACTGGACCCATAGGTTGGATCAATTTATTTAAAGCTCTTAGGTCAGTAAACATTCCCCAATTTCCAGTTTTTTTTTTTTATGACAAACACAGAAGAATCCCGAGGAATTTTAGACTGTTCTAAATGTTGAGCTTCTAGCTGCTCTTGTACCAGCTTCTCAAGTGCCTATAATTTTCCTCTATTCAAGGACCATTGCTCTACCCACATAAGGGTGTCAGTTAACCATTTGAAAGGTAAGGATATTTCGTTTTGTTTTGTTTTTCCAAATATCTGCAAAACTGATGGGCTCCTTGTGACTACTTCCAGAGCAGTGTTATCTTCTCTAGTATGGCTTTAGGTCTCCAATACTGAGTTTGGATGAGCTATTTAATTGCTGGCTGGAAATGCCTGACTTCTCTTGTTTGTTGCTGAGGTACCAGCTAATCCCCTTATGGATTTTCCTATCAGTAACAGATTGCATTGCATATCTCTTGCATATCTGCATCCATTAGTCCAATGTCTACCCCGACCATTTCTTTTACAAATCGAGGCAGGCTGAGGTCTTCTAGTAAAGACTCTAAGATCAGCTTGTCTACAATCCTTCTCAAATTTGATCTCGTGTCCTACAGTAAAAAACAAAACAGATGTTTTGATATTTAGGATTATTAGCCATTGCTTGTCCAAATACATTGTCAGTAGGTTCAATATCAGCAATAGTTCTAATCCATTCACCCGTGTGTGTGCTGATCATACTCTTAAAGGTCTAAAAACAGTTTTATACTCTGCATCTCCATTTCGAAATTTAAAATTTCAATTAGTACCTGGTTTGAATCTAAATATGATAATGTTCTGTTTATAGCAGTCTTTAATCTATGTACGAAGTCAGGAAAAGTATATCTGAAGCTTTACATAGTCTTTGTGAATGACACAGACATTTTTCCTTGTTCCTCCACCTTATCCCAGGCTCTTAAAGCTACCAAAGTACATTGTATAATAACAGAGTCATCATTACATCTGTTGTCTTAAATCAGCATATTGACCTTCACCTAGCAATTTATCTTTCATGATAGAAACAACTTTAGACCTATTATGATTTTCCATAACTGCAGCTTCTTGTCACCATGTCAACCACTGTAACTGAGAAGCAGCTTCCTGTAGAGCTGCTGCTAAGTCTTTCCAGTCTTGGTAGATAATTCTGTTTTGGATAGCTCAGGTATTTAACATTTGTCTCACATAGGTAGGAGAGTGCATTCCATAAGTTACTATTAATCTCTAGAAATATTTTAAAACTTCCTCTGTGGCAGGGCAAGTCTGTAACCTCCAGGGGGAGGCTCCTAGTTCATGTCAGAGACAGCCCCTACACCACTTACAAGAGAACCTACTTGGAAACTGAGTAGCCTATGGGCTTCATCTGAGCAGAGGGAGCTAGGTCCTCTCCAAGCATAATCCTTGGTTGGAATATTCGTCTCTGCTGGCTCCTCTAGACCCAGGTTTTGGTTCTGTTTATCTCCTTGTGGAGCTCCTTTCCCTGCAGGTCTTTCTACCTTCCCCATCTTCCATAAGATTCCCTACACTCTGCTCAAAGTTTGGCTGAGTCTCAGCATCTGCTTTGATAGCATGCTGGGTAGTCTTTCAGAGGCTCCCTGTGGAAGGCTCCTGACCTGTTCCCTGTCTTCTCCTACTTCTCTATCCTGTTTGCTCTTCTGTGTGAGGATGGGAGGAGAAGAGGGAGGAAGCTACAGTCAGATACAAAGTGAATAAATTGTAATAAATATTAAAATAAAGAAACAGATAGGTAGGTAGATAGATAGATAGATAGATAGATAGAGAGAGAGAGAGAGAGAGAGAGAGAGAGAGAGAGAGGATTCCAGAGTAGTTGATCATTTTGTGAATTTTTACCATTTTCTGACATTGTTCCTTGGTAACTGGAAAAGCTAGAAGGAGTGGCAAACCTTTCCTTACTTTCATTAAGAAGTGTCACTGTAGGTTCAATGGGCAGTCTGTCTTGATCCTTCATCAGGGACCATAGGATCAGAGTTAAGCATTTCCTGTTCTCTTATGTTCTCTGTCTTTTGTCTCTCAAGCCTTTGTGCTATCATAGCTATTTTTGTTGTGCAGCTATTTTTTCAACCCTTTTGAAAGAAAATGTACAGAAATTGTGATTGAAAGTATGGAGGTGTTTACTCCAGTGGTCACAAGTGCAGTAAGCGCTTCAATGGCTTTTTCAAATAGCGAGTCTTTCCCCTCAGTCCTTTGCACTTAAGAGACCTTAAATGGAGTTTTCCATTTTTCAATGCAGGAAATATGTCTATATAATTTAAACTGTCTATTGAGCTGGCTCACTGTGGTTCACTGCCTCAGAGGTTCATGCATTGTTCCTTGCTATTGGCTCAAGTCTCCTGTGTCTCTAGGCATCCAGCCAAACCTGAAGAACTGATGCTTCCTCTGGAGGGGATCCCAGTTGAATTTCTCCTCTGCAGCCTTCTGTCAGATGTCCTCAGCTTTCCGCAATGTTGATGGGCTTTCTCCTTCTTCAATCATGATGGGTTTCCCTTCCAGCCATGTCAGCAGATATAAATGTTGTGTTTATTTCCTTAGATGGCGGTGATGAGTGGAGAGCTCTATCCAAGCTTTCTGACTGACTTGCTCTGCTTGAAAAATTGCCTCTGAACTCCACGAACTAAAATGCACTGACTGCATGAACTGAAAGAAACTGAATGGAACTTCAGAAACTCAACTGCATTCAATGGAACTGTACCAAACTCATCTCTGCTCCAGAACTGCTTGTAAGCCGCCTCTTTTTCCTCTCTGCTTTTTAGTGTTGGTTGTAACCTATCTCTGACTCATTCTGTCAAATCTTTCTCTTATTCATCACTTTGCTCCACAATTTAGATATCAATATTGAAATTAAATGTGTGTACTAAGGGTTTATATGTATTCTAGCTAGAGGGATTAAAGGTGTCTGTCTGTATTCCAGCCAGAAGGATTAAAGATGTGTCTACATTCCAGTCAGATCACACAGGCCTAGAAGGTCTTTGAATATGATCCCTTGCCAGAGCAGTCATTTTGCTGGATTAAAATGTCTCAATACAAATAACAAAGAATGTTGGTAGGAATGTAAATAAAAATGAGCCCCTGTGCATTGTTGACAGGAACAAGATTTATCACAAGTCTGTATACAATATCAGTCACATTAGCAACCCCACTAGTGGAAGTGTGTCCAAATAAATAAAAGTTACTTCTGAAAAAGAAAATTGACACATTTACCTGAGTATTAGTAGTAGTGAGGAATCCATTTAAACAGTTGTCATGTCCACAAGTACTAATGAATGAAGAAAATGTGATAAGTACACACAGGGAATACAAAAAGGTTTCTCTTCACTGTAAATGCATAGATGAATCTAGAATGCAATGTGCTCAATAACAAAAGCCAGAGGAAGTAGAGAACAACTATGAACTCCCGTGTATGTATAATTTAAAAACCCTTCACTAGAAAAAGCACATGATCAGTTTGCAAAATTGGTTTGCAGTGGTTACAGAGCAGGAACCAAAAATCTTGTTTGAAAAATATAGAGTTCTGGCCTGGAGAGATGGCTCAGAGGTTCAGAACACTGGCTGCCTTTCCAGATGTCCTGGGTTCAATTCCCAGCAACCACGTTGTGGCTCCTAACCATCTGTAATGATGCCTGGTTCTTTCTTCTAGTGCGGAGACACACATGCAGGCAGAACACTGTACTTATAATAAATAAAAATAAATCTTAAAAAAAGAAAAATATAGAATTCTGATATCTGGTGTGAAATAAGAGTGATAGTGATACCACTGATTAGTTTGACAGTGGCACTGACTGTAAAATGTGTCTGTAAATAAAGTCATCATCGTATATTCCTTAAAAATATACTCTATTTTTATGTGAATTGCATTTTCTCAAACTTGAAAAAATAAGTAAGACAGGAGTGAAGTCGAAGAGGTTGCTTCAGAAAGCACCCAGAAAGAAAACCACTCTATTCTTATGCTTCTATTCTTATATTTTTGGAACACATCAGCCACTTGACTAAATCCTTGAAATCCTAAGAAAAAAATAAGACAATTTTATGACTGATGGAAATTCTCCTTTTGGGGCCACCAGAAATCTGTGTGGACTACTAGATATCGATTTAACTATAGGAAAATAAAGGATCCACACTGAGGCTACACATCATCCACCTGCTCAACTCAACATGAGCTGACATCCTACAGTATTGTGACTTACCTCATGGTTGATCTTTTAATGCTCAACTGTTTGAATATTTTTGCTTTGTGTTACATACTAAAAGATAGACATTGATATCGTAGATAGGTGCCACTATTAGAAAAACAAACTATGTGGAGTTGTCTTCGGTAATACATTATAAACAGAAAGTTACAAGCAATCTGGCTGAGGCTCAGTGCAGGTATTTGGCCAGAGGATGATGGGCTTTGATTGAATCCTTATCACTGCAACAAGAGATCAAAACACCAGGGCTATTAGTAGAAATCAATGAAACGCTAGTAAAGTCTGAACATATTGCAAGAAAATTAATTACTGTAGCAAACAGAAAAATTCTAATCCCCAAAGCAATAGTTGATGCTACAAAAATAAACAGATTTTGTTGGGTCTGAACATACACCGTTTTGGTACTCATATCGGTGGAATGGGAAGCTCCATATTTCTCCAGAGAAACAGTAAAAGAAAAGCAGAGTCTGTCACCTTCAACTTTTTCAGAATTCTGGAAAGCAGCCATAGCTATGCAGCAAGAGATAGAACACAAAATCAATAATTGAAAAAAAAATGAAAATGGCCAGAAGCTTTGCTGATGCTTTAGTGTCTCTTGTCTGGCCTGAGTTTCCCTTCAGCACATCCATGGTATATGCTGACGTTGGCTAGAATTCTTAGAGTAGAACCTCTAAGTCTCATTTCAGAGGGAGCAGAATAGGTCTAATTCACATTTATGTCTGTTAATTCAAACCCTTCTGGATATTTATGTCTGATATTTATTACTTGATATCTCTCTATACTTTGTCTTCCTAAAAACTTTCTATTCATGGAAAAACAGAGGTAGGTATTTCCTGAAAATATGGAGGGACCATAAATAATGTCCTGGTGTCAGATTCGTATAAAGATTCTTGTAAAGTATGTCTAAGCATGCAGTTAAAACAAAGCCTCTATATCATCCTTGCTCTCACTAAAGCTTAAGAATCATCACAGAAGAAGGAACAGAAAATTTAAAGACCTAGTGGTAAAGAATTATTGCTGCAAAATTTTTTGGACATAAAAAGCCAAATACATACATGGATTCATAACAACTGTGTCTTTATGTACAAAACCTGCACACAATCAAGCCAATCATAATCCCAGCATGGATGGCGAAGGAATTCACAAAGACCTACCCCTAGTTTAAGAGCTGTTGGCTGATAGGAAAGGGAGGTAGTTGTTTTCAGGAGTAGTAACCCATACTTCAGGATGTGATCCTACACCTGTGCACATACTAGCAGCATTAAGGGGGCTTGGTTGGTTTTCAAGAATATAGTTGAGAGGAAAAAATGGTTGAAGATTTGATAAAAACATTACTGAAGGGCTGTAGTCCCTTCAGTAATAGCTATTATCAATGCACATATAATATAGACTCTATTCACAGCTCAAAAGTAATTGAAAAGCTTTTACGAGCTGTCAATATTGCATCTTCCACATCTTTGCAACCTCCAGTTGGAGAAAACTTATGTTATAGCAAACATGAGTGAAAAATGAAGACAGATTCTGTGGTTATAAGAACTTGCTGTTCTTGCAATACTCCCTTCCCATCATCTGGATAGGGGCCCTCAACAGTCTATAACTCAAGTTCCAGATGATCCAACATGTACTTTTTGTCCTTAGTGACCATTGGCCATGCACACTGTAAACTTACATACACACAATCAAACCAAGCATGCACATAAAACTATAACAAATTGCGTAAAATTCTATGAACAAAATAAATGAACTGTAAAGAAAAAAATAAAATTAGATGAAAGCCATCCACCAAAATAATTCATCTTTGAAATGTGGATGAAGTCTTAGGCCAACGTAGAAGAAGTTCAGTATCTTTGATATTTCATAGAAACTGTTGTTAAGGATTTAGGGATAAAAATTTACCAGTCTGATATATTGAAAATTGTACCTACTACAGTAGAAACTTTCTAAAATATGTATGCATGCACATATGTAAGTAGATTGAGTAGAGTTATCCTACAACATGAGGACAATGTCTTTTGCTGACCCAATAGGTTTCCAAATGCATCCCCCATGCCAGGAAAGGATTATCTTTTTTTAAGCTGTTAGTCAGTGGAGTCACATTCCTACCCACCTGGAAAATTGTAGACTATCATTATTCCTGATTACCTTTAAGGTAAGACTCTCTTGCTGAAGATACCACATAGTGATAAAAAACTAATAGAGAAAACGAGCTAGTACCAATATGGAAGTCTCATTTTCTACTGGTATCTTCCATAGCGACAGAAGTCCATATGCAGGCTACCAGGGCAGAAAATTATTCAACATTCTTACCTAGCTGTGAGCCCTGTCTGCATTGATGACAACAGGCATGGCAAAATGTATCCATTGGTACACTAGAGTCAAAATATTATTAGATCAAACACCTGCTTTCTTCCTGTATTTAACCCCTTTGAAGAGCTAACTCATTCTTGATATCCTTTACTAGACCCTAAGTAATTATACTTTTACCTGTCCATTAGCAGGTCTCTAAAACATCATCAAAGGTTCTCATTGTTGTAGTATATGCCAATTACTACAGAGAGCCACAATTGCTCAACTTGCAGGGACTAATAGACCATGGAGGACTCAGGTCTAAAAATACCATCTGTATTCAATCTTCCTACCATGGTACAGAGAGCATTGTGTATGATGAGAAGGATCATTTGTTATATTCAGAAGTAGTGGATGTCTGCTTCTAACTAGTATCTGTCAGACATGAAAGGAATGACACACATGTAAACTCAAAATATCTATGAGTGGTTACAAGCCTGTCACTAGATAAAGCAGCAAAAATCCCAGTATTAACAGGAGAGGTGGCCACAAGTACCTATAGGTAAGGAGCTATTGGAAATTGTGACTGTTGTGGGATGGAGAGCTGATTTTCTTTCATGATATATTTTCTGAGAGGCTGGCCATATTTTAGTAGATGGTTTTATATTTATTCACATAGCAGAGGCCCACAAGAGGTTTTAAATCTGAGGGAAAAAAAGTGGTAGGGGAGAAGGTGGAGGGGAGAGGATGAGATGTGAAATTTTTGAAATCACATATATGCAGTGTTGAGATAGACAAGTGTTGGTTGCTTGACTTCCTAGATCATTGTTATCCTACGGGAAGATTCTCATGTGCTCAAAATGATGTTCTGTAAACCTTGCCTTGAAAATTGTCCCTGATTGAATAATAAAAGTTGCTGACAGCCTATAATTGGGCATAGACAGAAGTGGATGGTAAGACTTCCTAGGAGAGAGAAAGGAACTCTGGGGAGAAGGAAAGGAAGGTTTTTCCTCTAGGAAATAAGAGAAGAGTTTAACATGACCTGGGTACTGGAAAGTATAGCTAACCATGTGGCTGGATGGGGCTTCATGCTTAGGTTAACTCAGATGAGCTATTTGAGAGTCTGCCCAGCTAAGGTCTAAGCTTTGAAATAGTAAAAGGTCTTGGTATCTTTATATTTATGAAAGTCCACCAGGATCTCACAACAAATACCCTGTGTCTTAGAACAATGCATGACTAAAATTCTTAAACAAGAAAAAAATAATATGCCAACATAGAAATAGTTGAGATCTGGAAGTTCATGTGGAAGTAAGAATTTGTTTTTATTCATTATCCTTTATGAAGGATCTACAATTTTTATTGTTTTAGGTTTTTTCTAGGAGCCATAGAAAATGACATAGATTTTATTTGAAGAAGTATAGAAGGTGGAGAAATAGATTGTATATTAATGGTACTACTTAAAATGTATGAGGTAAAAATATATTATGGAATTTATAACTAGCAGTAAAAATCTTAATTACAAATAATGGGGGCCATGGTTAGATGTGCAAGAGGCACAAGAGCTATGTTAATATGTTTTATTATGGCATTAGTGCAAAAAGAATACTAAAGCATCAGAGGAAAGTATAGAAGATGCAACAGACTTTAACATTTTGGATATAGAGAACACTTCAGAAGAAAGTAGAAAACAGAAGGCTGGAATGATATTTTTACAAAATTAAAATTCATAAAACATTTTTAACATTATAATATCCCTTTATTCAATTTTATTTTAAATATTCTTGGAATTATAATCATCATTTCCCTTTTCTTTTTTCCTCCTTCTTTCCTCCAGCCATATAATCTCTCTTTTGTTCTCTCTCAAATTTGTGGATACATTTGTAAAACTGTAAGAACAAATCAGGATAATGTAGGCTGTTGATGATTCCAAATGAATATACATCAAGAATAAATGGAATAAATGTGAAAATATCCATTTCAGGGAGAAAGAAGATCAAGGAGGAAAAATCACAAGATTTTGACAAGTGTTAAGAGTCTAAAACAAATTAAAACTTTCTTTGAATAAAATTTAAGTATCATTTTAATTTATTGCACTATAATTAATGACAAAAATACAATTGTCTTTGATGAAACTAGATATGATGGCATGTTAGAGTTAATCTTATAGGTTTTTTTATTGGATACACATTATAAAGTACAAAATAAAATAACGGAAATAAGAAGGTATCTTTTGTAAAGAAACATTATTTGTTAATATAAAAAATGATGTATTTTTATCATATTCATTCCCAAGTGCTCTCTCCCTCAGTCCACTCCCACTTTCCTGCCTTCCCCATACTCGTCTTTTTTCTTAAAATTAACAACCAATCATGTCCAGTTAATCCTGTCTACCTCTTTCTGAGTGTAGAGACTCTGGGAAACAGAGTCTAGGAAATAGTCACCTAATAGAAGTTATACTCTTACGAAAAACTGACTGTCTATAGTTCTTTAGCTGGATGGTGTTAGGCTAATAAAGTACTTTCCATTCCAAATTAGAGTCTTGTGTGGCTTTGATCTGTTCAGGCAACTGCAAATGCTGTATTTATGAACACACTGACCCTGTGGTCTTGCCATATCCACAAGACAATGCTTTGTCCCAGGCCTCTCTTACCTCTAACTTTAACAAAGCCAGCTTCTCTTGTAGGATACAGTCTGACATTTGGAGAATACGTGACCCATTTATGGCACTCCATAGTCATCTGTTCTCTTCCCATGGTCCAGTCCTGAGCTACTTTTTAGCTGTCATTCATTTCACAAAGTAACTTCTCTTAGGAGCCATGGTAGCTATATTAATATTTGAAGAGAAAAGTAACCATTGAGAGGATGATTTGATAATATGTCCATTTAGCAAAATAGTAGTAGTAGATTTACACCTGGAGCCTATAAGATTTTTTTAATTCAATTTTTATTAATTACAGTTTAATCACTTTGTATCCCAGCTGTAGCCTCCTCCCCCATCTCCTGCAAATCCCACCCTCCATCCCTCTTCTTCTCCTATGCCCCTCCCTCAGTCTAATGAGAGGAGAGGTCCTCCTCCCCTTCCATCTGATAGTAGTCTATTAGGTCTCATCAGGACTGGCTTCATTTTCATCCTCTGTAGATGGCTGAGACTGTTCCCTCCTCTGGGAAAGGTGATCAAAGAGCCATTCCCTGAATTCATGTCAGAGACAGTCTCTATTCCCATTACTAGGGAACCATCTTAGACACTGAGCTGCCATGGACTACATCTGGGCAGGGGTTTTAGGTTACCTCCATGCTGGTCCTTGGTTGGAGTATCAGTCTCACAAAAGAAGCCTGTGCCCAGATCTTTTGGTTCTGTTGTTCTTCTTGTGGAGCTCCTGTCCCCTGTAATTATTTTTTCCAGTGAGGAATTCTAATGGTATGCCAAAAAAATTTTTTCTGTTAGATATTGATGGTTTATTAGAAGTCTTTCGTAACCTGATTGGGGCAGAACTACAGTAAGAACTCAGGAGCCTCACTGTGACATTTTCAAGGTCTCACAGTAGGGTGTTTATAATAACCAAATGCAAAAGACATGGCGAGGGCAGTACCAAGCAATATTACGTTTTTGGCTAACAAGACAAAGCATTATCAGCTGACCTTAAGTGGATACTAGACATATAATATAGGATAGCATACTAAAATCTGTACACCTAAGGAAACTAATCAGGAAAGAGGACTCTGGCTAAGATCCTCAATCCCCATTCAGAAAGGCAAAGAGGATGGACATCGGAGGAGGGAGAAAACAGGGAAGAGGACAGGAGCCTACCACGGAGGGCCTCTGAAAGGCTCTATCCTGCAAGATATCTAGGCAGAAGCTGAGACTCATAGTCAAACTTTGGGCAGAGTATAGGGAATCTTATGAAAGAAGGGGGAGAAAGTCAGACCCTATAAAATTTTTTAATCATGGGTTCTTGGCCAGATATGTAGAAACATGTCCCTCCCACCATGATGCAGAATGGACCTTAAACTCAATCAGATGGCTACATCCAGCATTTTTTTCCACTATTGTTCTCATCTACCATATAGCTCACTTTTATAGCTCATGAGTGGTAAGTTTAAAAAGTGAGGAAGAGTAACCAATAAAGAATAAAGAAACAAAAATTAAAAATTACAAAAAAACGCAGAAGGCAGGAAAACTGTGTTAAATCTGACCCAGATATATCTTTAATTATGAATTAAGTAAATTCATAATGCCAATCAAAACAACAGACCCATAACATTTATTCCATATTGTTCCCAATGGCAGTTCTGCCATCATATATTGAGGATGCCCTTTGAAATTCTCAGTCTGGTAATTGTTTTATATTTTTATATAGGTTTGAGTTCTGTCCCTCTTCCTTTTTTTCTCATCACTACATGTTATCAGAGGATTTCTGAGACTTTAATCATACTTAGTGTCATCTAGGTGTTTCATTGGACCATCTGAAGTAAGTTGTAAGGTACTAAATCTTTGATTTTGAGACACTTTTCTAAATAAATTACTAATACAACCCAATAAAGTTGAAATTCTTTTTTCTAGTAAATGATATTTTTTGAATAAATTCAGAAACTTGGATATATATATATATATATCCAAGTTTCTGAATATATATATATATTACATTGTATATAGTTTATATAAACAGAAAAATTGTCAAAATATAATAGAATAAAATACAGTACAGCAAAATATAATGGCTTATAAATCTCTTTCCAAATTCTAACTCATGGCTTTCATTTCATCGTATTCTTATTTTTAAGAAACCAAAATTCTGATATGTATTTTAAAAATAGCATGTTTTCTAAGGATACGCCTTTCAGCTAACAGAAATGGAAAAAGAGAGAAAAACACACAGTTGAGCCAAGGCACAAATTAATTTGCAAAGTAATCTTTATGGGTCTGTTAACTGCACAAAATGTTCCACGGCCAAATGGCCTATTTTTTATCTTTTACCAGAAATATTTTATGTTCTAATAGTATTCAATTTTTACATAACTCTGGAATTGGATGAGTTGCTGTAGCACTAGTTTTTGATACCGAGTTAACCAAAGCTTATGCTTTTAGCTTTGTCTGGTTACCTCCTGAAAACATCCACAGTAACTGAAACATGAAATTATTTTATGTATAACAACTGGTGGTCCTTTCCTGAATCTGAATATATCAAGCCCTACATCCTCTGTGCACTGCCTTCTAACAACCTGCAGGTGCGTCCCTTCATAGCAATGCCCTTCTCAGAAGGACACTCACTTTTGCACACTGTCTGAAGGTAGCCTGTGGCAAATATTTCATTAGTGTTGTTTTAGGAGGGAAAAAGAGGAGGGGTATCACTTTCGCTGAGGTGTGGACACTAAGGATTGACTATAGTTTTACATTTCCCTTTACAACTACCACAGGTTTCTTTTTTTATTTTTTTAATTTATTTTTAATATTAGTTACAGTTTATTAACTCTGTATCCCAGCTGTGTCCTGCTCCCTCATTCCCTCCTAATCCCACCCTTACTTTCTCATCTCCTCCCTGCCACTTTCCAAGTCCACTGATAGGGGGGGACCTCCTCCTCATTCATCTGATCCTGTTTTATCAGGTATCTTCAGGACTGGCTGCAAAGTCCTCCTCCGTGGCCTAGCAAGGCTGCTCTCCCTAGGTGTGTGTGGGGAGGGGGAGGGGTCAAAGAGCCTGCCATTGAGATCATGTCAGAATGTCAGAATGCCAGTGAGTCAAGGTCTATTTTCTTTTTCTTTTTTTTTTTTTTTTTTGGTGGTTACATATAAAGTATTTAATTTTTTAAGGTAACATTGAGATCCTTTTTTTAAATTTTTTATTAATTACGGTTTATTAACTTTGTATCTCCCCATAAGTCCCTCCCTCCTCCCCTCCCAGCCCCACCCTCCCTCCCCCTTCTTCTCACTTGCCCCTCCCAAGTCCACTGATAGGGAGGTCCTCCTCTCCTTCCTTCTGATCTTAGTCTATCAGATCCCATCAGGAATGGCTGCATTGTCATCTTCTGTGGCCTGGTAGGGCTGCTCTAAAGAAACCAATCAAGAGAGCGGACCCTGACTAAAACGCTCAATCCCCATCCCGAAAGGCAAAGAGGATAGACATCAGAAGAAGAAGAAAACAGGAAACAACCTAGGAACCTGCCACAGAGGGCCTCTGAAAGGCTCTGCCCTGCAAACTGTCAAAGCAGACACTGAGACTTAAGGCCAACTGATGGGCAAAGTGCATGGAATCTTAAGTAAGAAGTGGCAAATAGTAAGATCTGGAGATGACAGGAATCCCACAAGATCCCACAAGAATCCCACAAGCAACAGAACCAGAAAATTTGAACACAGGGGTCTCCCCAGGGACTCATATTCCAACCAAGGAGCCTGCATGGAGATAACCTAGAACCCCTGCACAGATGTAGCCCATGGCAGTTTAGTGTCCAAGTGGGCTACATAGTAATGGGAAGAGGGACTGCCTCTGACATAATGTGATTGGCCTGCTCTTTGATCTATTTCCTTTAAAGATGGCTGTTATTATTGCTAAGTGATCACTGCAAAAAGGAGGCAGTCTGCTGATCTAACTTTGAGCCTCAGGATCTGATGTCTTCTAAGAACTCGTTTCTCTAAAGGTTCTTTCTCTCTCTGTGTGTGTGTGTGTGTGTGTGTGTGTCTATGTGTGTGGGTCTCTCTGTGTGTGTGTGTGACTACATACTGTCCATATGTCCATATTGATTTTCCTCCTCTTCTGGAACCTCTATATTCCTTCTTAATTATCATTATACTCTCTGTTTTTTATTGGCCTCTTATTGACACTTTAGCTCACTCCAGAATTCTGTCCTGTACCCTTCTCTTGGCTTATCCTCTTTACGTTTAGTCTGTATTATATTGTCTAAATTGCTATGCAGGGTGACATCAGAGTACTAGACTCCTTTTTTTTTTTTTTCAGTAGTTTTTGACAATTCTACTTGAATGCCTAATATAGATCCTAGATGCAGCTTGGTAAAAATATAACAGTCCTTTCTTCGTTATGGCATGATTAAAAAAGCTGTTTCATTAAGTATATTCTTCATTTCATTAAGTGATTAAGCATCGCAGATATTCATCTATTTAATATTTTATTTTTTTATTCTTCTTTTATTCTTCAGAGAAAATGTAGTGGTAAAAATGATCACCTTATCTTCACAGTATAATACATCCAACAGTTCCTATGGATGTAGACACGAAGTTATTATGTAATTCAAATGCTGATTTCTGTACCCTTCATATCTGGTTGCAATCCTTTATTCCAATAATCTCCTGTTTCAGTCTTGTATAAACACTGATCCCAGTTGTTCACTGATACACTAATAAAGCAGCTTACAGCCAATTGCTGAGCAGGGTAGCTAATAGGACTCAACTTCTGCAAGCCAAGGAAGGAGGAAAGGTCAACAGAGGAAAAAGGGGTTTCAACCACGGGCAGATGTCGAGGAGGGACCAGCAGATAAAGCTCAGCAAGGAAAGTTACAAAGTGCAAGTGGTATTCCTGGGATGTATGATGGAAGGCTAAGAATAGAGTAATAACTGCTCATGTCTTGTGCTGTGAAATATGTTATTAAATAAACATGAAAGAGTCCCAATTATCTTGTGCTACCTGGGATAAGAGGGAAACTAAGAGAAAGAAACACAGTTTTGGGAAAATAACTAACACATGTCCACTATTATCATGTTTGTTCTTTAAATCTCATTCAAGATGATTAATTCTTCAACTGGCATCAACAATCTTTTCGTTACCAAAAATTATAATTCTTAAGTAATGAAACAACATTATATACACATTAGACAGAACCAGTAACTGATCTAGAAAAAAAAAAGTGATAATGCTCAGGCAACAGTAATAGAAACGAGCTTGAGTGATACAGTGATAGATTTGCTTACTATGGAAATCACAGCAAGTCTGTCCAGACATTGCTACTCAGAAGCAGAGCAGTTCCAGAAAGGCCCAAGGAAATACAGATAGGAAATAGTCATCTATATGATACAACTCAGCTCTATCCTGTGAGTCAGGATATACTGAAGAACACAGTGACTTGAGTAGTTTTTAATTCAATTTTTAATTTTTATATCAATTACATTTTATTCACTTTGTATCCCAGCTGTAGCCTCCTCCCTCCTCCCCTCCCAACCCCACCCTCCCTTTCTCATTTCCTCCTATGTCCCTCTCCAAGTGCACAGATAGGGGAGGTACTCCTCCTCCATCTGACCCTAGCTTATCAGGTCTCATCAGAACTGGCTGCATTGTCTTCCTCTGTGGCCTGGCAAGGCTGCTCCCCCATCAGAGGGAGGTGATCAAAGAGCTAGCCACTGAGTTCATGAAAGAGACAGTCCCTGTTCCCCTTACTAGGTTACCCACATGCATGCTGAGCTGCCATGGGCTACATCTGAGTAGCGGGTCTAGGTTATCTTCCTGAATGGACCTTGATTGGAGTATCAGTCTCAGAAAAGACCCCTGTGCCAGATATTTTGGTTCTGTTGTTCTCCTTGTGGAGCTCCTGTCCTCTCCAGGTCTTACTATGTTCCCCTTCTTTCCTAAGATTCCCTGTACTCTGCCCGAAATTTTTGAGTCTTTTACCCTGCAATTGGGGATAACTAAATGTTTGGGCATTTGTTTTCATGGTTTTGTGCATCAAACATATAACATAAAGCTAAAATTTTGCTTTGTCAGTGAATTAAAAAAAAAAAATGAGAGCCATCAAGATTGGTCAATAGGTTAAGGTGCTTTATTGTAAATCCAAGATCCAGAACTCAAGAGCCCACAAGAAGGGAAGGGAAGAATATCTCTATAACTTCCACTAGTTGTTGTTGGGAAAAGCCATTCTAACCATTTAATTGGCTGAGATTCTGGATTATTTTAATGAAATAAACCATTTAATTGGCTAGATTCTGGACTTAATAAAAAAGAGAAAGCAAGCCGAGCTTTAATTTTCATCATCTGCTTCTATTTTTATTTTTAATTGCTTTTCCCCACAAAATATATTTTTATCACTTTTTCCCCATTTCTAACTTTTCCCAGATCCTCTACACTTTTCTACCCATCCAAATTTTTAGTAGCATACACACACTCTCAGAACACAAGCAAAAATTAAGCAAAAATTTTTAAAAATGAAAGTCAGTACAAATAAAAATGAATAGCACAAAACCACCAGAAAAAAAATGAAACAAAAAGCTCACTAAAACAAAACAATAGTAAAATATTGATGATGGTGACAGTGGTAATAATAATAATAATAATAATAATAATAATAATAATAATAATAATA
>NW_026591086.1:25789136-25818488 GCF_907164565.1 Psammomys obesus
TAATAATAATAATAATAATAATAATAATAATAATAATAATAATAATAATAATAAATTGGAGCCTATTTTGTATTAGCCAAGTCCTCCTGGGCATAAAGTATGCCCTTCAATGTGGTTGATATACCCACTGATGCTACATTGGAAATACTAAATTTTCCATTGTCAGATGATATCAAATGCTAGTTGCTTCTTGTTAGGGACCCCATGTCCGCTCCCTGACTCAGTGCTGGGACCATGTGTGGCTTGAAACCATGAAGATGTGTAGCTTCTGTCACAGTCTCCTTGAGTTCATATTATGTATCTGTTCTAAGTTGGCTACATGAAATATTTTCCTTGGAGGAACCTATCAATTCGGGCTCACACAGATACAGTTAAACAAGGTTCTGCTGTCATGACTTCCCCACTGTAATGGACTATAGCCGGCAACCGTGAGCTCAAATAAATCCTTTCTTCATTAAGATGATTTTTTTTGTGGGGTAGGTATTTTGTCACGGTAATATTTTTATTAGGAGTTCTTTATCAGGCTGGAGAGAGGGCTCAGAGGTTAAGAGCCCTGGGCGCCCTTCCAGAGGATCAGGGTTCAATTCCCAGCAACCACATGGCACCTCACAACTCCCTGTAACTCCAGTTCTAGGGAATCTGACACTGATGCATATTAAATAAAATTATATAAAAAAGCTCTTTATTCATTTTTGTTATTCTTTGTTTTTTTTTTTTTTTTACTATAGAGTAATTGTGTTTTTGCAAATACTGAAATTTTAGATTTTTTTTTCCCGTAGGCTCCAAAACAACACAATTAATCACATTCTTGCTAGACAACAACATAAATTACCAAAAGGTCATGTGAAAGAGACATATTTTAAGAAGATCTTGTCGTATGCAGTATCAGGGCTTAGTTTCTATGATTAAATTTCTTTTTAACTTTTATTGTAATTATTATTATTATCACTATTATTATTATTATAATCTTTAAACACCCTCTCTCTTTGCTCTTTTTTCTGTCCGTCTGTCTGTCTGTCTGTCTGTCTCTCTCTCTGTGTTGTGTGAATTCTAGCACTCACATGCACATGCCATATTTTGTATGTACAGGTCAATATACAAAATTGAGTATTTAGTTGTCTCCATCCACTGTGGGGCAACCTGAGACTTGTTTGTCAAATACTTCAGTACATAGTAACTTCACTAGCTGAACCATTTTACTAACCCTGATTATTTCTTAGTTAAAAAAACAAAATGCCAAGTCTCTGCATAGTGAAAGTGTATCTGTTTTGATGAATTTCAGCATACACTATAAAAGATCAGACTTTTCCAACTGCTCACAATGACCCTTCTGATAAAGAAGCCTCCAAGCATAAAATATCTAGTGCTTGTCCAAGAGCTTCTAGCTTAATAGTCTCAGCAATAAGGATGGTTATTACACTTTAGCAATACATAAAGATTTCTTTTCATGAAGGCCAATATAATTTCAACAACAGTGAAAATAAATTACCAATGTAGAAGCACAACAAATGTCTATAGGTTTTCTTTATTGATGAAGCATAATCTGCTTGCACAGTTATATTATAGAAATTAGGAATGTTTTTATAATTGATATCAATTTTGGTCATGGTTTTGCTTTCAATCTCCAGTCCACTATAGAATCACTAACATAATGCTTTGTTTGCTGTTATAAAATTTTATTCACAATTCCTTTCTATCAAGGGACACAGTTTAGTATGAACATTTGCTAGATTCATGATGATACACTATATTAGCACTACAATATCACGTGTGGTCCAATAGCTGTCGTTCACATGGTATAGTGGGCAGCTCAGTGTCCAAGTGGGGTCCCTACTAAGGGGTACAGGGGCTGTCTCTGAAAAGAACTCAGTGGCTGAATCTTTGTTCACATGGTATGTTGAACCAAGGTCTTTAAATCATAGTTAAGTAATCAACCTGGAGGCTAAATTGTCCATGAAGAGGACACCTTATTCTGAAGCATTGATGTATTGTTTAACTGATAGACCACTGATGATGTCATACATTCATGATGATGTCATACACTGCAGAAAGAACATGATTCCTATTACCAGCCTCTGTAGTGGGTTTGTGAGGAGGTTGTTCCTTCTTCTCTAGAACTTAAACACGATTAGAATCAATTTTCTCAAATTACCTGTACATATCTTTTAGATCACAACTTGCACTACTCAAGTTATTTGATTAATAATCAAACAAACCAATTTATTTCCAGAATTATGAGAATGCATTACAAATGCTCATACATAATGAGGACAAGTAGGAAAATATCTGAACCCTCAAGAAATTTTAGGACACTGTTCGGTGTATTCACTTCAGAAATAACCATAAATTTCTTTGGATCTTGAAAAGTAAATTAATACAGACTTGATCAAAGTAACTTAGTGCAACTACTTTTGGCATAATTAATAGACAAAAAGATATAAAAATACATATAGAAAAGATATATAAAAGAAACATGATGACAAAATACTTTGCACAGCTTTCCCCTAGCTTTAATTTTAGAAAGTTTTTGAAGTTTATGACAAGCATCTGTCTAGAAGTTTTATAAAGAATATTGCTGCACAAATACAAGCAGCTCTAGACAAAGGGCTGTAGCTAACTATGAATTTCTTGCTCCATATCCTTTCAGTCCTTTATTTCCATCATAATTAGCTTACTGTATATTATCCTTTCAAAATCACTTATCCACTGTTAGAAGCACAGGAATACAACTGAGGTCAGGACATAAGTAACTACATATCCTGTGGAAACTCTCAACTAACGCACAACAGAGTTGGTGACATTTTCATACACACATTTGTATGAAAAATATTTATTTTATTTTTATTAATTACACTTTACTCACTTTGTATCCCCCCATAAGCCCCTCCCTCCCCCTCTCCTGATCCCACCCTCTCACTCTCTTCTTCACGCATGCCCCTCCCCAAGTCCACTGATAGGGAAGGTCCTCCTCTCCTTCCTTCTGATCTTAGTCTATTAGATCACATAAGGAGTGGCTGCATTGTCATCTTCTGTGGCCTGGTAAGGCTGCTCCCCCTTCAGGGGGAGGTGATCAACGAGCAGGCCAATCAGATTATGTCAGAGGCAGTCCCTCTTCCCATTACTAGGTAACCCACTTGGACACTAACCTGCCATGGGCTACATCTGTGAAAGGGTTCTAGGTTATCTCCATGCATGGTAGTCTGTTGGAGCATGAGTTTCTGAGAAGACCCCTGTGTTCAAATTTTCTTGTTCTGTTGCTCTCCTTGTGGAGTTCCTGTCCTCTCCAGATCTTACTATTTAACACTTCTTACAAAGATTCCATGCACATTGCCCAACAGCTGGCCATAAGTCTCAGCATCTGCTTTTAATAGTCTGCAAGTCTGAGCCTTTCAGAGGCCCTCCCTGGCAGGTTTCTAGCTTGTTTCCTGTTTTCTTCTTCTTCTGATGTCCATCCTCTTTGCCTTTCAGGATGGGAATTGAGTATTTTAGTCATGGTCCTCTTTCTTGATTAGTTTGAAAATCTTTTTTTTAAAGGAACACTCAATAATTGTGCAGCAAGACCTTTTTTAGAATAAGTATTGGTAACTCTAAGTAGTAATATGTCAGTTAACGTATGTGTAGATTTTTATTTCCTTTGAAATATAGATTTTGTTAATTTCTCAAATTCTGAATAAACAACTTCACCAAAAGAATTTGGTCTCAGATTCTAATAGATTATTGGGTACACACAGACACACACACACACATTTTATTAGGAATATGACCATATATATGCATATATATATATATGTATATATATAAAGCAATGATTAACACAACCACTAATCTTATATTTTAAATGTTCTTATATCTTATTTATACGAAACCCTTTACTACCAGTATCATAAAGTGTTTTTAATTACTGTTTATTCATTTTGTATCCCAGCTCTAACCCTCTTACTCTTCCCCTCCCAATCTCACCCTCCCTCCCTCATCTCTTCCTCTCCCCCTCCCCAAATCTTCCAATTAGTGAGGTCCTCCTCCATTTTCCTTTATCCCTAGCCTATCAGGTCTCATCAGGACTGTCTACATTGTCCTCATCTATGGCCTTACAAGGCGGCCTCACCTCAGGGGTAGGTGATCAAAGAGCCAGCCACTGAGTTTATGTCAGAGATATTCCCTGTTCCCATTTCTAGGGAGCCCACTTGGACACTGAATTGTCAATCTATGCAGGGGTTCTAGGTAATCTCCATGCATGGTTCTTGGTTGAGTATCAGACTCCGAAAAGACTCCTGTGACCAGATATTTTTGGTTCTGTTGCTCTTGTTGTGGAGCTCCTATCATAAAGTATTTTAAGTTAAAAAATACTTTGTAAAAGAAAGAAATATCCCAAATAATCTATCTCAACATTCTATTCTTCTGAGATATTTATATAATAACATATTTACTGTCATTTGATTTTAACTTGGAAATACAAGTTATTTCCATGAAAACATCATTCTATTTATTTCTTACAAGAATCTCAACCTTGCCAAATTATTTAACAAAGAGAGAAATCATTAGACCCAAAATATACGATTTAATTTTCATTCTTACCTAATTTAAGATTGTCTAAATGAATATTAATATTAAATCTAGTTATGTATACTTTCAAACTTCATAAAATGTTAGACTGATACATACTGAAGCCTCGTACCTCATTTGTGTGTATATTTGACTCAACTCTCTCACTAAAGAAACACTCCTAACTTGACAGTAGCACATCCCATTTCTGCAAGAATACAAACAGCCACTCAAGGCATTACATATTTTATCACTACTTGTAATGTCATCTTAGTCTTAAATTACCACGTAAGCTATTTTAAATTACAATCAATTTAAAATATTTCTGCCTCAGTACATACCTAAGTAAAATCTTAAATAGAATGGAATTAGATCTAGGAAGAAAAAAATAGAATAGGTGTGTGTGTTGTTGGGGAGGGGTGTCCCTGAAAACACTACAGCCAGCAGATTAACTACGTAAGACAAGAAGAAACTCTGGCTCAGCATGACTAAGTTAGCTGGGCTGTTTAAAACTTCTAGAATCTGACTCTGGGCTGCTTAATTTTGACATATTTAAACAAAATACGTCTTGGAAAGTATTCTCATGATAATTCTCACAATAAAATCATGATCTGACTATATCTAAACTCCTTTGAAAAGTATATGTCTTTTGCAAAGTACCTGTGCCCTATTCCATAAGAATTGGCTCTATTGTCTGCGATACAAAGCTCAAGTATAAAGCTAGGGAAGAATGGTCTTGAATAAGCATAGTAGTAAATTCTTTTGCAAAGCACAGAGACTTCTTTCATAAGAATGGGTTTTAAGGACTGAGAAACAATGCTTAGGCATATGGAAAGGGGGTGTGATTAACATAATAGTCTGGTGAATTTCTAGATGGCCTGGTCCTACAGATAGCAAACATCACTGATTATTACCTACATATAATCCCAGCTTTCCAGGCAGAAGCTTGTATAAATTCCTTTCATTGAAGAGAAAAGCCTATGTGTATTAACAAAGTGGATTCTACAGTGCTTTTCTGTAAGCATGAGGACCTTCTGTTCTCCACAATTAGGCTTCAATTTTTATTCCTATTTGAAATGTCTAGGTTAAAAATTGTTAGAAAATTACATTTGATTTTAATATTCATTACACACATTAATAAGTATAAATGCAAGTCACCATTTGATTTTATTATTAACCTCTGCAGAAATTTTATCATTTAACCCTATATCTTCCCATAGATATAAAATATTTATCATGCTCTATTTGTTCCTCACTTTTATGAACTTTTAAGGATACACTAATTTTACCCTCTCCATATGTTAATACCATATAATTTTTACTGTAAATTCCTTGATAAAGCAGTTGGACATGAATAAATATACAAATATGTAAATACTGTTTACTAGGTAAACTCTAAATGTACTTACATTGAATGTCCGTGCAGCTTATTAAAAAATTAATTGTTAAAAAATAATTTGGGAAATTTCAGATTAATTGAAAAGAAGCTACCCTGAACTCAATGGCTGGCTCTTTGACCTCTCCTCAACCTCTCAGAGGGAGGAGCGGTCTTGCTAGGCCACAGAGGAGGACATTGCAGCCAGGCATGAGGATACTTGATAAACCAGCATCGGATGGAAGGGGAGGAAGACCTCTCCTATCAGTGGACTTGGATAGGGACAGGGAGGAGATGAGAGAGGGAGGGTAAGGATTGAGAAGGAATGAGGGAGGGGGCTACAGCTGGGATACAAAGTAAATAAACTGTGAGCAATATAAAAATTATTTAAAAAATAAAGAAAAGAAGCTGTCCAACTTCAAGGAGACCCAAAAGCATACTGTGGCACAGTGACCTGAGTTTGACAACCCTGAGGATTCTATTCTAATTAGGACCACAGAGAGGCACACTGGTCAGCAGTCTTTAGGCCTACACTTGTCCCATAGGGTAATATAGAAAGCACACCAGTATGCAATGTATTTTCATAAGGACATTTTTCCATCACAATTTCAGAAGTGCTGACCAATTTCTTTTTGCCAAAGTAATGAGACATGGATAGAGAAGTGAGCTATGAAGGAGAGTGTCTAGTTTTCAGACACAATTTGAAAGAAATATGAGTGAAGGATGAAGCATTTGAAAACAAAATTATGTCTTATTCATCATATATTTTTGACAGGAAAATGCTTTTAAAATGAGAACACGCTTCAGGGTAAAATGATTCTAATTTTAAGGCTCTACAACTTTCTTAAAGTTTGGAAAGATTTAACAGCCTATCTCAAAAAGACTAGAATAGAAAAATAGAAAAAAAAATGTTTCTAAGAATTTTAAGCATATTGCCCTGTAACCTAATGATTGTTAGCACAACACAACAAAATACAACTAATGCTGTAATTTGTAATGATTCTGTTTAACAGACCAAAACCAAGTAAGATACCTACAAACCATACCTCTGTAACATTTGCCCAGAGAGGGCTTAGTGACCAAGGAAAATAGAAAGAGCCTGCATTCTACAAGAAGGGCATAGACAGACAATACTATACAAATGTAAACATGAATCACTTCTTATGTAAGATATGGTCAAATGCTGAAGCTGAGACCTCAGTGGTAGACATAAGAGAGCTGAATTTCCAGCCTAAGATAGCAATTCTGAATCTTAATTAGTGAGTAGAAAACATGCTCCTTAAAAGAATATAGTTGTGATAGATGATTATTATTATAGTCTTCCAATTCCTTATATTTTTAAATAGTAATATTTATTGTATTCTTCTTTTTCCAATACTATTCTTTTTCCCTTCCTTCTCGTCTCTAATTTTTTCTCTCTTCTTCTCTCCTCCCTTCCCTCTGTTCTTCTCCCAGCCTCCATCTCTCTCCTCAAACCTTTGTTTCTTTTCCTGCTCTCTTCTTTACTTCTCCTGTTCACTGTGTTTTCATTTCATGACTTTCTCTACAGTGAACATATATAGAGAGATAATATTAATTTTTGTTCATAGGACATTAAGTTGGGATTGATAAATTATGAGTTTGAGATTCAGTGATAAATGATCATTAATGGGATGATAATACTTTTGATGAACTCAGAAAAGGATAATAATAATAATAATAATAATAATAATTTTCATGTGAAAAGTCTGTACTATACATTAAGTTCTGTCCAGTGGGCAGAATAGACAAGATGGCAAGTTATTAACTACTCTTAGAGTTGAGCTATAATGTCAAACCTCTATCTATTCTCTATGCTTAAAACCAATGGCAATTTCCTTATATATGGAATCAGAAAAGAAAAAAAGAGACCCATCTTATTTGTATTGTATTGGGGTACATTTTTTATTTTCTTTCTTTTTATGACATTATATTTATTATTTTTACATATACTCAGAAATGAAAATTTACCATGGTTGAAGTTGCTCAACTAGTATTTTGGGAAAACTATAAATATTCTTTTAAATAAAAGAATAAGATATTTTTCAAAATGTATTTTGAACAATGAAAAGACTGTTTCAGCTACAAGTAGTGAAGAAATCTCAATGTTATATTAAAATAAAAATTACAATCTATTATTACAAAATATTGCTTTTGGTATAAAGGTATTTTGACAGTGGACAACTATTAATAAAATACATAAGTATAAAATAAGAATATGCTGAAAATCATATGATAAATTTAATACACAGCTGATAAAAGCACACAATACACTAGAAATAGAAGAATGTATTATTAATATCATATATTAAATCTGTAGCTTATGTAGATGCTAGACAAAAAGTTTTTACATTCTTAAGTTAAATCTTAAACATGGCAGAAAATACTCTACAATTTCAGTATTAAGAAAATAACTGATTTTTATTTAACAAGGTATAACCAAAATGTATAAAATACTCAAATTGATATCAAAATAAAATAGATATTTTTTCCCTCAAATATGATTGAAATTTTACATAATTTCACAATTAATAGTTAAAAACTCTGCCTGAATATTCAAAATGGAACAGAAATGTTTTTTCTTTTCTCTTCTATTTTCTTTCCATCTTTCTCTTTCTCTCTCTTCCTGCTTTAAAAATCAAACAGAGTTCTAGGTTATCCCCACGAATAGTCCTTGGTTGGAGTATGAGTCTCTGGGAAGTTCCCTGGGTTCAAATTATCTTGTTCTGTTGCTCTGCTTGTGGAGTTCCCATCCCCTCCAGCTCTTACTATTTCCTACTTCTTACATAAAATTCCATTCACTCTGCCCATTAGTTGGCCATCAGGCTCAGCATCTGCTTTGATGAGAACTGATAGACTAAGATCAGAAAGGAGAGGAGAACCTCCCCTATCAGTGGACTTGGGGAGGGGCATGCATGCAGAAAGGGGAGGGAGGGTGGGATCGGGAGGGGAGGAGGGAGGGGCTTATGGGGGGGATACAAAATGAATAAAGTGTAATTAATAAAAAATTAAAAAAAATTAAATTGTATTAAATTGTAACAAACAAAGCTCTGAATAGTTTAAAAAAAAAAATCAAACAGAGAACACCAAACAAACCAGTAAGAGTAAAACAGAGAACACCAAACAAAAACCAGTAAGAGTAAAATATCCAAGTAAAGCAAAATGAAATCAAGGTTCTTTTTCCTGCAGAGAAATCTACCTAGAAGATGCCCCAGCTAGAAGTTTCACCCTTCCTGACTGACAGTCATTGTGCTGAAATGCACTCCCCATGCTTTCAGAGGACAAAGGTAATCACCAATGTTATCACAGGAGCTATATTCCTGTGACCTACAACAGTGAACTACCTGCAAAATACTCTGGTGTAGCCCGCGTGGTTGTCTCGCCAGCAAGAACGCACACGGACACCAGGATTCTTCTGCAGCAAGCATTTATTCAGCAGTAATGAGAGGAAGACGAGGAGCCCAGGAATGGCACTGCTTATGTACACCCTAAGGCGGCGTGTGGTCTATGATTGGCTGCTTACTCATTACCTCACAAGACGCCCTGGGCTGGGCCAAGACTTGGCGCGCTTTTGCCCTTGCACATATGTAATATTACTTGTCTTCCAGGGTCAGAGCCGGATGTCGGCGCCATCTTGTAATGGCGTTTTGCCCGGCATGCCCAAGTGGCTCTCCACACTCTGGTATAATAAAGGCATAAATGTTATGGAAGTAAGCAACCACTTTTTGATTGGATTTAAGGTCCTCAGCATGATTTGGAACCAATATCTGAAGCTGCTACAATAACTAAGAAATTTATAATAGAAAGTTCAGGTCCCTAGGAGGAAACCTAATACTATTATTCTGCTAAAAGATTAAGTATTAAAATACCTCTTACTGATACATTGCTATCTCCATAGATCAGTGCCTCACTTAATCCTCACCAGAGATGCTGTTTGCAGTAAAAGGGACCTAATGAAGACACACACAGTGGGACAATGTGCAGAGAATAAAAGGTGCTAATCTCTTCGGAAACCACGTCTATTTCAGATTCAAACTACAACTGAAACATTGGAAAAAATACTACACATATAGACAGGTTTAAAATCACACATTGTTTCAAATTGATTGGTCCTAATTAATATATTCTTACTCATAATTCAGTGTACAAAAAACTTAAACCAATTATTAAGCCAAAGAAATGATACTAAATGAATGTATCACTGCTGTAAATAGTATTGCCTAAACAACTGAAAATACTATGAAAATAATATGGCAACAAGAAATAAAAGAAATGGAGTGTTAATCAACAAGAGAGTTCATCAGGTAAAAGCTACCCAAAATTATTATCCTCGAATTTCCACGTTCCTACCCCCAACACACATCATATACATGTACACACACACAAAAAAAAAAAAAAACAAACAAACAAACAAAAAAAAAAAACCAATACTTTTTGAGGGATGAAAATTTTTAGAAAAAAAAATCATATGCATAATGTTTTTTATTTAACTTTGTATTTATTATTTTGTGAATTCATATCATCCACCCCTACTGATCTAACCCTTCTTTTCCAACTAACCCCCTGCCCTTACAACCTCCTGCCCAAAAGAAGAAAAAAAAAAAAAAGGATTTTGTTGTGGAAGCTATTTTTGTCTCAGTGTATCCCACAGTAAACCCTTTGGCCATACTTCTTTACTTGCAAATGTTCATTGCAATGAGTCTTTGATCTGGTTCAAGGCTTCTGGCTTCTACTACATTATCAATACTGAATCCCTACCAAGATTCCTCTCAGATGTCCTCCTGTTGCCCTGTGTCATGGATATGCTGCAGCTTTGGATTTGGAGGCTCAGCTCTTTCAGAGATTTCAGCAGGTTATAAATGGAGTAGAAGGTGCAGTGGGCCTACTCAAAGCCCTGGATCTGGGTCTGAGTGGTAGCTGAGCTGGTCATCCCTCCATCTCTTTTGTGCCTACATTACAATGCCACATCTGTCAGGGACAGAGATAGCTCTCCCACTCTCTTACATCAGGGCCAGCAAGGGGTTAGGTGGAGAGAGGGCATCTCTCCCTCGACATGCCACTGTCCTGCAGACAAGCTGTAGGGCCAGTTACCCCATGTTCATGCTCTTAGGTCCAGCTCACCCACAACAAGGGTCAGCTCTACCGTGCCGTCCAGGTTAGGTACAGCATCGACTCTCCCAAGTGCTGCAGCTGGTGAGAGGCAGTCACAGCTCTCCAGATCTCATGAACTTGGGGCCAGCTCTCCCACTGCTAAAGGTGGCAAGAGACAAGGGGGAAGGCATCTTTCTTGCCCATGCCACTACAGGTAGTAGGGCCATCTCCCCTGCATTGGGCCAGCTCACCCTCATCTCCTGCAATCAGGGCCAGTTCTACTATGCTTCCTGGATGAGATACCGGGTACTCTTCATACTAGTAAGTAGTGAGGGGTCGGGTGTTGGGTGTCTGGAGCGGTGCCTCTGGCAGCTGCTTTGATATTTAAATCTCAGAGGAGAGACTGCTTTTACCAGACCTTCTCTAAAGGCAGGGTAGAATTTGCAAGTCCATCTCCTTTTGTTTGTGACAGCAGGTAGGATAGCTTGTGAGGATCACACCTCTTCCTCAGGCTCCTCGTGGAATTTAAACCATTGTTCTGAGATGTTTCTACTCTGGCTTAGAAACTCTACAATAAAAAGACAGGCTGACAGTTACTGCAGAAGAAGGCTGACTCTTGTGTAAACAGGACACAAATAAAGCAACTAGATACAATGTTGTGCAATGGGAGGAGCCAGAGGACAGGAAAGAGGGGAGGAGCTAGAGGGCAGGAGGTGAGTGAAAGCACGAGGAGAGAGCAAGAGGAGAGCAGAGCTGGAGGAGAGAGCTTGGAGGATGTGGAGCATGAACCAGACCTAAGATTTCACAAAAAGCAAGTATAATGTGGGAAATCTAAATGTTAGGAAATAAGAGGGCTGGAGGCAGAGGAGGAGGCAGAGACTTGAGACTTGCTGATTGCACTGCTTGCTGCAGCAGCCTGCCTTTTGCTCTGGCTGTCAAGTCTGGACCTTTAAAAAAATTTCCTGTGTGTTTATTTAAATAATATTAATCCTCACTCCCGACTCAGGAACAAGAACCGTTTGACTCTGCTGGCTGGCTCCGGCAGTGGGGCCAGCTCTACATGGCCCTTAGAAGTCGACGTAGCCCAAGATGACAACCTAGACCAAGCTAAAAATTAATTCTTAAAAATTTACAATAGGAGAATTCTGGGAATATTTAGCCATAGCTCCGATTTCTTATTTTATATTTACCAATCCCTTTATGTAATTCTTTAATTAAAGTGAGTACATGTATAGTGATTTTTCATTAGCATAATTTCTCACACAAAATAACTTCGTCTAAGAAAGTATTTCTCTTACAAATTCAAAGTGACAGTTATATTTATTCAAACTTTTTTTTTAATAAAAATAGTTTTTAAATATTTTTCTCCTTACTTTAAAGGTGATTTAGGGTAGCTAGTTTATATATCGTCATTGTTACTAAAGTATATGATAGAGTTGATAGTAAAACAGTTATCTATTTTAAAAATGTATTTTTAAGGATTTACACAGCACTGTTCTACGTAATTCTAACCCTTCCCTCTTAACATCTTTCCTTCCTCTTCCAAAATTCATGACCTCTTGTTTAGTTATTAACACAAAAATGCATATACATATACAAATATCCTAACGACTTTCACTTTGTATTGGACAGACTATTTGGGAGCTCTTCTTTGCAGTCAACTCAATCGATGAACAGACATAGATTTCTTGTAGCTCTTTACCTAAAGGAGGGGCAATAGAGAACATCCCTGTCCTCCTTGGCATATCTACTGATACTGTCATGGTACTGGTCTTGCTCTGAAAATCTTATTATTGAGAGTTCATAGGTGTATATTTCCTGTTGCATCTAGGGGGACATCGTCTATCAAAAAATAGGTTGGGGGAAGGTTCCAAGATGGCAGAGAACAGAGTGAACTGTTTTGGAGAGGCAGAGGACATGAATCTCTGAAAGTGGTGAGTGGAGAGACAATCGAAACTAGAATTTGGACTTTTGGGCTTGCTAAAGCAGAGGGGACACCACAGAAGCGTGGAGTGCTTGTAGAGTTAGATCTTGCACGGACTCCTCTGGGAACGAAGTGGGGCGCTTCCCTTGTCTGGGGATCCTGCGCCGGGAAGCCTCCGCACAGCACCAGGCAGCTGAGCGCAAAGCTCACAGCCTAGGGACTAAGACAGCAGAGTCAGTGCTCCAGGCGCCTTAACGCAGCGGACAGCTGTAATTGCCCACCGAACAACACCCCTCAGACACAGGTCCAAGGAACCCATACCCTGGGCCCCGCCTAAGGCCCTCTTGCTGAGGGTCTGGGCCTCAGGTCTGAGAGTTGTTTCTGAGATCTATCACTTGGGGTTGGGCATTACATGTCTGCTTATGCTCTGCAATTTTGATAAGTTTTGGTCTCTGTGTATTGTAATTGCCTTTTTGTTGAGGCAATGACACAGTGTTTAAAGGCTTATCGAAGAGTTTACTTTTCTTAGGTTTCTAAAGGGATAAGTGTCCATCACTGTGGGAAGCATGGCAAGTGGCAGACATGAAGGCCGCAACAGGAAGCTGAGAGCTCACCTCTTGAACCACAGGCACAAATTAGCAGGAACAACTCAAAACGCCAGAAGTCTTTACTGTCTCAAAGGGAACCTCTAGTGATGTACTTCCTTCAGCAAGGCTACTCCACCTAAACCTACAGAAATTGCTCCACCCACCCACCGCTAAGCCATAAAATACAGGCGCCTTTAAGAGACATCATTATTCAAACCACCACACTGTATAGCCTCCATGTATTGCAAAGAAGAAGCATCTGTCATGAGTGATTAAAACTACATTTATCTATGTGTGTAAGGACATGTGTATAGGAAACAATAACATTGTTGGTTTAGGTAACTGACTGTAGTAGGTCCTCCTGGGTCTATGACCTCTCACATTAAAGGTAGTTGGCTAGGTTTCTAATTGGCTAGGTCCTCTTGAGTGGGGTAAAAGTACGGTTAAACAGCTGGACTTAAAAGTGCCACCGTAACAGAGTTGCTTATATCTTATCAAGGCAGTCTTTATTTTATTTCAAATGCTCTATATGTGAATAGGAATATGGATTTGGTGTCTGGTTTGGCATTGCATAACATTTTAAAATACTATAAGAGCCACTAGTTAGGGAAGAGGATTCTACATAAATTCCGGCTTGATTTATCCAACTCTAGTTTTTGAAATTTCTGTCCTCTTCAGTAACTTCCCATCAAATTCTGCCGTGAAACTAAGAACAATAGCAGCATCTTATGTATGTTAATGGTCTCTTGGCCTCCCTGGACAATGAATTTAGTGGACATTTCTCATGTATACTATAACAGGTTTTGTTAGATAAACTACATCTGTTGTGGAGAATGATATCAATCCATGTGGTATAACTTCTTTAAACTATATATTTATGTATACGCTTACATATATATGTGTATATAAACATGCAATTTTAGATAAAAAATTTAAATAATTTTCTGTTTCTTTTTACATATTCCTAATGTTATTTATTCTGCTTCCCACATCTGTTTATTGCTCTTCTTAGCCATTTCAGAGTTAACACCGCCCCTTCCTTGAGCCTTTTCTCTGCTGCTTCTCAAGCAAGAGCCACTCCCATCCATCGTTCCATTTTTATGTTTTTAGTGTTTGTATTTATTCTAGGTTATAAGTTAACATCTGGAGTTTCAAAGCAAGGAGCCACAAGTTAGAGGCAACTAGTTTTTCTTGATGTTCTGGGTCTAAACTGCAGCCCATTGTAAAATATTTTCTAGTTCTGTCCTGTCCACTTGCTGGTCAGTTTCATCTTTCTTCACAGGCAGATAGAAGTCAGTTGTGTGTATGTACCAAACTTTTATTATCTATCAGCTAAAAGGTATTTAGGCTGTTACCATTTCCTAAGGTGGATAGAGTGGTAATGAGCAAGACTGAACAAGAATTCATGGAGTAGGATTTTGAGTCATCTGAGCATATACCAAGTATGGGTATAGCAGAATAATTCTTAAGCACTTAGAGAAATGCAAATTAAAATTACTTTGAGATTTCACCTTGCCCCAGTCAAAATGACTAAGATAAAGAAAACAACTAATAAGAAAATATGTAAAAAAAAACTTCTAGAAAATGTGGGGAAGTAACCCTCATTCATTAGTGCCCATAATGTAAAGCAAGGCAGTCAGCCTAAAATCAGCAACGAGAGTTTTTAAAAGTCTGTGAATACATCTACCATGTGATCTAGGAGTTTATTTTTGAAGTAGATTTAAAGATTTTTCAGTAATGTAAAATGATATAATTTTATTCTAGTTAAAAATTTTAAATAGAATTAGTTTTCATAAAACATAAAATTAACATATAATGAATTTACTTGTGTAACATTAAGTTTGTTAATTAGTGACTTTAATTAAATATGGAAAGATATGCTTTGACTCCCAGTAGGAGGGAGAAAATGCATCACTGGTCCTCAGATACAGTGGTGGAAACAGAATATAGTGAGGGAATTGGTAAAATAAAGTAGCTACTAACATTGAACTAGCAGTTTATTTATAGGAATGTGTAGTAAATTTGAAACCATAAACCAATATTATTAAAAAGTAAAAGTTCTATGCAATCAATGCACTTGTCACGCAAAAGTAATGAGACATGATTCTGGTATGTTATGATGGTTAGCTGCTACATTTTTTTGTTGCTTTACTTAACATAATTTACACTATAATCTTTTAAATTGTAATAATTACTGACAATCATATTAATTTATGACTGTTCAATTCCTTTAAGATCTATTAGATAAATACTAAAATTGTTCATTATATAGATTCAATCATAATCATTTCATTTATTTTTGTTTGGAAAAGTTTGAACTGCTTGTAGCGGTTCTAGCCATATAATCTGTCTTTAGGTCCATGAAAGTGCTCCATAATCATAACTATTCATTTCACTGGTCAATATTTGTCAAAACTCCAAGGTTCAGCAATGAACATACTAGTTATCACAAATGTATCCATAGAGCAGTATATTTGATAGTTACATGTTGTTTGTCAGAATGGACAGGGCATTGTAAATGCCATTTTTCCTACAAAGGACGAGTGCTGTTACTTGGGTTTGGTGCTATTTCCTTTAATATCCTATTTTATGAAGTGGTAACAATGGTAATGGCTGCCTGTGGAGCTCTGAGGGTGCAGACTTACTGCAAAATTCTCAAAATCAATGTGCTACCTTGGAGCAGTGCGTTATTACTAACATATATTTGAAAAAACTCAGATCATTTTAAAGGAAAAACACCACCAATCTGGCTCGCTTAATAGAAGAAGCATTAAACACAGAATTCTATTCATTCATGGAAATAGGAAAAAAGAATTTCAGTATTTATTGAAATTTTTTTTAAAAGACACAGAAATATTATTTGGTTCTTCTGAGAAACAGGGACAGTTAGAACAACTTAAGTTTACCCAGAATTTGTTAAAATATCTGAAAAATCCTTATTGCATCCATAGACTCAGAAATAGGTATAGAAATTTTGAGTTTATTCACAGAAACGATACCTAGCCATAATAGACTGAATTATATTTCATGCCATCACTCATGATCAAATTGAATTTTTTAAATTTAAATTTTAATGTATTCATTTTACATCGCTGTTGTAGCCCTCTCTTCACTCTCCTCCCGTTGCAACTCTCCCTCCATTTCCCCCCTATCTTTCTTCTCCTACTCTTCAGAGAAGGGGAGCCCCGCCCCCAATCCACCCACACCAGCATATCAAGTCGCATCAGGACTGAGAACATTATCTTCCTGTGTGGCTTAGTAAGGCAGAACCACCAAGGGAAAGTGATTGAAAAGCAGGCAGTGAAGTCCATATAAGAGTCAGCCCCCCACCCCCCAGGGGAAAGCATTCTTACCAGGCCACAGAAGATGACAATGCAGCCACTCCAGATGTGATCTGATAGACTAAGATCAGATGGAAGGAGAGGAGGACCTCCCCTATCAGTGGACTTGGGGAGGAGCTTGTGCGAAGAAGGGGGAGGGAGGGTGGGATTGGGAGGAGAGGAGGGAGGTGTTTATGGGGGGATGCAAAGTGAAAAAATAATTTAAAAAATGAAAAAAAAATCTAAGAAAAAAAAAGAGTCAGCCTCCATTCTTCTTACTAGGGAAACCGTATGAGGACTGAGCTGTCCATCAGCTAAATCTGTGTAAGGGGCCTAGGTCCTGGTCATGAATAGTCCTTGGTTGGTGCTTCAATCCATCCCATCCTGTCTCATTCCCCCATTCCTTTGGCCTTTCCCTACACCACCCCTCCACTCCAGAGCCCTGGTTTCTTGACTTTGTTGCTTTTCTTGTGGAGCTCCTGCTCCTCCCCTACAAGGTGGGCAGGAACAAAAAAATTAAGCAGAGATTGAAGGATTATCCGACCAATGATGGCCTAATGACTCATCTCACGGGAGACTGCCAACCCCATACTCTGTCACGCTTGCAAAAGAGAGCCAAAAAAAGCATAGCTTCCCTGTGCGTGGCTCCATCCAGCACCTGATGGAAACAGATGCAAAGAATTGCAACCAAAGACTGGGTGAAGCGCAGGGAGTCTTGTGGAAGAGTGGAGGGAAGGATAGAAGGACTAAATTGACTTTTATAATTATATGAAAATGATTCAAACTGGAAAGTGACATATAATATGAGCCCTAGTTGTGTAGATAATTGTCTCCCTTTCTCATTGCTATGATAAAAACAAATGAAAGTAAAACAAAAGTGAAGAAGGTCTTATTTTGGATTATAGTTGGAGAGGTCATAGTTCATCCTTGTGGGATAGCTATAGTAGGAAGAGGAATGCAGATAGGACAGTGTGAAGTGGGTGGTAACACTGAACTAAAGGTCAGTAAACAGTTCAATCTGGAAGGAGAGACTTGGAACCCACAAACCTTCCGGTCCCAATCATCTGCTTCCTCTAACCGTGTCTCCTGTCTTAAACTTTCACAGCTTCCCACAATGACAACACCCACTGATGACCATAGATTCAAATACGCGAGGCTGTAGTAGACATCTTACATCCAAACCATAATATTGTGCACTTGTCCTTTAGATCGATGGCTCTCTCATAGGGGAAGACGTATTCAGTGTAGCTTCAGAGGTTCTCCTATATATATTACTTTTCTTTTTCGGAAGTCACTTTTTTATTAATTACAATTTATTCACTTTGCATCCCAGCTGTTGCCTCCTTCTTCATCCCTTCCCAATCCCACCTCCCCTCCCTCGCCTACTCCTTTGCTCCTCCCCCAGTCCACTCATAGGAGCAGTTCTCATAATTTTAAAGTACCTCTACTCTTCAGAAGCCCAGAGTCTAAAGACTTATGCATTACTCATGTCAATCTCTTAACTCTGGCTCTTATCTAAAATATCAAGTCACTCTGCTCAAAACTAAAATACATAGTAAGCAATCCCATTCCCAAATTCAAGAAGGAGAGCATAGCAAGGAAAGATTGAAACAAAGTAATCATAAAACAGAGTAGAAAACCTCAAACTTCTGCGTACAGCATCTGGAGTTCTTGGTGGCGTTATCTGTTTTACAGTGTGCATGGAGAGCCTGAGCCTTCTGCCCCTACCACATGCAGCTTACATGTGGTTTCTCTTGGGGTTACTATAGTCAGTACCTGTGTTTTCCTTGGCAGATACTTTATATTCCTGATATCTCCAACATCCACTTTAATTTAGGTTTCACTTTATAGATTAGTAACAAATCACTACAGAATTTCATAGAGAGTATAACCCTAAAACATACTGTGTTGCTCTGATGGCTTTTTAACCTTGAAAGAGGCAAATATGTCTCAGTTCTTCTTGGTGCCTGAAAAGCAAGCACTTCATGGATGATGATGACGAGGATGATGATGATGATATTGTTGTTGTTGATGATAATGCAACAATGTTATAATGCCAGCTTGAGCTGTAGCTTTACTTTCTTAGAGAATTGTTGTGATACCTTACAAATACTTGTGCAAACATCCCCCTATGTAGTCCTATAAAAGCACGTGTACTGGGGTACATAGATACATTTTCTCTGATACATGAAACTGAGGGTATATGATGTCTACATCCCAAAGCTTGGAACCTATACTATGTCATCTACATGATCGCAAGTTTGAAGACACTACTATGCTGTACCTTCTTTTTGTCTAAATAAGCAGTATATGAACCAAAGATTTATATACAAAAGAAAAAGGATCAGTAAAATAATAATCAGAAATGGGAATACACAGCACAAACTAAGGGTCAGAGAAGTCTATTGCAGCAATAAAAATTCTATATTTACCTTAAGACCTTCCAAAACACACACACACACACACACACAGGCACACAAACTCTAATAAGATGATCTGATTTCAAAACTATAAAATCCACTTAAAATTTATCACACAGAATCATAATATTATGATTTAAGACATCATTTTATAGCAAATGAGTACAGAATAATACAAATTAAATAAACATGTCCAAATACAGAAATTAACATCTTGTCAAAGATGTCCTAGTTCATCTTGTTATATAAGCATTGATTTCTGGAGAGTATATTCATACCATCTGGCTTCTTCTTGTAACTAATAGCACTTATTTTATTCTATGGTCTCTGAAAAAAAAATGCTAAATACTAGATTTACAAGCATAGTAATACTTGAGATAATTATCATTGGATTGAAGATTGAATTCCCTTTGAGACCTCAGGGGATCTTAATTCTCTACATCTAGGGAGAAGTTATAATGCTATTTTAAGGCTTTGAACTTTGTAAAATTGAGGCAACTAAATAATTTCAAGTCAAATTAATGCAAATACCAATCAAATACCCTGTATCCACTAATTGTGAAAGACAAAGCATGCTAGATAGATTAGACACCAAGGCCAGGTGCACCGGTTGATAGTGCCAGTTTCCTTCAGGATTTAAGACACCCGCAATGGGCGTAAGCTAATCAAAAAACTGAGTTGTATTGCTTTGGACTTTATTTAATTTAGGATTAGAGATATGTGTCTTTTGACACTCCAGTTTTATAGAAAATGGTTTTGAGTTTCACTTTCTTTGATCTTTGGATTTTAATTTTCAAAAAGATCTGCTGTTACAGCATATTGTCCTTAGTAAATTTTAATGAGAGATATTCCTGTTTGAATCAGGTTTACTACAAAGTCACTCCATGCTATTGGGAAAGTGCCTATATTGATTTTTATCTCAAAGTTACATTGTTAGTTTAGTTTTACAGGAAAAAAAAAAAAACCTTCCATTTCTTTGCATAACAACTTGAAGATTTGCTTCCGGAGTAGAAATCTGGAAGAGTGCTTGTTTCTACTACATGAAGCTGCCCAACAGTAGGAAAAACTGGCAGGAGAGTGTCATGATTGTCTACTAGAAGAGAGACTAGCCCTGGTGGACTTGCTTTCATTTATTTATATGATATTTTAATCATTATTTATTTTGTACTCAGGCCTCATGACAGCTATAGACAGATATAGGCAAGGGTATGTGTCAATATGATGTTGTCTAATGTCAAAGCTGGTAGTTTTACATTTAATAATTATATAAAAAGTTGACTGCATATCTCCGATATTTTATTTTTAAATTTTTATTTATTTATTACAATTTATTCATTTTTTTATCCCAGCTGCATCCTCCTCCCTCATCTCCTCTCAGTCCTACCCTTTTTTCCTCGTGTCCCCTTATGTCCTCCCCTAGTCCACTGATAGGCGAAGTCCTCCTATCCTACTATCTGATCCAGGTCTATCAGATTTCATTAGGACTGGCTGCATCATCTTCTTCTGTGGCCTGGCAAGACTGCACCCTCCCCCCGCCCCAAGGGAAGGTGATCAAAGAACCAGCAATGGAGTTCATGTCAGAGACAGGCCCTGCTTCCTTACTAGGGAACATCCATAGAGACTGAGCTATCCAGGGGCTAATTCTGAGCAGGGCTTCCCAGTCATCTTCATGCATGGTCTTGGTTGCAGCCTCTGTCTCAGTAGTCCCCACTTGGCCCAGATTTTTTGGCTCTGTTTCTCTCCTTGTGGAGCTCTTGTCCCCTCCATGTCTTTCATTTCCCCCTTCTTCCATAAGATTCCTGGCACTCTGCCCAAAGTTTGGCTAAAAGAATCAGTATCTGTTTCAATACTTCCCAGAATCTCTAGGTGTATTTGAAAGAGACAGTGTTGAAGCAGTGACCTCACATATGGCAGCAGAAACCTGGCAATTCATTATGTTGAAATGTCAACAATATAATTAGATATGCTAAGCCTAATTATGATTTCTTTTCCTTTGAGATTGTTTCTGCTTAGTGTTTACTTCTTGATTTTTTTCATGGGGTGATTCTCAGCTGGACAATGTTCTATTAAGAATTTCTACCTAGGCATGATGAAATACACTTCAAATTTCACAAAATATTTCTTATATTTTAATAGTATCTTTAAATCTGTGTCGATTTGTGGTAAAGTTGATATATCTGCCTTCCTGGTTACATTATTCTGGTTCTTAGCTTATTGAAAGCTGGAAAGGGAAATACAACACAGCAAGAGTGCTTCAGAAATGATATCATATTTTTATATTAAAGTCTATCATCTAAAATAATCATAATGTAAAGATTTTTAAAGTTGCTATGATTGACAGGGAAAGTAAAGACATACATGTGTTTGAACCAACATACAAATATGCTGGTTGTCTCTGTGTTATGTGATGCTCACGTCATTAAGTATGTATGATACTGTATTATTTATCTTTCTGTTGTTTTTATTGAACAGGATGACTAAGCCAACTTATACAAGAAAAGGCTTATTAAGTCTTATACTTCCAGAGAAATAAGAATCCTTCTTGGCAGCAAGTGGTAGGCATAACAGCAGGAACAGAAGCTAAGAATGCTTATCTTCAAATGCAGGCATGAAACAAAGAAAGTGCAATAGAAATGATGCCAGGGCTTTTAATTAAAAGTTCCCACAAGTAATATATTGTATCAAGGCTGTATCTTGTATATCTCTCCAGCTAGTGCCACCAACAGATAACTGAGTGTTCAAATATGGAAGCATATATGTGTGTGTGTGTGTATATATATATTTGCCTATTATCATGTCAGTGGAGAATGCACACAGTGATGTTTATATTATACTAAGTATTTTGAAGAGGGGAAATAGGTCTATATATGCATACATATACACACACACAGGATTGTAAATGTTTTTATTGCCTCAGATTAAGGGATGCATGAAAGCAGTACTCAGGCTTTATTAATACATGGCTTGGGCTAAGCCAAGAGCATTTCTATCTAAATATTTCTTGGCCTAGGCTTGGAAGCTTCAGTCCTTCATACAGTGTAATCTTCTGCAAGCCCAGACCTTGAGGGCTTCAAATTCCAGCCTCCATCTGCTAACCTAGGCTTAGAAAGTTTTCAGCCTTTGAGACTTACTACGGAATACGCTCACCCTTACCTGAGTTCATAAAGAACTCTGGCTGGCTGGTTCAACTTAGCTTTTCTGGCTCAAACGCCTTTCTAAGATGACTGATTAGAGTTGGTTTTTCTTGGCCTTGACTGAATAGCTCTGCTTAAGAAAACTGCCTCTGACCTCCAGGAAGTGCACAGCACTGACTGCAGTGACTGCATGAAATGAACAAAACTGAAAGAAACTGCACAAATCCAACTGAACTCCACTGCACCGAAATTAACTGCACTTATAAGTGAGTATGTACCATGTGTGTCTTTCTGCTTCTGGGATACCTCACTAAGGATGTTCTTTTCTAGATCCCATCATTTGCCTGCAAATTTCATGATTTCCTTGTTTTTCATTGCTGAGTAGTATTCCACTGTGTAAATGTACCAAAATTTCTGTACCCACCTGGGTTGTTTCTAGGTTCTGGCAATTATGAATAAAGCTGCTATGAACATGGTTGAACAAATGTCCTTGTTGTGTACTTGAGCATATTTTGGATTTAAGCCCAGGAGTGGTATAGCTGGATCTTGAGGAAGTGTTATTCCTAGTTGTCTAAGAACGTGCCAGATTGATTTCCAAAGTGGTTGTGCAAGTTTACATTCCCACCAGCAGGAAGGTCCCTGGGTAAGGTAATCAGTCCTCACTGAGAAAGACAAACGGGATGGGATGGACACTGGAAGAAGGAGAAAACAGGAAACAGGACAGGAGCCTACCATAGAAGGCCTCTGAAAGACCCTACCCAGCAGTGTATCAAAACAAATGCTGAGACTCTTTATCAAACTTTGGGCAGAGTGCAGAGACTCCAATGAAAGAAGGGGGGCTGGGGGAGGATAATGGGACCTGGAGAGGACAGGAGCTCCACAAGGAGAACAACAGAACCAAAATATCTGGACACAGGAGTCTTTTCTGAGACTGATACTCCAAACAAGGACCATTCATGGATATAATCTAGAACCCCTGCTCAGATGTTGTCCATGGTAGCTCAGTATCCAAGTGGGTACCCTAGTAAGGGGAACAGGGACTGTCTCTGACATGAATTCAATGGCTGGCTCTTTGACCACCTTCCCCTGAGGTGAGAGAAGCTTTGCCAGGCCAAAGAGGAGGGACAATGCAGCCAGTCTTGATGAGACCTGACCAGCTAGGGTCAGATGGAAGAGGAGGAGGACGTCCCATATCAGTGAACTTGGAGAGGTGAATGAGAGGAGATGAGGGAGGGATGGTGGGATTAGGAGGGAATGAGGGAGGGAGCTACAGCTGGGATACAAAGTGAATAAACAGTAATTAATATAAAAATTTAATTTAAAAAATTAAAAATAGCAGGGAAAAAATTAAATTAAATTAAAAAAAAATGAACTGCACCGAACTCAACTCTACCCTCCCTGTCTTCCCTGCCCTTAATTAATTTTCTCTCCTATCTGTTCTACTGAGAGTTGGGTGAAACCTATCTCTGATTTATTCTGTCAAATCATTCTCTCACTAGTCACTCTGTCTGACCCTCAGTTAGACATCACCTTCAAACATGCCTGCTACTTTCTATAAATTAACCTTACTTTCATTGTTTGGGAGTAAATGTACAGAAAAGGCATGCTATATTCCATCCAGATCACAGACTTGGAAGGTCTTTAGTTGTGATCCCTTGCTGGAACAGGCATGTGGCTAGATTAAAAGTCCTCTACACACACACACACACACACACACACACACACAAGTGTGAAAATGTTAAAATTAAAATTGGCCTAATGTAGTCAAAAAGTCATCAGGAGGAACTCATTGGAAGACCAGGAAGTGGATAAACTTGCTGGTAACATACAATAAGGCAATAATGGAAAGAAACGAATGCTGGAGTTAAGTTACAGGAAAATAATATTATATTTTGAGTGAGTGCATTCTCTAGAAATATCATTTTTTCATGTTTTAACACCAGGACCATAAGGTTCAGTGATAAATATTTAACAATACAGCAGATTTTCTTAGATGGCTTTCTTGATCCCTGTGTCACACATTAACCATATTCTCATGTCAGTGTAGAGTGAAGGCAGTGGTGTTTACATTAAATATTTTGAAGAAAAGAAACAAGTTCACCCGTTATTACAAAACAGTTTGTGAATATTCAGAGCATGTTAGAAGTAGACACCTGAAGAAAATACAGCAGGAAGTAAAGACTGTCAAAAGTCATGATTCTGTTTTTGTGTATCTTTTTAGAACCGTTCTAGGAGCAGTCAGGTGTCTGTAATGATTTAACATTGGAGCAACATCACATTTGCACAAAAATAGCTATGAGGACATCTCCATATACTGTCTCGATGTTTTAAATAGCTAGAAAAGTAGAGTGCTTGAAATATAAAATGTGAAAATTCAGATAAAATAAATTGCACCTAGAACATCTTGATCTTCCCATATGTTTTGTGATCTGTATATTTCCTATGTTTCAACTAAATGCAGTCTAATATTCTATTACCCAATTAATTCAGCACTAAGCTGAAACACTTGTATTTAGAAAATTATATTAATATAAATATTGAATCTCCCTAGCAGGCTTTTACTCCTTGCATAATATAAGAACAGTTGAAAACAGAATTTGCAATATAATGGTAGCAGAAAAAGACACTGGAGCTGCACTGCCTGAGATTTATGCTGCCACTTAAATGCCCCAGCAAACATCCAACAGCCACATTCTGTGCCTTATTTACTCCAGAGCTAAAATTAAAATAAAATGATTTTCACTTTCCATTGGCTAGTTACGAGTTTATTGGTTTATAATGGCAAATGCATTTTGTGTTTGTAAGCAATATATGAATGCCATATTTTTTAAAATTAGTATAGAAAATGTCTTATCTTATGTTAAAAGACTCACTGAGATCCACACACCAAATTTATTATGCTCATTATATATAAACTCAGTGTACACTTTTATTCCCATAATGTTATTCTATTCCTTGTTCTTTCATTATTTACTCCACAAATACTCTAAGATCTTTGGTGTGTTATTTTTTATCTATTTTTTTTTCACTTGAAAAAAAGGAGATCCTGGAACATGTTAAGTGATGAATATTTGTTAAGTGAAAATATGGTTCATCTTGATTTACGCGAGTGGCTGGAGCTGGCATTACTTTTGATTTTCTTTTCAATCACATTGCTCTGGTTCATATTTTGTGCCTACAAAGAATAAGATTGACAAGAGATGAAACTCTTGTCTTCTTCCTGATTTCTGAGAAAATGGTCCCAGATTTTTGTCAGTTAATATAATGTTGACTGTGGATTTATTATGTTTATTTTATTTATTCATGTAAGAGTTTTCTATTACTAATTCCTTTGTAAATTTGTGATAAAGGATTTTAAATTATGTTGGTTTTATCTGCATGAAGTGAAAAACATCATGTAATCCTTGCCCTTTACTATATTGATGTGTTCTAGAATGTATGTGTGTGTGTGTGTATATATATATATATATATATACTTGTATGTGTTATGCAACTGAGTTTTCTACTAGATACAAATCACGTTAATTGTGGCATCTGAACTTTCCCAAGTGTTATTGAATTAATTGAAGGATTTTTTTCAGGACTTTTTCTAACAACGTTTATGACAAAATTTGTTATAAAGATTTCTGTTGTCATTGTTTTGTAATCTTATTCACTTTTGGGACTGGGTTTATATTGACCTTGTAGCGCAAGTTTGTAAACATCTCTATTCTTTTCGTTTTATGACATAGTTTTAAAAACATTGATGTTTAGTTCTTTGAAGGGCTGGTAAAGTGGAGCAGTGACTCTGTTTTCTCAAGAGGTTTAATTTTGGGAAAATGATTACTGCTTGTCTTGTAGTGCACATCAAAAATGTGTTTATTTTTCTGTGCATACTCTTAGTTAATTTTTTATTGACTATATACATTTGGGTATTTGTGTAGTCTTTTTAGATTTTTTTTTAAATTTACTGGAGAACATTTCCTTTTTTCTCATTTAATTATTTATTTTTTCATTCATTCATTATTTATTTATTTATTACAATTTATTCACTTTGTACCCTGTCTCTAGCCCTCTCTCTCCTCTCCCTCTATGCCCCTCCCCTTGTCCATTGATTAGGAATGTCCTTCTCCTAGTCTCTCTGACCCTAGCCTATCAGGTTTCATCAGGATTGGCTGTATTTTTTTCCTCTTGTGGCCTGACAAGGCTGCACCCCCTACGGGGAGGTGATCAAAGAGCTGACCACTGAGTTCATGTCAGAGACAGCCCCTCCTCACCTTATTAGCGACCCACTTGGAGACTGGGTCTATGGGCAACATGTGAACAGGGGTTTTAGGTCTCTTCCATGCATAGTGCTTGGTTATGGTATCTGTCTATTCTGGCTTCCCTGAACCCAGATTTTTGGCTCTGTTGCTCTCCTTATGGAGTTCCTGTCCCTTCCGTGGCTTTTTATCTTCTTTTTTTCCATAAGATTCCCTGCACTCTGCCCAAATTTTGGCTATGAGCCTCAGCATCTGTTCCAATACCCTGATGGGTAGAGTCTTTCAGAGGCCTTCTTTAGTAGGCTCCTGTCCTGTTCTCTGTCTTCTCCCACTTCTGATGCTTATCCCATTTGCCCTTTTCAATGAGGATTGAGCATCTTCTTTAGGGTCCTCCTTGTTGTTTAGCTTCTTTAGGACTATAGATTACAGTATGCATATGTTTAATATCCACCTGTAAGTGAGATATGCCATGTGTGCCTTTCTGATTCTGGGTTACCTCACTCAGGATGATCTTTTCTAGCTCTATCCATTTGCCTTTAAATTTCATGATCTCCTTGTTTTTAATAGCTGAGTAGTATTCCATTGTATAAGTGTACCTCAATTCATCTATCCATTCCTCAGTTGAGGGACATCTAGGTTGCTTCCACATTCTGGCTATTATGAATAGAGTTGCTATGAACATGGTTGAGCAAATGCCCTTACTGAATGGTTGAACATCTTTTAGATATATGTGTTTGAGTGGTATAGCTTAGCTTCTTTAGGGTCAGATTTCAATATGTTTATCCTATATGATATGTCTAATATCCACTTGTAAGTGATTATACATGATGCGTGTCTTTCTTCTTTTTGGATACTTCACTCAGGATGAATTTTTCTAGTTCCTACCATTTGCCTGCAAATCTCATGATTTCCTTGTTTATAATTGCTACATAGTATTCCATTGTGTAAATGAACCACAATTTCTGTATCCATTCCTCAGTTGAGGGACATTTCAACTGATGCTCAATCCTCATTCATAAAGGCAAATGGGATAAATATCAGAAGAGGGAGAATACAGGGAACAGACAGGAGCCTACCACAGAGGGCCTCTGAAAGACTCTACCCTGCAGGGAAGTGAAACAGATGCCGACACTCAGCCAAACTTTGGGCAGAGTTCAGGGAATCTTATGAAAGAAGGGGGAGATAGAAAGTCCTGGAGGGGACAGGAGTTCCACAAGGAGAGCAACAGAACCAAGAAATCTGGGCTCAGGGTTCTTTTCTTAGACTGATACACCAACTAAGGACCATTTCCAGAGATAACCTAGAACCCTTGCACAGATGTAGCCCATGTCAGCTCAGTCTCGAGAACCTTTCCAGTGTTTCCTAGTAAGGAGAACAGGGGCTGTCTCTGACATGAACTCAGTGACTAGTTCTTTGATCACTTCCCCTTGTGGGGGTGCAACCTTACCAGGCCATATGAGAAGACAATGCAGCCAACGCTGAGGAGACCTGATAGTCTAGGATCAGAGGGAAGGACAGGAGGGCCTCTCCTATCAGTGGACTTGTAGAGGGGCATGGGAAGAGAAGAGGGAGGAAGGGCAGGATTAGAAGGGGACTACAGCTGGGATACAAAGTGAATAAACTGTACTTAATAAAAAAATAAAATGAAAAAAAGAGTGGTATATCTGGATCTTAAGGTAGCACTATTCCTAATTTTCTGAGAAAGCACCAGATTGATTTCCAAAGTTTACATTTTACTCCCTAATGATGCTTTACATTTCAGTGCTTTCTGTTGTAATATCTTCATTTTCATGACTCGCTTTATTGATTTCGATTATTTGTGATTATGTTTGTCTTTTATAATAAGAAATATTTTGTTTCATTATTCTTTTATTGTATTGTTGGTGTTCATTTGATTGATGTCTGCATTGATTAATCTCTGTGTTATATAAATTATGTCATTTATGTTGGTATTGTTTTCTAGTTATATAGTATTAAACTCTGATAACATAAAGAAGTCATATTTATTTGATACTTTTTATGTCTTGTTCCTCTTTCCAGGACCTGGGTTTCTTTTCCTACTTTAAGTGAACTCTGCTTCTCTCTTAATAGCCAGTTGTTCTCATAACAGAGACTTGTAAGTCTCTATAAGCTCATGCAACAACCATTTCCTCGGTCCTTGGTACTTGGGATAATCAGTTATTTAGCTAGTAGAGAAGGAAAGTTTCTGATCTTAGAGGTGGAAATATATGGGTTTCCCTGATTTATCAAGAATGTTGAAGGTAGAGTGTCTTCTATGCAAAATGGCAACCCTCCCACATAATAAGTTCATGTAGTTTATTTTGAAGCCAATTATAAGTACATAGACACCTGGATATCCAAAATTCCATGTTCCAAATGGTAATCATTTCATGAGAAACGAAAGTCATTAATCAAGCTTTGTTTTTTTTTTTTTTTTTTTCAAATACATTGGTGGGATAATTAGCTTGGCACGTTACAGGGATATCTCTACCATAGACCACAAAATGTATCTGATGACATTCTTAGCTTTTTGCTTGCTGTAAAGTAGTCACTTCCTAAGATAATACATTCCAAAAGATTTTAACAAGTAGTCCTGAACATACTTTGTTTGACAGGGAAGTGGGCAGTGACTCAAAAATAAGAGGGCAAAGGTTTTTATTTTATTTTATTTTATTTTATTTTATTTTATTTTATTTTATT
>NW_026591086.1:25818498-25823517 GCF_907164565.1 Psammomys obesus
TTTTATTTTATTTTATTTTATTTTATTTTATTTTATTTTATTTTATTTTCATTTTTTATTTTTATTTTTTTAGATCTTTTTTTTAATTTTATTTTTATTTTTTTCTTATCAGTTACATTTTATTAACTCTGTATCCCAGCCTTGTCCCGATCCCTCATTCCCTCCCAGTCCCTCCCTCCCTCCCTCATCTCCACCGTGCACCTTGCCAAGTCCACTAATAGGGGGGACCTCCTCCCCATTCATCTGATCCTGTTTTATCAGGTATCTTCAGGACTGGCTGCAAAGCCCTCCTCCATGGCCTAACAGGACTGCTCCTCCCTTGCGGGGTGGGAAGGCCAAAGAGCCAGTCATTGAGTTCCTGTTAGAAATAGTCCTTGTTCCCCTCACTATGGGAAACCAACTAGAAATAAGGGGAGTTAGTCTGATGAGGAAAGGATAGGAGCTCCACAGGGACCAAATATATCTGGGCACAGGGTCTTTTCTGAGACTGACATGCAACCAAGGACCATGTATGAATGTAACCTAGAACCTCTGCTCAGATGTAGCCTGTGGTAGCTCAGTAACCATTTGGTTATTTTATTTTTACAATTTATTCATTATATACCCTGTTAGAAACACCCTCCTTCAACTCTTCCCAGTCCCACCTTCCCTCCCTCTTTTCCCCCATCCCCTTCCCATAGTCAACTGAAAGGGGGAGTCCTCCTCCTCTGACATCTGGCCATAACTTATCAAGTTTCATCAGGACTGCCTGTACCATCTTCCTCTGTGGCCTGGCAAGGCTGCATCAACAAGTGCAAGCGATCAAAGAGCATTTTTAAAGGATTTGCTTTATTTTTTGCTTTATTTGCCTCTGTGTTTTTGTGTCTATGCATATGAATACAGTGCCCACCAGTGGCAGAAGAGTGAGTCTTACCCCCTGGGGTAATCCAGGCTGTTATGAGCTCCATTAAAATTATGTTTGGCATCAAACTCATAACTTCTGTACATGCTTGTAACCACTAAGCCTTCTTCTCATCTACTATCATGATTATTGTCTGAAGTACTCTGTGATTTGTACCCAGATGTCTGCTTTCATGACAAAAAGATATAGTAAACGGTGAAAGTAGAAATGCTTGTAGAAAGCTTGTATAATATTTATTTTGATCAAGACATTATTCAGTTAAAAATAGTCTGTATTTGATTTTATTTGGGTAAAAACTGCATTGCTCAATAGTATTTAGTATGGATGAAACAATGTCTTTTCAGTCTATTACTCCTAGATTTTAGAAAAAAACATGTAATATGGAACAATTTAATATTTGATCAATTGTAATTAATTGTCTTAAATGATGACCAATTATTTTCTGCTCGTAGCTGAGAAATATCTTTTTCAGAAACTGATAAAGCTAGTAGATGTCATAAAATAATAAATTTTATGTTTCATTTCCAGCATGAGTATATTGTTCAAATATTGTAAAGTACAAACATTGGTTTAATAATTCAATAATATTGTTATGCATTCAGGTGAAACCAGTGACTTCATTTTTCCTTAGGTAAATCTATATAAAAATTTAGCTAGCAGGGCAGATAAACAAGAAATTTGAACTTTTAGTACTAAATATCTTTCTTCAAAGCTGCCATAACTTGGCCTTCATCAGAAAGTATTTTTTGACAGTGTACATATGATAATAATAGCATTCCTGCTTTAAATGATCATTAGTGAGTTTGGATAATTGTATTCAGATGTCTAAGCAATGAATTTATTAGATACATTTGTTCTGTTATGGTTGGTATTTAATTTTGCTGCATGGTTGGTAACACTGTTTTGGAAGATGTTAATTTGACTTCTGATCTGGAAAGGAGTGAATTACAGTTTTACACAGATTATTAGGAAACTAGTAGGGAGGCACATGTTTTAATAATTATTTTTAGTATTTTTAACAAATAGAGATTATAAACTAGAAGGTAATTTGAGGCCTGAGCAAATTTCAAAGCACCAACACTTAGGCGATTGTAATTTTGTGAAGATATACTACATCAATAAGCAGAAATTTAATTGTTCATCAAAATATATGGATTTTTAAAATTAAGATAAATTTACTTTGAATTTTAGTATGCCAAATTGCTTCTAAACTATTCCAAGAACCACATAAAAGCTATTGAGGGAACAAAGGAAGGATAGGTTTTGGAACACTGTGATAATGAGCTTGATCAATAATGGTTTTGGTGCTCTTATACGGATTATAAGGCCAAATATCTTGAAACAAATACTGCTTTTAAAGAAGAAAGTAAAAGAAACAGGATTTCCTTAGTTTTGTCTTCCAGAGTGTGTCTGTAAATATATTTGAGAAACGCTAGGCTCTTCCACACATTTTAAGGATACAGTCTTAGATACAGAGTCAATTATTTCGATATTATTTTTATTTCCACTCTTAAGGAGACAGTAGAATTTGATTTTAAGTGCCACGTGTGTGCTTTAGCCTAATATATATTGCTTTCTTTCCCTTTTTTGTCTTTGTTCCTATAAGCTGTAACAAATTAAACAACATATATGTTTTACTTCACTGATACCATGAATTTTCTTCCTAATGTTTACTTTTCTTTGCTCATGTGTAGTAAAAGAGAAAAAAAACATTTGGTTTAGTTCTATATTGGTTTGAGTTCGTTCTACTTCAAGTAGGAAAATAAGGAGAAAACTAATAAATGACATAGACAATTACTGTTTTTCTTCTTCATGTAAAAGTCTGAGTAGCTGCCCCTTTTGCTGTGACAGCTGTGACATGAATAATCTAAGACAGTAATTAATTCCCAGGACTCCTTGTTGTGTCTCTCAGAGTAGACTTCAAATTTTGGTTGGAGGTGCCAGATTTTTACTTCAGTATTTAGAAAGTTCACCAAAGAATATTTTGTTCCTGTTACACAGCAATGTAGTAAATAACACAAATTTGTCCTCACTCATATCTCAAATAGTGAATCCCATTCGGTACCAGCTCCATTATAGCTGGAAGGCAGGCTTAGATATGCCTAATTTGGTGTTGGATTGTATTAGTTTCTTTTCAATTTTTCTGAGAAAAAAAAATCGTTACCGAGGCAACTTATGTGGAAAAAAAAAAAAAGGATATAATGGCTCTTACAGTTTCAGAAGGGCATAGTTCTTGATGATGGAACACAAGCAGGATGACAAGAAAATCTCATTGCCCACATTTTTATGCAGATCAGGAAACAGAGCTCAGACCGACAGTGTCATTAGTGTTCTGAAACCTCAAAGCATTCCCCTGTGATATATCTCCACCAACACACTCACATGTACTACACCTTCCTAAATAGTTCCACCAACTGCACACCAGTCAGACTTCTGAGCCCTCTGAGAAGGGAGGCATTACCACCATACAAGGAATTCAGTTGAAATTCAAATGACATTAAATTCCATCAAAATCCATCACATTTTTGACATCTCTTGAGATAACTACTAACACGTATATGATTTAACCACACATACATGAGGTTAAATATATCTAAATCTAGGTCAATTTATAAAAGTTATTGCACTTTTCAATGTCAAATGTAAGCTCTGTGTCTCTCACTTTAACTTGACAGTGTTCGATATTTTTTCTCTCATCTATATTTACTACTTTGGTGGTTGCTTTTGGTTTTCTCCAATAATCACATGAATGATGGGGAAGAAGCTTTCAAAACCTCATCACACTTTTTAAATCAAATATTCAACTATTGAGTATAAATACCTGAACTTCAGTAGATACGGTACATTTTTTTTTACAAATATTAATGTAAATAATGTTTACACCACAGTGATGATAACTCTATCTAAAGTTACAGAAGATGGAAAATATTGGAGAAAATTTTAGGGCCTTACTATCTGTTCCATATCTGAGTAATTAGTAATAGTGTCTAGTAAAATTCTATGAATATATAACTATACATGCATTCATATATGTTTACATAATTATAAATAACATCAACATTATTTCTCTTGAGTAATGATCTCATAAATTATCTCTAATATCATTACTCAGTTACTTATTTCCTTAAAATCATTTAATGATGCCCAGTTATATTCATAGTAAATTGATGAACTTAAAACAATTGCCCAATTTCCCATAATTAGTATGTCTCTCTTTTCCCCATATGTTTTTTTCCTTTTGTCATCTCCTTCATATTTTTAAACCTCTAAAAATATTCTCTTTCAAGCACCAGATCTTATTTAATAAATAGCAGATACTATTATTTTCCCTTTTCTATTTTCACCACGGATTCCTCTCTCATAGCTCTTGCCAGGTTTTAGCTTGTTGCCTAATATTTATGTCCCTCTAATTTCTTAAATATATGTATATAGCTGTACTTAGTCATATGTACAGGAAATATGTGTGTATTCAATGAATAAATAGATGCTGTTCAAGGTATGATATCAAATATATACAGCAAAAATAACTTGTGAATATGGGTGTTAAAGAATTTCAGGAAAATTCACATTTAAATTTGGATAAGTTAATTACAAATTCGGAAGTTCAAGGTAATGAAATTATCATAAATTGTTAAAGAATTTTAACAATTTTAGTTGTTTTACATATAAATTTAAAATACTCATGAAAGCCAACATGGAGATAATAAATAAAATTTCTCAAAAAATGTTTCACAGTATCTTAATTTCTTGAGGGAAGGAAAATGAGGTATCCTTTGGCAAAAAAAAATGTATTGTGTTCTCTTTCTTCTGCTGTTACAAGCTCCAAATTCTAGGAATGAGCACACAAGAGGTAGTAACCATAGAAACCAGAAAAGTAAATGGGACTATAGGCAGGTGTAAGTGTGTGCTTCAAGGATAATAGCAAGATATTGGTGAATTGAATTAAAAGAGGGCTCCAACAGGGAAGTAATGGGGTGGTCAACACAGATGAAGGAGGAAGAATGGCAGATAAGGATAAAGAACACCAATGCTATTTAATGAAGACCTGATAAATCATGTTTTATGTTTGTTAAACTAATACACTCATATTAAAGAAAGGTAATGTATAACAGTTATAT
>NW_026591086.1:25823527-25870768 GCF_907164565.1 Psammomys obesus
GGTAATGTATAACAGTTATATGTATACTATTCTTAAGAATACATATATGTAATTATATAATACATATAATTTAAGAATGTATATTATTCTTAAAGAAAATATGTGTGCTAAAATATATCCTATAAGTAATAGGAAATATTATGAAAGTAAATTACTTACCAGACAGTGTTCTCACAAGAAAGAAAAATGTGGACTGAAGAAAATTCCAGTACTTGATACAAGAGCGAGAAACCTTTTGATTGGTAAAAGCAGTCCAAGTGCCTCCTGGATTATATAAACTATTGATGTAAACTTTACTTGCCTTTCAGGGCTTGATGTCATGCCCCTATTTGCTGACAACAGTGTGCATTTGGGTTACAAGACTCACATATTTTGAGCTGGATTTGACTGGAAAGCCACTTTCCTGAAATATAACTTCTTTGCTACCAGAAAATAGTTATGCAAACTGTCAAGGAAGGGAATCAAACAGTCCTGTCAAGCTGTAATACCTATGAACAATAACAGCATAGCAAGGCATCTACTAACCTACAATAAGCGGCTTCATATGCTAATACCAACTAGTAGCTGTCTAATTGAATTTAAGAACAATTCAACAGGAGAAAAATCATTTCTGGTACTGAAACATAGCTGGCTTTCCTGCAGCTAGTGAGGTCACATCAGAGAAAAATATACTACTGATGCTTTGCTACAAGAGCATAATTCCTTACTGTATTGTAAACTATGACCCTTATATTCACAGAGAAGTGTAGCTACCACCGTGCATCAAGTAAGCTCTTTTATAGCAAACAAAGACCACTACAGAAAACCACAATTGGACACAATGAAATGATCAATAGATTATGTGGAGCCCAGCCCAAAGGAATACATCTACCTCACAGCTCCTGCATTTACATATCAGGGGAGTATTGTGCTAGAATGGACAAACAAGCAGCCATCCCCACTCTATTATTCTTTATAGGTGTAACCTACTGTTGTCTGCATTGAACGTAATCATTATCTATAGAAATTGGAACCCGTTTCTGAAAACATGGTCAAATCATTGCTAAGGAGGGCATCAGCTCTGGGGAGTGCGACAGAATCTTCTGCTATTATTTTTCTAAATGATCATGTTGTCAAACTTCCTACTACATATTTATGTTTTAAATTCATAGATTTGTGTTACTTTCAGCATTGGTCAGATTGGTGATTTTATTGAAGTGAATAATAGTTGCTACAGGCAGACTCATACCTTTTCAAAGTTCAAGGAAAAAAATAACACTGTAGGGGGAAGATGGAGATGGATGTAATCAACAAATATTGTATCCTTTTATGGAATGTCCAAAACACAAACTTAAAGTAAAACATTACTTTAAAAACTAAGAAAAGTAAAACTGAGTATGCACACAACTGATAAAACAAAAGCTGAAATGATATGGTTGAAAATACATCATCAGAGCAATTGGTGTTTAGGTAACAAAAATGGCACGTCTTTGGGCATGGGCACGGTGCATTTTCCAGTTCCTATATTTTATCATCTTGGTTAAAGAACTTGTTTTAGAAACTTCAGTGTTTTCAGTAATTACCTCATACTGCTCTTGAGATAATTAAATGAGATTGTGACCATAAATCTATTAACACCATGCCAGACATACAGAACTCAATTTGTATTTAATATGTTTATTTAGCATTTCTGTTAACATCAGATATTGAGTACAAATGCAATGTGAAAATTGGAAAGGAGGAATTTATATCCTTTTTTCAAGGCAATTTTAATATATAGTTTTTACTCTTTAAACTTTATTTATTTATTTTATTAATTACAGTTTATTTACTTTATATCCCAGCTGTAGCCCCATCCCTTATCCCCTCCGTATCCCACCCTGCTTCCCTCTTCTTCTCCTAGTCTCGTCCCCCAGTCCAATGATAGATGAGGTCCTTCTCCCCTTCCATCTGACCATAGTCTATCAGGTCTCATCAGGACTTCCTCTGTGGACTGGTAAGGCTGCTTCCCCCTAAGGTGGAGGTGATCTAAGAGCCAGCCCATGAGTTCATGTCAGAGAAGGTCCCTCATCCTATTATTGGGGAACCCTCTTGGATACTGAACTACCTTGGGCTACCACTTTTAATATTTTTAAAGAAAACAGAATTATATCACTTCCAACTTTTATTTATTTTTCTAGGCTCTATCTGGATTCTCTTGTATATCTCCCATGTGCACATTCTCAAGTTGTTAGGCTGTTTTTTATGATTATATTCTTTAATCATATATATAAAAATATATTATAGATACATATATAATTATATTTTTTATTTTTATGAATTACACTTTATTCATTTTGTAGCCCCCCATAAGCGCCTCCCTCCTCCCCTCCCAGTCCCACCCTCCCCCACTTTCTGCATGCATGCCCCTCCCCAAGTCCACTGATAGGGGAGGTCCTCCTCTCCTTCTTTCTGATCTTAGTGTATCAGTTCTCATCAGAAGTGGCTGCATTGTCAGGGTTCTAGGTTATCTCCACGGATAGTTCTTTGTTGAAGTATGAGTCTCTGGGAAGTTCCCTGTGTTCAAATTATCTTTTATTACCATTTTTTACAAATATCTTTAAGATACTGATGATGGTACAGTAATATTAAAAGTCAAAGATGAGAGCATGAAATATTTCCAAGACACACACACACATGCACACACACACACAGATGAGAGTCATAGAAGTAAATAAGTCATTGGGGGAATTACATTGTATGTGTGTTATATAGACGCCATCTTTGTTATTTGTGTGTTTATGTTTTCAAGGCTAACCAGTTTGCAAGACAACACTTTAGGGCTCATCCCCAGAAGAGACAGATTTTTCTAATCCCAATAGTAAATAGTTTCCTGTTGTTTCATTGTTCTTAAAATGATGAGCAGTGTCAAACTGAATATTAAAAAAAAATTGACAAAGTGTAAAGAATTCCTGAATTTTCACCCACCAAAATAGGCAGCTAATATTTTCTATCTCAAACTTTGACAAACTTACAATTTGTCAAATAAGCAAGCAAACAACTCTTTTGGTTCTTCTCAACTCTCCATTTTGTTTCTTGTCATGTTTCTGACCTATGGGTACACTTTGGCTACATTTTCAAACCACAGGCAGGTATGAATACTTTAATTACCTCCTGAAATACAACTTTGGCCCAGGACACTCATTTATTACCTAGGTTACTGGAATAACTTTCTTGAATATTTGTTTCTAAACTTGGCCCTTTATAGTTGTCTTAGTCTGAGGTCTATTGCTGGGAAGAAACACAATAACCTCAGGCACTTTTATATAAGAAAACATTTAATTAGGGTTGGCTTATGCTTCCAGAGTTTTAGTCCATTATCCTCATTGTAGGGAGCAGGACTGGAAAAAGAACTTGATAGTTCTGTGTCTGCATCCCAGGCATCACAAGGACAGAACCATTGTGGCTGGAACCTCGTGGCATGCTTCCAGCGACACACGTCCTCCAGCAAGTCTGACACTCCTATTTCTTCTCATATTTCACCACTTCCTGATGACCAAGCACTCACATACACGAGCCCAATGGGAACCATTCTTACTCAAACCACCACAACAGCCTATCTTTCATATATTTAGTATCTTTGTTAACTTAAGAAGACAAATTTCATTGCTTCCCTCCTCTGAGCAAAGTGTTGCCATGTCTTCCTACTTGTGTCACAATAATAGTTGCATATTTTCCACATTTGTGTGATTACACATTTCATAGCTTTTACCCTTGTTAGCTTCTTTTTTCTCAAACACCTTTTTTTTTCTTTTTTGTCAGATGTATGAATGAATAGAACTGTAGTATTTGTGCAGTAGTTTCTCAGACATCACCTTCTGTTGGAGACCTGCCCTGATTATTCTAGACAAAACACCAACTTCCTTCTTAGATATACTCGATATTCCTTACTCTGAAGGACCATTCACAAGCACACAGCAAATGTTACCATGCTACACATAGTAATTTACTAAAAATGATATATTATTTTTAGATATTACTTGTACTGTTTCCTCAAATAAGCTATGAAAACATTAAAATTTGTTGCGAATTTTCACAACCTTATATATCTAAAATAAAAGAAAGAAACAAATAAACAAACCAGTAAAACTATCCTAATAGCTATTCAAAAGTTCTATTGAACTGACTCATGGACAGAGGACAGTACAGGAAATTCATGTATATATTCTTCTGGGTATGAATTTTAAGTGAATAAATCAAGTACAATTTATATTTTAATTGTTTTATACTAGTAAGAGAACCAACATAAACTTTTGAGAGTAATTGTGGGGAAATTTGTTGCTTATCTAAAGTGCCATGGCATGTAAGGTCAATACTGTTAATTACACACAGAACAAACTATTATGGAAAAAGTGGGTTCAACATTAACAAATTACATACACAAAAATTATTTTCCCATTATGTGCACTGCACATTGCCTTATCCATTATAACATATAACCATGTAAAGAATTCTTACTGATACCTTACTGTGCACAGCCTATGAAAAACTAACTGAATGAAAAAATCCAAAGTGAAATATTTAGTTTGAAAGCATGTCAGTCATTGTCACATGCATTTTAACAGAAACTCAGAAAGACAGGTGAGGAAATATGAGAGTAAATAAGAGCCACATGTATGTCTAAGTTGGAGGTTATTGGTGTGGAGATGTTGGTGACAGTCCAAGTAAAACAGAAATTCAAAATACATTTTTAGGAAAGCAGTCAGTTACTAATCAAGTTATGGTTGCTTCACATAGGCTGCTAATGGAATTTTTATTTATATTGTTGAGATATTATTAAAGAGAGTTAATTGACTTTATGCAGGTTTATACTTTAGGTTGGATTTGTGAATTGCTTATTTTTCAGGCAAGAAATTGTTTGTGTGAGCAGTTAAGGTTGATGATGGTCAGAAATCTAATTTTACGTATAATTGCCTGATGACTACTCACATGTATATTCAGATTTCAGCATGCTCACCACCCACAACAACATTTATTGATTGATGACTTAATGAAAATTGTTTTCCTTATAAACTCTGTAAAGTTTTTACTATTCTAATACAATTGTTTTGGGTAAGATAATTGAAGTTTAGCAATTTAGAGAATTCTTTTTTGGTCATTTAGTTAAGAAGCATTAGGAATTTAATTAAATCTAGGTTTACTGTGGCCAGGACCATCAAAGATACAAATCTGTATTTTAAACTCAATGTAAAATCTCAATAATAAGAAAGAGAAAAATGGATTGGAAAGAAATTCAAGTCAATGAACTAAGAATAACAAAAGAACACAAAACAATAATTTTATAAATAGCATATGAACTCATGTATATTTAAACAATTTTTATAGATAGCTATTGCATAAATAGAAATAACAATGTATATTTTTTAATATACAAACAAGGATCTATATCAAAATTCAAGTTTTAGATTTATACCGTTTTTCAGTTATTAATAAAAGCAAAATCTGATTATTACTTCTCAAGAAAATATAACATATTTTGATTTTTAATTTATGGCAATTTCTTTTTTTATTCTGAAGTAAAAATGTTCTGCAAGGACTGTAGTATGATCATTGTAACAAATAGGCAATTAAAAACTACTCAGCAAAGTATTGAAGCAGATGTTGAGATTCATAGCCAAACTTTGGGCAGAGTGTGGAGAATCTTATTCAGGAAGGGAAAGAGAAAGATCTGGGGTTGACAGTAGCTCCACAAGGAGACCAACAGAAGCAAAAATCTGGGACCTGGGGGTAGGGGCTGCAGAGACTGATGAATCAACCAAGGACCATGCATGGAGAGGACCTTGACCCACTGTTCAGATGTAGCCCATAGGCAGCTCAGTCTCCATGGGGGTTCCCTAGAAAGGGGAGCAGTGCGGTCTCTGGCATGAACTGGATTGCCATCTCTTTGATCACCTCCCTCTGGCTGGGTGGCCTTACTAAGCCACAGAGAAAGAGGGTTCAGAGAGTCAGATGAGACCTGACAGGCAATTGACAAATAGGGGAGGAGCACCTCCCCTATCAGTGGACTAGAGAAGGGACATAGGGGAAAAAGAGGGAGGGAGGGTAGGACCCGGAGGAGAAGAAGGAGGGGGCCATAGCCGGGACATAAAGTGAATAAATTATAGTAATAGTAATACATTTAAAAAATATCCCACTCTCTCCCTTGGTGTAAACAGATATTGATTACACTTTCAGTTAAATTCTGCCTCCTCACAGCAGTAGTTTACAAACATAATTCAGTGAAAACCAGCCAGGAACCAGACTGAGGCATATCATACACCGAAGAACAATCATATGACAAAGCAGTAACTTTCAGTAGCAAAAACATAAGATAAATCCTGACTAAGATTTTAAATGTTTCCCAGAAAATAAACTTCCCCTTTCAAATTTACTAAGCTCTTAATGAATGAAGTACAAGAACAACTAATGGAAGTGATTAAAAACCATGCTTTGGCAACAAAAATATAATTTAAGAGCCACACATGATTTATTGAGCTAGAAATGACAACCGAAAACATAGTTTTCTTCTATCAGCACTACAGATAGAAAACAGCAACCCAGTGAAATCAATGGTTTTCTTTGCCCCAAAGTAAAGTTAGTGAAAGAACAGCATTGGTGAAGAAATCTTGGGACCTTCAGTTCAGTTATTTTTTGCTTTATTATGACACTGCCATTACCCTACCATAAAGGCTTCCATCCTTTGTCCAGATCATATTTATAGATTGCAATATAATTTTAAGAGGTCTTATCCAGTGGAGCATATAGCATGATTTACCCATGGCCATGACAGGGCAGTTCTCCCATAACCGCTGATATTCAATGGCCCTGGAAATTAATAGAGTCAATATTATTCACAGACAATCTAATGGAAAAAAACCTTGTGAATTATATTAATAGCTTTATTATGATCATAACATTCTTTATGTCCCACAATAATTAGAATCAGGGAAATCAAACACTGCTCAACTAAAAAAAAAAGGAGTAAACATCAGTTTAAAGATGCTTATTATGCATATAAACGCAGTTATGAACCACAGAGCATCAACACATCCATCAAGAGAATCAGTGTTTTGTTTAATATTCTAAAATTTTACTGGTGCTACTAACATATGCATATTTATCATACATTTTAACAAATTTCATAATGTGACGGATCTATTTATTATTGAGAATCAATTAGTATTTATTATTGTTAACATGTTATTGTGTGAAAGATACATACTAACACACACAGGTAGATGTCAGAGAATAATTCTATGCAGTAAATTATCTCAGTCCATCTTTATATGTTTTCCAGGAATCAGAATCAGGTACACAGGCTTTTAAGGCAAATAACTTTACCTGCTGGGCCATTTTATTACTGCCAAATCAAATAACTATAAGACATTATGTTGACTATAACATAATTTTGAAAAAAATGTACAAGTATTTATTTTATCATTACTTTGGCTTTGTATGTTTTGTTGGGGATTTATCATATTATTTTAGTAAGTATCATGGAAATACAATAATGAAGTAGAAATCTTTAGTAAATTCAGAATATGAAAGTAATAACTAATATCACCCTAATTCAACAAACACTTAAATGATTACTAAAATTGCTTATGTAACTGGAACCTCACAAGTAAAAATTTGGCTTGGACTCTTCAATTTTGTTATTTAAAAAAAATGATGACATTGCGAATGCACTGACGAATGAAATTAAAAATGCTACCATCCAAAAGAGGCTCAAGGACACAATAGGACATTTGCCCAGCCATGTTTGTAGCAGCCTTATTTGTAATAGCCAGAAGCTGGAAACAGCCCAGATGCCCCTCAGTAGAGGAATGGATGCACAATTTGTGGTATATCTACACAATGGAATATTACTCAGCAATAAAAATCAAGGAAATCATGAAATTTGTAGGTAAATGGTGGGATCTGGAAAAGATCATCCTGAGTGAGCTATCCCAGAAACAGAAAGATGCACACGGTATATACTCACTCATATAGACATATAATATAGGATAAACCTACTAAAATCTGTACACCTAAAGAAAATAACCAAAAGGGAGGATTTTTGCTAAAATGCTCAATTCCTATCCAGAAAGTCAAAGAGGCTGGACATTAGAAGAAGGATAAAAGAGGGAACAAGTCAGGAGCCTGACACAGAGGACCTCTGAAAATCTCTGCCCTGCAGACTATCAATGTAGATACTGAGACTTATGAGCAACCTTTGGGCAGAGTGCAGGGAATCTTAGGAAAGAAGTGGGAAGCAGTAAGATCTGGAGAGGACAGGAACTCCATAAGGAGAGCAACAGAACCAAAAATATCTGAGCACAGTGGTCTTTCCTGAGACTGCTATTCCAACAAAGGACTATGCATGGAGATAACCTAAGACCCCTGCACAGATGTAGCCCATGGCAGTTCAGTATCCAAGTGGGTTCCATTGTAATAGGAACAGGGACTGTCTCTGACATGAACTGATTGGCCTGCTCTTTAATTACCTCCCCCTGAGGGGGAACCAGCATTACCAGGCCACAGAAGAAGACAATGCAGCCACTCCTGATGAGACCTAATTGACTAGGATCAGAAGGAAGGAAAAGAAGTCCTCCCCTATCAGTGGACTTGGGGAGGGTCATGTGTGCAGAGGGTGGAGGAAGGGAGGGATGGGGATGGGAGGAGGGCGGGAACCACGGGGTGGATACAAAGTGAGTAAAGTGTAATTAATAAAGAAAAAAAGAAAAAGAAGTAGGAAATAGTAAGATCTGGAGAGGACAGGAACCCCACAAGGAGACAACAGAACCAGAAAATTTGAACACAGGGGTCTTTCCAGAGACTCATACTCAAACCAAGTAACAGGCATGGAGATATCCTAGAACTCCTGCACAGATGTAGTCCATTGCAGTTTAGTGTCTAAGTGGGTTACATAGTAATGGGAAGAGGGACTGCCTCTGACATGAACTGATTGGCCTGCTCTTTGATCACCTCCCCCTGAGGGGAGAGCAGCCTTACCAGGCCACAGAAGATGACAATGCAGCCACTCCTGATTTGATCTGATAGAGTAATATCAGAAGGAAGGAGAGGAGGACCTCCCTTATCAGTGGACTTGGGGAGGGGCATGTGTGAAGAAGGGGAAGGGAAGGTGAGACCGGGAGGGGCTTATGGGGGGATACACAGTTAATAAAATGTAATTTATAAAAAAAAAAATACTACCAAATTAGGCTTTAATTTGATTTCGATTTTACTGAGTGTTAATAATCATAGAAATGAGGAAGTGAATTATTTGTATGAACAAAACTTCAAGTCTCTGAAGAAAGAAATTGAAGAATACAGCAGAAGATGGAAAGATCTCCCATTCTCATGGATCTCTAGGGTTAACATAGTAAAAATGACCATCTTACCAAAAGCAATCTATAGATTCAATGCAATTCCCATCAAATTACCAACACAACTCCTTACAGAAACTTTAAAGAAAAAATCTCAACATTATATGGAAAAACAAAACAAAAAAACCCAGAATAGCTAAAGCAATCCTCTACAATAAAAGATCTTTTGGAGGTGTTACCATCCCATACCTCAAGCTGTGCTTTCAAGTAACTGTAATAAAAACTCTTTGGTTCTGGCATGGAAACAGACTGGTGAGTCAATGGAATTGAATCAACGACCCAGAAATAAAACTGCACACCTAAGGACATCTGATTTTTGACAAAGAAGCCAAAACCACACAGTGGAAAAAAAGACAGCATCTTCAACAAATGGTGCTGGTCTAACTGGACGTCCACATGTAGAAATAGGGAAATAGTCACTTATTTATCACCCTGCACAAAAGTAAAGTCCAAGTCTAACAAACCCCTCAACAAAAAACCAGACACACTAAAGGGGAAGAGCCTTGAATTCATTGGCACAGGAGACACTTCCTGAACAGAACACCAGCAAAAAAAAAAAAAAAAAAAAAAAAAAAGCTCCAAGATCAACAATCAACAAATGGGACCTCATGAAACTGTAAAGCTTCTGTAAAGCATCTTCACCAACCAAATATCTGACAGAGGGCTAATATCCAGAATACATAAAGAACTAAAGAAGTTAAACACCAACAAACCAAGTAATCCAATGAAAAATGGGGTACAGAACTAAAAAGATAGTTATCATTAGAGGAGTATCAAATTGCAGAGAAACACTTAAAGAAATGCTCAATGTCCTTAGTCATTGGGGAAATGCAAATCAAAACAACCCTGAGATTCCACCTTATACATATCAAAATGGCTAAGATCAAAAACCTCAAGTGAGTACACATCTTAGAGAGGATGTGAAAAAGGGGAATCCTTCTCTATTGCTGATGGGAATGGAAACATGCACAACCATTTTAGAAATCAATCTGGCACTTTCTCTGAAAATTAGGAATAGTGCTACCCCAAGATCCAACTATACCACTCCTGGGCATATACACTAAAGACACTCAACCATACAACAAGGATATTTGCTCTACTATGTTCATGGCACCTTTATTTGTAATAGCCTTAATCTGGAAATAACCTAGATGTCCCTCAACTGAAAAATGGATACAGAAATTGTGGTACATTAACACAATGGAAAACTACTCGCAATTAAAAACAGGGAAACCATTAAATTTGCATAGAAATGGATGAAACTAGAAAAGATGATTCTGAGTGAGGTAACCCAGAAGCAGAAAGACACACATGGAATAACTCACTTATAAGTGGATATTAGCCATATAATAATGGATAAACACTTTAAAATTTGTACTCATAAATAGGCTAAGCAAGAAGGAGGACCATAGAAAAGATGCTTAATTCTCATTCAGAAGGACAAACAACATAGGTATTTGGAGGTGGGAAAAGACAGAAAACAGGACAAAAGCCTTCCACAGGGGGCCTCTGAAAGTCTCTACCCATCAGTTTATAAAAGCAGATGCTGAGACTCATACCCAAACTTTGGTTAGGGTTCATGGAATCTTATGGAAAAAGGGGTAAAAAGAAAGACCTGGAGGGGACAGGAGCTCTACAAGGAGACAAAGAGAGCAAAAGAAATCTGGACCCAGGGGATACTGCAGAGACTGATGAATTAACCAAGGACCATGCATGGAGAGGATCTAGACCTCAGATATAACCTATGACCAGCTCTGTCTCTATGGGGGCTCCCTAGAAAGGGGAGCAGGAGCAGTCTCTTTCATTAACTGGGTTTCCATCTATTTGATCACCTACTGGTAGAGTGGTCTATTGGGCCACAGAGAAAGAGGATCCAGACAGTCCTGATGAGACCTGATTGGCTAGGGTCAGATAGGGGAGAAGGACCTCCTATGTCAGTGGATTATGAGAGGAGTGCAGGGAAGAAGAGGGATGGAGGGCGGGACAAAAAGAGGGTGGGGACTACAGCCAGGATACAAAGTGAATAAATTGTAATTAATAATGATAATCATAATAATAATAATAATTGTTTAGTGAGTGTGAGGGGTTGTGTGGGAGAGTGTGGGTAAAGTGAGCTGCCAGGACGCATGTGTAGGGAATGAAGGACAAATTAACTGTGAGAGTAGAATTACTTCTTCCATATGTGAGTCCTACGGATCCATTTCAGTTTACTGAGCATGGCAGCAAATTTCTTCATCCTCTAAGCCATTCTACTTGATATATTTTTAAAGCAAATATCCTAAATGTGATATTTAGAAACATTTTAAGCAATATTTCTGTCTTTATTTTTTCTTTTCCTTTTATTAATAATGAAATTTTCCCCTCACATAACATATCCTTTCTCCTTTCTCTATTCCTCTCCTCTTCCACCTACACTCTTCCATTCAGATCCTCTTCTTTTCTGTCTTTCATTAGAAATAAGGCTAATATGCAATTATTATATAAATATGATAAAAAATAAAACAAGAATGAACACATCAGTATTGAACCAAACAAGGAGAACGTAAAGGGCACAAGAGAACGCAGAAGTAACAGAGACCTACAAGTTCATTCACATTCGGGGATCCCCCCCAAAATGTAAAAACATATATATACTTACATATACTTATGTACATGAGTGTGTGTGTATGTATGTACATGCAAATGGAACCTGTAGGTAAAAAGAGAAACGACATACACTTTTTTACTTACCCTTATGTATGTAAGTGTGTGTGTGTATGTATGTATATGCACATGGAACCCGTAGGGTAAAAGGAAAAATGACAAAAAATACACATAAAATAAAATAAAATACAATAAAAGTTAAAAAAGAAAAGAGATTTTTTTTAACATAAAGGAAAAAGCTTTGACATGACAATGAGACAAGAAACCCTAAAAAATTCCAATGAGTCATTGTGTTCATTTTCTGTTAGCTATCTCTTTCTGGGTATGTAACCTAAAGTTAGGAGTAGTTTGCTTCCCTAGGGAATCTCCTTTGTATAGGAAACTAAATTTTCATTTTCAGGTAGTTATCAATTGAAGCTTGCATCTGGGTTAAAGCTGCAGGCATGCATCCACTTCTCTTTCCCATTCTAGAATTCCAATTGGTACAGACTCCTTCAGCCTCTGTCCCTGCTACCCTGGTTTATTTGAGTTCATCTGTACGTTGATCATGCAGATTTAGAGGGTCTTTATTTCCTTTGTATACTCCATCTCCTCTGGCTCTTACACTCTTTCTGTCTCCTCTTCCATGAGGTTCCCTGACCCAGGACTTTTATGTGTTCTAAGGCCAAAAAGATATCTGCTGGATTCCAAAAAAAAAGGTGTAGGTGTTCAAATTTTGAGTTCTGATCTAAATAGGCCTTTTTGGCTTTTTTTTTTTTCCTATTGTTGATGTTTTGTTTTGTTTTTGTTTGCTTTTTGGTTGGTTGATTGATTGGTCTTTTCAGAGAGAGTGTTTCTCTGCAGTTCTGGATATCTTAGAACTCACTCTATAAACCAGGTTGACCTCGTACTCAAGATATGCATGCCTTGGCCTCAGGAGTGCCAGGATTAAAGGCATATGTCACTACTACAAGGATATTGATTTTTTATCCACTAAGCAAAGGTAGTGTGATTCGAGACAGGTCATATTCACACCATCTTTTTGCTTGGGTGTGGGGTGGGGGTGTTAGAGTCAGTTCCATGTTCTAATGATATTCCAGCACTTTAATGCATATGTAGTTGCCCAAGGAAAGGACCTGTAGAACTCTATAAGCACTGTGTTCACTGTTGGGCACTTGGTGTTAAGTTTCAAGTCTAAGTCGGGAGGATTTATATTTTTCTTTCTTTGGAGTCAGGCAGGCAATGTTTTCATACTGTTTTGAGTTGTTGGAGTGGGGTGATCTAGGTAACTCACTTCACTACTAATTTAATGAACCTGTTCTTTCATTTACCTAAGACCTAACGTCTTTATCTTGGCAGCCATGGCTGTATAAATTAGGCAGATGAATAAAACATTCAAAGTAGATTGTCTGCAGGAAACACTTGCTGAACATCTTTGATTCAGGTATCATGTCATATCTCATCTTGGTCATTATTTTTAATATTTTACAGTAAAATAAATTGATATTAATTATAGTAGTTTAAACACTTATTTCCTGATTTTGAAATATTTACTGCATTGTCTTAATAGGTAAGAATGAAGGATGTTTGACAACCTTTATTTGTGTAGATAATAGGTTTAATTTTTTATTTGTTAATTTGAACTTTTAATATATATTTTAATTAATATAGAATTACATCAATTTCCCCTTTACTTCCTCCCTCCATACCTTCTTAGGTACTCTCTTTCTCTAGCCTCTCATAAACTCCCCCAATCTCAATTTCATACTTCCTTTTATTATACTTTATATATTTTACAATGATATTTGATATCTATCTATCTATCTATCTATCTATCTATCTATCTATCTATCTGTAACTTGCTAGGTTGTTTTGTTGCTTATGTGAATATGGTTTCAGAGATGACCACTTGGAAACTGATATCAAATAATGGTGATGGGAATATTTAACCTCTCTTGGGGATGAGTCCCTTAACTGTTTATCTAATAGTATATTTAAATTATTAATTTTAGTAAAAAAAAAATCTGTTCATGGAGGTAGAGAGATGACTCAGTGGTTAAGAACATAGTTCTTTCCCACTTCTTACATAAAATTCCATTCACTTTGCCCATCAGTTGTCCATCAGGCTCAACATCTGCTTTGATAGTCTATACTGCAAAGGCTTTCAGAAGCCCTCTGTGGCAGGTTCCAAGGTTGTTTCCTGTTTTCTTCTGGCTTTCAGAGAGCTGGAGGGACAGGAACTCCACAAGCAGAGCAACAGAACAAGATATTTTGAACACAGGGAACTTCCCAGAGACTCATACTCCAACCAAGGACTATTCGTGGAGATAACCTAGAACCCCTGCACAGATGTAGCCCATGGCAGTTCAGTGTCCAAGTGGGTTACATAGTAATGGGAAGAGGGACTGCCTCTGACATAATCTGATTGGCCTGCTCATTGATCACCTCCCCCAGAGGGGGGAGCAGCCTTACCAGGCCATGGTAAAGGACAATGCAGCCACTTTTGATGAGAACTGATAGACTAAGATCAGAAAGGAGAGGAGAACCTCCCCTATCAGTGGACTTGGGGAGTGGCATGCATGCAGAAAGGGGAGGGAGGGTGAGATCGGCAGGGGAGGAGGGAGGGGCTTATGGGGGGATACAAAATGAATAAAGTGTAATTAATAAAAAATTTAAAAAAATATTAAATCTACATTGAGTAACCCCCCAAGCTATTGCTTTGATGTGAGCTACTCTCTAGGGCTTACAGCAGAGTGAGCCCTATAAAACTTTTTGTGCCATTGCACCAAATAAAAACAGAAGGAACATTACCAAACTCATTCTATGAAGCGACAGTCACCTTCGAACCTAAACCTCACAAAGACCCAACAAAGAAATAATATTTCAGGCCAATCTCCCTTATGAGCATTGATGCAAAAATACTCAACAAAATATTGGCAAACGGAATCCAAGAACACGTCAAAGATATCATCTATTATGACCAAGTAGGCTTCATCCCAGGTATGCAGGTATGCAGGGGTGGTTCAATATATGGAAATCCATCAATGTGATCCACCATATAAACAAACTGAAAGAAAAAAAAAAAACACATGTTAATCTCCTTAGATGCTGAAAAAGCATTTGACAAAATCCAACATCCATTCGTGTTTAAACTGTTGGAGAGATCAGGGATATAAGGCACATACCTAAACATAGTAAAGGCAATATATAGCAAACTTATAGCTAACATCAAACTCAGTGGAGAGAAACTTAAATCAATCTCACTGAAATCAGGGACAAGGCGAGGCTTCCTACTCTCTCCGTATCTCTTCAACATAGTTCTTGAAGTCCTTGTTAGAGCAATAAGACAATTAAAGGAGATCAAAGGGATACAGATTGGAAAGGAAGAAGTCAAAGTGTCACAGTTTGCAGATGATATGATAGTATAACTGAGTGACCCCCAAAATTCTAGCAGGGACATCCAACACCCTCAGCAAAGTGGCTGGATAAAAAAAAAATTAACTTAAAAAAATCAGTAACCCTCCTCTATACAAAAGACAAAAGGGCTGAGAAAGAAATTAGGGAAACAACAACCTTCACAATAGCCACAAAAGTCATAAAGTACTTTGGTATGACACTAACCAAACAAGTCAAAGACTTGTATGAAAAAAAAAATCAAGTCTCTGAAGAAAGAATTAGAAGAAGATATCAGAAAATGGAAAGATCTCTCATGCTCATGGGCAGGCAGGATTAACATAGTAAAAATGACCATCTTACCAAAAGCATCTACAGATTCAATACAGTTCCCATCAAATAACCAAGAAAATTCTTTACAGACCTTGAAAGAACAATTCACAACTTCATATGGCAAAACAAGAAATCCAGAATTGCTAAAACAATCCTCTACAATAAAAGATCTTCTAGAGGTATCTCCATCCCTGATCTCAAGCTGTACTATAGAGAAACAGTAATGAAAACTGCATGTTACTAGCATAGACACATAATGGTGAATCAATGGAACCGAATAGAAGACACAGAAATAAACCCACACACTTATGGACACCTGATTTTTGACAAAGATGCCAAAACCATACAGTGGAAAAAATATAGCATCTTCAACAAATGGTGCTAGTCTAATTGGATGTCTGCCTAGAGAAAAATGCAAATAGATCCATACTTATTACCTTGCACAAAACTAATGTCCAATGTCCAAAGACCACAATATAAAACCAGACACACTAAACCTGTTAGAAGAAAAAGTGGGGAAGCACCTAGAATTCATTGGCACAGGAGACAACTTCCTGAACAGAACACCAACAGCACAGGCTCTAAGAGCAACACTCAATAAATGGGACCTCATGAAACTGAAAATCTTCTGTAAAGCAAAGGACACTGTCATCAAAACAAAACGACAGCCTACAGACTGGGAAAGGATTTTCACCAACCCTATATCTGACAAAGGGCTAATATCCAGAATATATAAAGAACCCAAGAAGTTAAACAGCAGCAAATCAAGTAATCCAATTAAAAATGGGGTACAGAGAATTTTCTGGAGAGAAATACAGAATGGCAGAGAAACACTTAAAGAAATGCTCAATGTCTGTAGCCATCAGGGAAATGCAAACAAACTGACCCTTAGATTACACCTTACACACATCAGAATGGCTAAGATCAAAAACTCAAGTGACAACACATGCTGGGGAGGTTATGGAGCACAGGGAACCCTTCTCAATTGCAGGTGGGAATGTAAACTTGTACAACCACTTTGGAAATCAATTTGGCGCTTTCTCATTTAGGAATACTGCTTCCTCAAGATCCAACTTTACCACTCCTAGGCATATATCCAAAAGATGCTCAAGTACACAAAAAGGACATTTGCTCAACCATGTTCATAGCAGCTTTATTCATAACATCCAGAAGCTGGAAACAACCCAGATGCCCCTCAACTGAGGAATGGATACAGAAACTGTGGTACATCTACCCAGTGGAATATTACTCAGCAATAAAAAAAAAAAAGGGAATCATGAAATTTGAAAGTAAATGGTGGGAACTGGAAAAGATCATCCTGAGTGAGGTATCCCAGAACCAGAAAGACACACAGTATACATACTCACTCATAAGCGGATATTAGACATCTAATATAGGATAAACATACTAAAATCTGTAAACCTAAGGAAGCTAATCAAGAAGGAGGACTCTGGCTAAGATGCTCAATCCCAGTTCAGAAAGGCAAAGAGGATGAGCATTAGAGAATGGAGAAAACAGGGAACAGGACCAGAGCCTACCACAGAGGGCTTCTGAAAGGCTTTACCCTGAAGGGTATGGGGCAGATGCTGAAACTCATAACCAAACTTTAGGCAGAGCGCAGGGAATCTTATAAAATAAGTAGGAGATAGTAAGACCTGAAGAGGACAGGAGCTCTACAAGGAGAGCAACAGATCCAAAAAGTCTGGGCAAAAGGGGAGTCTTTTCTGAGACTGATAGACCACTCATGGAGATGGCCTGGAATGCCTGCACAGAGGTAACCAATGGCATTTCAGTGTCCAAGTGGGTTCCATACTAATGGGGAGAGGGACTGTATCTGACAGGAACTGATTGACCTGCTCTTTGATCACCTCTCCTTGCCGGGGGAGTAGCCTTACCAGGCCACAGTGGAAGACAATGCTGCCACTCCTGATGAGTCCTGATAGACTAGGATCAGAAGTAAGAGACCACCCTTATCAGTGGACTGTGGGATGGGCAAGGTGGGGAAGAGAGAGGCAGGGTGAAATTGGGAGGGGAGGAAGGAGTGAGCTACAGGGGGCATACAAAGTGAATAAACTGTTATTAATAAAAAATAAAAAGATAAAAAACTATTTGTGCCATGAGGGCCAGGTATGGACTCCTGTAGCGCCTGCCCAAAATGGCTAGGAAAAAAATGGCAAAAGTGGATCTGTCAGACATAGCGGTGTGCTTTTGAAATGCAGAGGTTGGAAAAATAACCTGAAGTTATTACACATATTACACAAAAAAGTGGCATTTTCTGTGTGACTGAATATGTAAAATATGGCAGTCACCACAACTCCTGAAATAAACTAAAATAGTAATAATAACTTCAAGAACCTCAGATGAGTACCTACCCACCTCAGTGTTTTGAAGTCTGACAGTACCTTGACAGCATGATTCTTAAGTCTTAATTTGTTTCCTCTACCTACTGGTAGCCAGTATAGCCAAGCATTTCCAAAGCTCTTCATATACACACTGCCCAAATGGTGTATCAGTTCAATGTTTCTTTTTAAAGCTATAATGGCCTAGATATGCTGTTCAAACACTTGAAGTACACATGAAATTGTGTGCAAAAACTATAAAGTACCAAAAATAAAACATAAAATATTCCTTTCTAATGAAACAATTCTACCAAGTTTTTGAAGTTTCCACTTACTTAAGAACACTGAATTTGCATTTACACACATGGGTTAAGAAATAATTTAATCTGTCCCCTAAAGAAAGAATCTCAAATGAACTCATATAAAAACTATCCTGTGTAAATATTTCAAGGCTTAGTCATTCCTGGCTAAACCTACTTAAAAAACATAAGATACACATTTTCATAAACTGGAGCTGTGTTTGTTCTGCTTTCATCTAATTTATGTGAATCACTGCCAATAAGAAATATCCTTTGAAGACAAGCACTAACTGTGGAAGCCACATTGATCTTTCTTATTATTAATTTTACACCTTATGCAATAATATAAACTTATTTTCATATTTTTGAGCTTTAGTCTTTTGATTTCTGTGAGTGGTTTGTTTGAGGAAGACACCAAGTTGTACACAATAGCAATAGTGTAGATCTCTGCTGAAAATACAGCTTTTCCAAGCAGATATAGTTTGAAATGGCAATTTATTGCTTTGTAATTAGCTGCCTATTATGTTAGTATAAGTTAATAAATATACTTAACCAGTAGGTCCACATAAAAAGTTTAGCCAAAGATAAATAGAACAGGAATGCCAATAAAAAAAAAAAAAAAGAGAGAGAGAGAGATTCCAGGATATGAGAGGGTAAGTGTTAATTGTTATTGAAATATTCATGTTTGGGATTTTTTTCCTGATCATATTATTCTACACACAGTATTTCCTCTTATAACAGTGTTGAGTGTGGATGTGTAGTGTGTGTATGCATGTGTCCAGGATATTTAGGTCTAAAATGCAATTGTAGCCTTAGAATCATCTTTGAATTTCTAGATAAAAAGACATTTTTAAAAGACTCCATGTCTTTAAAGTCAGAAAACTAAGGTAGCAACATTTTTATTTGGTAAGAGAGCTATTTACCATAGTGACTGAATTATTAGGGCAGTGACAAATGTCAGCCTTAGTCTTTTCTTACATTTTTATATTACAATATCATTGTGAAAACAGAACCAAAACACCTTCTAAGAACTTTTCTCTACCTCAAATCTCATCTTACAACTTTACAAATAATTGCTTACATTCATAATATATGAAGCTAATTTGCTAAGTGTTACTGCATTGCATTGGGTAAATCAGGATATGATTGTTATTTTTCTTTAATATTTCTTTAGTTTAAATGAATTAAACAAAATCCCCATATGTAGTTAGTTTTAAATACATGAAGAATCATTGATAATTGTTTCATTATTGGTGATATTTGAAGTACTTAGCTTTTGTTATTTATAACACTGAATATAATCTAAATGTCTTGTATAGTGTTGAGGAAATAATGAAAAGAAAATATTTATATATACCCTGTGCAAATGTAGAAACGATCTCCTATTTTTTCCCATCTCTCTGTTTTACCCTTTTCCCCACTGTATCCTAGTACAGAATAAATTAATATGTATAAATGTATGTAAACACAACTATGTATATTTACACACACAGACCTACAAATGTTTCTGCATGTCTGTGTACACACACACTTTTGCCTCTTCAAATAATATTAGTAATTTGATATCCCCAAACCCTGCTCTTATATGTTATTATTTGGGATTGGTCATATCATGATGCGGATGTGCAGTTTGTTGTTTAATGTATCATCACACAACAAGCACTCATGTACTCAAAACAGGTCACAGGGTCAGGCTTTCACAAGTCCTCAGAAGTACCTATTTACGTGATCATAATCACTGTTGTTAGAGACCCAGAAGGTTCTCTGCACCTTTTAATTTTAAAGCCATCATCATTTTGCTGTGGCTCACATGCTGGCTTTCAGAAATGCTTTTACCCCTCACTTCGGGGTGGTGGAGTAACTAGAAAAAACCTGAGTTCATATGAAAATAATCAAAAGATAGATAGCTTTTGCTTTGTAACTCCATTAAGATATTATTTATACATCATTACATTCACGAAAATATATGGTTTAATGACTTTTCAGAAAATTATGTTGATTATGTAACCAATACTGCAAACAAGGTGTAGACACATGTTCTCATTGCAGTGTTCCTCCTTCTCCTAATATTTACTACAATTGTTTTAAGTATATCTACTACTCTTTTTTTTAGCAATTTTTTTATTTAACTTTTATTAATTACACTTTATTCATTTTGTATCCCTCCATAAGGCCCTCCCTCTTCCCCTCCCAATCCCACCCTCTCACCTCCATTCTTCATGCATGCCCCTCCCCATGTCCACTGATTGGGCAGGTCCTCCTCTCCTTCTTTCTGATCTTAATCTATCAGTTCTCATCAGAAGTGGCTGCATTGTCAGGGTTCTAGGTTATCTCCATGAATAGTCCTTGGTTGGAGTATGAGTCTCTGGGAAGTTCCCTGTGTTCAAATTTTCTTGTTCTGTTGCTCTCCTTGTGGAGTTCCTGTCCTCTCCAGCTCTTACTATTTCCCACTTCTTACATAAAATTCCATTCACTCTGCCAGTCAGTTGGCCATCAGGCTCAGCATCTGCTTTCACAGTCTGCATGGCAGATGCTTTCAGAGGCCCTCTGTGGCAGGTCCCAAGGTTGTTTCCTGTTTTCTTTTTCTTCTGATGTCCATCCTCTTTGCCTTTCAGGATGGGGATTGAGCATTTTTAGTTAAGATCCTCTCTTTTGCTTAGTATGTTTAGATGTACAGATTTTAGTGGGTTTATTCTATGTTGTATGTTTATATGAGTGAGTATATACCATGCGTGTCTTTTTGCTTCTGGGACAACTCAGGATGATCCTTTCCAGGTCCCACCATTTACCTGGAAATTTCATGATTTCCTTATTTTTCATTGCTGAGTAATACTCCATTATATAGATGTACCACAGTTTCTGCATCCATTCTTCAGTTGAGGGGCAACTGGGCTGTTTCCAGCTTCTGGCTATTACAAATAAAGCTACTACAAACATGGTTGAGCAAATGTCCTATTTGTGTACTTTTTGAGCCTCTTTTGGATATCTGCCTAGGAGTGGTATGGCTGGATCTTGAGGAAGCGCTATTCCTAGTTGTCTGAAATCGGCTAGAAAAAAAAGTGGGGAATACCCTAGAACTCATTGGTACAGGAGAAAACTTCCTGAACAGAACACCAACAGCACAGGCTATAAGAGCAACAATCAATAAATGGGACCTCATGAAATTGAAAAGCTTCTGTAAAGCAAAGGACACTGTCATCAAAACAAAGCGACTGCCTACAGATTGGGAAAGAATCATCACCAACCCTTTATCTGACAGAGGACTCATATCCAGTATATATAAAGAACTAAAGAATCTGAAAAGCAGCAAACCAAGTAATCCACTTAAAAAATGGGGAACAGAGCTAAACAGAGAATTCTCTGTAGAGGAATATAAAATGGCAGAGAAGCACTTTAAGAAATGCTTAACCTCATCAGCCATTAGGGAAATGCAAATCAAAACAACCCTGAGATTTCACCTTACACCCATCAGAATGGCCAAGATCAAAAACTCAAGTGACAACACATGCTGGAGAGGTTGAGGAGAAAGGGAAACCCTTCTCCACTGCTTGTGGGAGTGTAAACTTGTACAACCACTCTGGAAATCAATCTGGCGCTTTCTCAGACAACTATCTACTACTCTTTACACTAAAAATCTGAAGGGTCATTGGTAGTTCCACATTGATTTATTTTTAATTTGAAATAGATTATTTTTATACAACACATTTTGATTAGGTTTCCTTCCTGCTTCTCCTTTAAAATCCTACCCACCTCCCCAAACACCACCCGTGTCTATGCTCTTTCGTCTCTCTTTGATTAGGATATAAAAGATATATAATTAATAATAATAATAAACAAAATGGAATACGATAAAACAAACAGAATAAAGAGCCAAGGAAAATTTCACAAATCATGTATAGCTACAAAGACATACGTATTTGCACACACAGAGATCCTATAGAAGTATAAAACCAGAAAACTATAATATATATGAAAAAATCTGAAAAATAACAAAAGCCATGACAATATATATAATATATAAATATATATTTAAACATATAAATATATATTCATATATATATATATATATATATATATTTAACTAAGGGTTTCTATAGTTGTAAGAAAACAACATGAACCAAAAAGAAAGTTGAGGAAAGGGTTTATTTGGCTTACACTTTCATATCACTGTTCATCAATGAAGTCAGGCCAGGAACACAAAGACTGCAGGAACCTGGAGCAGGAGCTGATGCAGAAGCCATGGAGGGTTACTGTTTAGTGGCTTGCTCAAAATGACTTGCTAAGTCTGCTTTCTTACAGAACCCAGGGATAAATATGTCCAAGGATGACACCAACCACTACCCTCCTCTATAACTCACTAATTAAGGAAATGACTTGCATTTAAGAACTCACAGGGAATGTGGCATCATGCACTGGTCCTGCACAGGTCTGGGATAGATGGCATCCAAGAACATAGAAATAATGTACACAAGCTTGCAGCCCTAACCCAGAATCTATCTTCAAATGATAACTAATCTCAAATATATCCTAACTTCTAGAGGAAAGACTCAGGGCATAGTCACAATCAGAGCAAAACCAGACCAAACTGCAACTTTCCAATGTCTGAGATCTACTCGCAATCTTCTAGATTCCTCCAAAGGTCTTGGGTCACTTCTCCAGTGCCTTCTAGAGCACTAAGCTCAGACGGGCTCCCATCTACTGCTGCCGCTGCCATTCTTGCTGGTCATCACATGGTATGGCCATCTCCAAACTGCTGTGGTCTCTTGCTGCAACTGGCTGCACTTTAACCTATAGCCTTCCGTGGGATGTCTTCATAGTGCCAAGCCTCAAATTCTCCATGTGACTACTTCAATCCTTGTCTATTGACTGCTACTGAGGCTGCACCCAAGTACTGCTGCCAGCTCAAGATACAATCTTGGCTGCCTTTGGAATACAGCTTCTGTGTGCTGGCTCTCAGGAAAGACTTACCAGAAGATTTCCCCTCAACAATGCTGGTCTCTCCTTAATCATTGCTAATTTCTTAGATCCAGCCAACCAGAATATGATGCCCCTGTAAAACAATGGTTTTCTTTAGTGGTTCTGTCAGACTCATCTAAACAGAACCACAGATTTTTAACCCAAATACACCAATAGAGTCTTTCCTATCCTCTGAAAATGTACAAGTCAAGCCTCTACCTTTCATACTGCTTTCAATATTCTTAACTTTCCAGCTTTAACAGAACAACACAATAAGCTCCCAACTCCCAATGATTCTTTTTTAGCCCAAAGTTCCAAGGTTTTTTTCACAATACTCTCTAAAACATGGTCAGGTCTGCCACAATCATACCTCACTATGTTAGTACCAATTTGTCCAAGTTAGGATTTATACTTCTGTAGTAAAACACCATGATGAAAAAGCAAGCTGGTGAGGAAGGGGTTTATTTGGGCGAACACTTTCTTATCACTGTTCATCATGGAAGCAACTCAGGCCAGGAATTCAAACTAGACAGGAACCTGGAGGCAGGAGCTGATGAAGAGGACGTGGAACAGTGCTGTTTACTAGGTTTCTCAGCCTGCTTTCTTATAGAATTCAGGACCACCTTCCCAGAGATGGCATCACCCATAAAGTGCTCTGCCCTCCACCACGAATCACCAGGGAAAAGCTTTACAGATCTATCTCACAGAGGCATTTCTACAACTGAAGCTGCCCCCATTCCAGTGACTCTAGCTTATGCCAACTTGAAATAAAACTATCCAACACAAGCACCACAGGACAAAGAACCTCCAAAAGTGCCATTGAGTTCATTTTGTTTCAGCATCTACTGGTGGGAAAGGGTCCATCTTAAGAGTGGTTAATGTACCCAGTGAAACTCTGATGTAGAAAATTAATTTCAATTCAGAATTAGTTATCACTTGAAGATAGTTTCTGCATTGGAGCTGCGGGCTTGTATGCACTTCTCCTTAATTCTGAGACCCCATCTATCCCATACCTTTGCGTGCCCAATGGATGATGCCACATTCTCTGCGAGTTCTTATTTGCTTCGATCCTACTGTGTTTAGAAGTGCTTATGTACGGTTGCCATCTGCCCTCTGTCTCTTATAAGCATTCTGTCTCCTCATCTTTAAGGTTTACTGACTCTGAGGAGAGGTAATTGGTGGAGACATCCTATTTAGGGTTGAATGTTCCAGTCTTTCACTCTACACATTGTTCAGCTCTGGCTCTATTTATTTATAATTTCTGCAGACAGAAGCTTCTCTGATGATGACAGAGCAAGACACTGCTCTATGATGAGAATAGGATGTCATTAGGAGTAATTTTGTTGCTAGGTTCCTTTAGCAGAACAATGGCACTTGTTTTCCCCTGGGTCTCTTGGAACCTATTGCTGCTATGAAAAATCATGACCAAAAAGCAACTTTGGGGAAAAAAAAAAGGTTTATTGGACTTATACTTCAACATTGTAGACCATTACTAAAGAAAACCAGGACAGGGACTCAGACAGGGTGAAAATCTGGAGGCAGGAGCTGATTTTGTAGCTCTCAATGAATGCTGCCTATTGGTTTATTCCACATGGCTTGCTCAGCCTGCTTTCTTTTAAAACCCAGGAATACTGATAGGGGAAGTCCTCCTACCCTTCTATCTGACCCTGGTCTATCAGGTCTCATCAGGACTGATTGCATCATCTTCCTCTGTGGCCTGGTAAGGCTGCATCCCCCTAGGAAGAAATGATCAAAGAGCTGGCCACTGAGTCCATGTCAGATACAGCCCCTGTATGAACGGGGAAGAAGGAGGGAGAGTGGTACTGGAAGGAGACAATGGAGGCCTATAGCTGGGATACAAAGTAGAGAAATTGTAATAAATAATAAATAACTAAAAATTAAAAAAAAAAAACAGGAATACCAGCTCAGGCATGGCACTACCCTAAGATGGGATGGACCCTCCCCCATCAATCACTAAAAAAAAAAAAAAAAATGCTCCACAGGCTGAGCCGCAGCCTGATCTTATGGAGGCATTTCCTTTACGGAGGTCTTCTTCTCTCTGATGACTACAGTTTGTGTTATGTTGACATAAATCCACCCAGCACACTGGACTATCTAGACTGATGTGCTAGTCCACCTCAGTGTTATATTATAAATACCTTTCTTTCATTTTTACTTACTTTAGCAAATTTCTCTGCAAGTTTTCAGGAAACTCTTTTGGAAATAATGTCATTTGAATCTCTGTATGTTTCTAACTGTTTCACTTTCCTTCTTAATGGTAAGTTTGCTCTGCTTATAATCATTGACTCTAATTTTCTACTCTGAGTGCCAAAATTATGTTCTCTCATTTTCTTCTGGTGAGAAGCTTAAATGGAGAATGGCAATTACAAGATCACGTACTTTTTAATCCATACTAAATTTTTTCTAAGTACTCTTTTTTAAAGATACAGCAACATTTCTACGATACATTTTGTTGCTAATTCTGGATAAGTATATAAAAACATATTGTGTGCTTATGTTATATCAATGGATATGTTGCTTTAAATATTAGAAGACTTTGTTTAGATTTTCAGAATTCATTTTGTTTGTTCATCTTTATAACCTATTATCGCTAAGATCATTCTCTGCTTACAGTCTTCCAGAGTGTTTTTTTCTTCTTATACCTCTGTGTTCTCTAAAACATAATCTACATAGTTTACTTTTTAGCATCTTGCATGAAGCATCATTTGTGCCTGTGTTCACTCACTGATGAGTAGTTTTAGAGGCTTTCCAATTGATTTTTTTGATTTTATGCCTCTGCTCTCCATTTTATTCCATGGTTTGCATCCACATTTATCACTTTATGATTTTAGTTTTGATATCCTTTAGTCATATGTACTTCCTCTTTTCAACTTATTTATTATTAATTAATTTATTGTATGCAAGCTGTAGCCCCCTCTCTCCACCCTTTCCAATCCTACTCTCCCTACCTTATCTCCTCCCATGACCCTCCCCAAGTCCACTGACAGTGTTGGTCTTCCTCCCCTTCCACATAACCCTAGCCTATCAGGTCTCCCAAAGTTTGCTCAAGTACACAAAAGGGATATTTGCTCAACCATGTTTATAGCAGCTTTATTTGTAATAGCCAGAACCTGGAAACAACCCAGATGTCCATCAACGGAGGAATGGGTACAGAAATTGTGGTATTTTTACACAATGGAATACTACTCAGCAATCAAAAAGGAGGAAATCATGAAATTTGCAGGCAAATGGTGGGATCTAGAAAAGATCATCCTGAGTGAAATATCCCAGAAGGAGAAAGACAAACACGGTATATACTCACTTATATAGACCTATAAGGTATGATAAACATAATGAAATCTATACACCTAAAAAAGATAATCAAGAGAGTGGACATGGGGTAAGATTATCAATCCTCATTTTGAAAGACAGATGGGATGCGCATTGAACATTGACAGGAGTCTACTGAGCGCATTGGAAAGACTCTAACTAGCAGTGTTTTCAAAGCAAAGACTCATGACCAAATCTTTGGCAGAGTACAGGGAATCATAAGAAAGAAGGGGAGTTAGTCTGATGAGTTAAGGATAGGAGCTCCACAAGGACCAAATATATCTGGGCACAGGGTCTTTTCTGAGACTGACATTCAACCACGGACCATGTATGAATGTAACCTAGAACCTCTGCTCAGATGTAGCCTGTGGTAGCTCAGTAACCAATTGGTTTCCCATAGTGAGGAGAACAAGGACTATTTCTAACAGAAACTCAATGACTGGCTCTTTGGCCTCCCCACCCCCTAAGGGAGGAGCAGTCCTGTTAGGCCACAGAGGAGGGCTTTGCAGCCAGTCCTGAAGATACCTGATAAAACAGGATCAGATGATTGGGGAGGAGGTCCCCCCTATCAGTGGACTTGGCAAGGGGCACGGTGGAGATGAGGGAGGGAGGGAGGGACTGGGCGGGAATGAGGGATCAGGACACGGCTGGGATACAGAGTTAATAAAATGTAACTGATAAGAAAAAAAAAAAAAAAAAAAAGAACTGGCTGCATTATCTTCCTCTGTGGCCTGGTAATGCTATTCCCCTTCAGGGGTAGGTGATCAAAGAACAAGCCACTGAGTTCATGTCATAGACAGCCCCTGTTCTCCTTACTAGGGAACCCACTTGGACATTGAACTGCGATTGGCTACATCTATGCAGGGATCTAGGTTATCTACACGCATGGTTCTTGGTGAGAGTATCAGTCTCAGAAGAGACCCTGTGCCCATATTTTTTGGTTCTGTTGTTCTTTTTGTGTAACTTCTGTCCCCTTCATGTATTATTATCTCCTGCTTCTTTCATAAGATCCTCTGCAATCTGCCCAAAATTTGGCTATGAGTCTCAGCATATGCTTTAATACCTTGCTGGGTGGAATCTTTCAGAGGCCCTCTGTGTTAGGCTCCGGTCCTGTTCCGTGTTTTCTCTCCTCTTCCAATGTCCATCCTATTTGCCTTTCTGAATGAGGATTGATCATCTTACCCAGGGTCCTCCTTCTTGCTTAGCTTCATTATGCATACAGATTTTAGTATGTTTACCCTCTTATCTGGCTTACTGTAAAGTATCAGACTACAAAATTCATCTTTGTATATCTTTTTGAATTGTTGATAGTTTTCTGCAATGGTGGGATCCTTCTCATTCTTTTTTCACATTATAGTGTATGGATTTAGCAGGACTTTTCCTGTTGTTCTCTTTCATTAAAGTTTGTTTTAGGACAGCCTTTCTAAAGTGTGTAATATTTTAAAACATGATGGTTTGTTTCTATTATAATCCCTATTTCTGTCTTCACAACCTTTTCTATGCCTTGTTTCTTCTTTGTCACTAGACTTCATATTCTACTTCCTTTGAATCAATTTCCAGACAATTTTACTAGATGGATTGAGTAGAAAAAGAGCTCTGCTCATATGTTTTTCACATCTTCTCGTGGTAAATCTGCTTTTAAAACTTCTCAGGAGAATTTGCAGAATTCTCAGCAACCAAACTAAGTGAAATCTGTCCGGTTTTACTTCATCTTCACAACCTTGGCTTACCATTACTCTGTGGTGCTTTTGTGAATTCTTTCATGTGTTCTGTGACTTCCACTTTCCATCTTACAGGACGCTGATAGTATGAACAATTATGATAAAACTAATGCTAATGTTGATGTCTGGGGAGAGATCTGACAATTTTGTTACAGATTTGTCATCTAGTTATCTTTTTAATATTTACGAGAAAATTGGAGAGATTCTAGAAGCCTGTCATTTGCAAGCTCTCCTATTTCTTAAGCACTTCTATTGTTGATTCTTTTGATATTCCACATCCAGTCTTTGAGGAACTACAGTTTTTAATTCACTGTGCTGAGGCGAGTTGAAAAGTATGAATATGATGTGCATTTCACTGTCAGGCTAGGTAACTTGAGCTACTGAAAGCTGTCTAGATATTTACCTGTTTTGAACAAACACAAAGAACTCTGTTTTAGGGTGAAGAGTGAAACATAACATTTTGTGATTCAGATGAAAATGTGTTCCTGTGACCTTTACCAAACCGAGTGATACTCTCACTCTTTGGAAAAGTACATGAACATTGTCATTTGACTTACACAGCTGTCATTCTCCAGAGAATTGAATGTGACACTGTTTGAAATCTCATCTTTCTAATGTTAGATTGTCTTATATGTCATTCTGAGGAAGAATTTAAAACTTTATTGAAGCTACAGGGAATAGCTAGCATTTCTATGTTTTGATTTTTTTGAGATCAAAACTTGATATCTGTGAAACAGGTGATCAAATAAATATTGAAAAATTGAAACATCTCTCCTTTTGGAGCAGCAAATACCAACTACACAAATTACCTTTTACATACCTCATATTTTAGTAAAAATTTACAAATTCGTGAAATTTATCTTTTTTACTTATATTTTAGTATTTCACCCATGTTTTGTTAGTCTATTAAGAGGAATAAAGCCTTTATTTCAGGAAGATACTATCCCTAATCAGCAAATCACTCGTCTTTTTTTATCTCAAAGTAGAAATTCTTGTGACACAGAAACAGTCTCAAAGAATATCTGTAGCTGTTAAATCCCCCTACTACTGGCCAAATAGTATACCACAAATGAATCAAGCCTTACTAAATGATGTCTTTACCCTTCAATATATATTGTTTGCATGTTGAATATATTTATTGAAGAGATTTTTCTATTTTAGTGTAGCTCTTGTAAGTGCCATGTTGCAAACTGAAGACATGGGATTCTATACAGTTGCTTACTTCCTGTCATTCCTCCCTCATTCAAAGATTTTCTTGGTTTCTGATTAGCATATGTTAATATTCCAGCTTAATGGGATACAGTGTGATATGTGAACACATGCAGAGAATATGTTTTTGAAGAAATCGTGGTAATTTTCTATTCTCATCCTTATTATTTCTTTATGTTTGGATATATTACATAAACTATATAGTAGATTTTTGTGAACCGTAGTCACCTCTGTCAAAGAACAGACCTTAATTATTTCATCTGATATGATTTTGGCCCTCATCATTCCCACTCTATTTACTCCCCTTTCTCTTTCCCTTTCATAGCATATGGGGTTCTATATTCAAATTAACCTTGTTCTTTCCCCAACAACAAGAGCGTTCATTCAGTATTTTTCCCCTTACAAACTGATTTATAATCCTTAGCACAAATGACTAGTAAAAATTCAGCTTACTATTACTGTGCCTGTGTCAAATCTCAATCATTATTTTTTGTATAGTTTTTGTTTGTTTGTTTGTCTGATAGAACAAATTATTGCATGAGCATATTTTCCTCCAAGCCAATCTGGCCAACTGGTAAAACAAAGGATCAATGAAGCAACAATGTCTCAAAAAATAAGACCTAAAGCAATAGCAAAAGAGACTCAAGTTGATGTCCTTTATTCACAACATGTTTGTAAATGCACAAAAAGCTTTACTCTTTCATAGTTCTACTCCTATACCAAAAGAATTCCTATATTTTCATTTAAGAAACAATAAACTGACAGATGCAAAGCACCTCATTCTATTAAAAGATCACCTTATGTTTAATCTCCTCTAAGGCATTTTGCAATGTCCCTTACTGGAGGAATGGATACAGAAATTGTGTTACATTTACACAATGGAATACTACTCAGCAATTAAAAAACAAGGAAATCATGAAATTTGCAGGCAAATGGTGGGATCTAGAAAAGATCTTCCTGAATGAGGTATCCCAGAAGCAGAAAGTCACACATGGTATATATTCATTTATATAGACCTATAAGATAAGATAAATATACTAAAACCTGTACACCTAAAGAAGCTAAACAAGAAGGAGATCCTGGGATAAGATTATCAATCCTCACTCAGAAAGACAAATGGGATGGATATTGGAAGTAAGAGAAAATAAGAAACAGGACAGGAGCCTACCATAGAGGGCCTCTGAAAAACTCTACCCAGCAGTGTATCAAAGCAGATGCTGAGACTTATAACCAAACCTTGGGCAGAGTTCAGGAAATCATGTGAAAGAAGGGAAAGTTAGTAAGACCTGGAGAGGACAGGAGCACCACAAGGACCAAATATATCTGGGAACAGGTGTCTTTCTGAGACTGATTCTCCAAACAAGGACCATGTATGGCTATAACCTAGAACCCCTGCTCAGATGTAGCCCATGGCTGCTCATCATTCAAGTGACCATAAAGGGAGCATGTCATGTCTCTGACATGAACTCAATTGCTGGCTCTTCGACCTCCCCTGTCCCTCTGAGGTAGGAGCAGCCTTGCTAGGCCACAAAGAAGGACATTGCAGTCAGTCCTGAAGAGACCTTATAAACTAGGGTCAGCTGGAAGGGGAGGAGGACCTCCCTAACAGTGAACTTAGAGTGGGGCATGGAGGCGATGAAAGAGGGAGGGTGGGACTGGGAGGGAATAAGGGAGAGGGCTACAGCTAGAAATGAAGTAAATAACCTGTAGTTAATATAAAAATTAATAATTGAAAAACAGACTCTTTTGAACTCCAAGCTTTAAGACCATGAGCAATGCAATTGTGAGGACTTCACAATGACAATTTCATTTTATTATTTCAAACCTCCATTCTATGATGTATTATTTAATCACAATGTCATCACGACACAAAATTTTTAACTTAAGTTGAGAGGAATATGTGTGAATTTCCATACATTTTGTCATTAAGAGTGAAAGCACAATTTTATTATGTAAAAAATATGTCAATATGTCATAGCTGGAAAGTACAATATTTGTCATTTCATTGCAATTACTGACCACTACCTATCTACTTACCTCTGCTGCCTACTTACCTACCTACCTACTACTTTTATTTTATTTTTTTATTTATTTTTATTTTTTGCATGTATGTATGTAAGTGCATTACATGAATGCTTGGTTCCCACTGAAAGCCAGAAGGAAATGGTTGGGGCATTTTTGTTTGTTTGTTTGTTGTTGTTTATAATCATGTTTATGCTTAGAATTGAACTATTGTAGAAAATGAAATGATGGGTGAAAAGTATTTTTTTTTTGAGACAGGGTTTCTCTGTGTAGATTTGGCTGTCTTGGAACTCACTCTATAGAACAGGCTTGCCTCAGTCTCATAAAGATCCTCCTGATTCTGGAGGACTGTGTGCCACAAAGAGTCCATCTAAAAGAGTATTCTTAAAAATTTCTATCATCAGTTGTAAAGAGGCATTTAAAACCATTCACAATCATAGAAAAAATAAGTAAGATTTAAAAATTCACTTTAGCAATATGATTAGTGCTTCCAATAAAACTTTAAATGAAATTTGCTGAAGATATTTAAGGAAGAATAAACTTATCAAATATGAATGTGTACTTTTCCCCATCACTTAATGTGAGCTAATAAATGCACTTAATATCTGTGATTAAAATTCATGAGATCACTTATGATTAAACCATCCTTGGTAATGGCTAGGTTCAAATTTTAATTATTTTAACTACTTAAAACACCGAGTTTCTATTTTATTCTCTAATTCGATTATTGATTTCTAGCCTGCAAGTGAGCCAAGCAAGCTGGCAGATGAGCAGAAGGGCATTTGGTGCCATCTTGTGGCCTAGGTGATTATTTCCGTGCTTCTTTTTTTGTTTTTCTATTGGTCTTTAAGCCTTCTAATAAAAATTCATACTTTTAATTCTTCAATCCCTGTGTTAAACTTACCCATTTGTGGATAAACCTGAATTTCAGCACTGGGGAACTTTTTCATAATTATTCACAATGTTTCTGTTTCTTTTAATGTATTTACTGTGCCAGTTTCTACCTCCTGAATTACCTATTCTTTCATTACTTCAATTCCCCTACCCAAATCTTTTTCACTAATCTTGTTCAAACTGAAAGTAATACCTCTTCTGTGAAGAGGTTCTGAATATTTATATGTTTCAATATATAACTTTTACTCATTGAAATTGTAGCTACAACAAATGCTGAATGAATGCATTTTACTGAATGATAAATAATATTTGAAATAATTTTGAATGAAATTTAAAAAAACATAAAGGAGAGATAATTAGATTATAATATCTGAGTAGCACTTACACACATCTAGCTACTCAAGGCCAGTCATGAGTATTTGCTTTCTACTCAAGTCAACTATGAGAACCAGAACATGAGCATGGCCAGAGGGTTTGTTAGACTCACTGGACCTGTTACAGAAAACCTAAAGCTGTTAGGTTGATGATGGAAAACGTGTACAATTACAAATATGATAAACCTGCAAATAATAGATTGTGTCTATTGTTAGTAAACTACAGTCTCTGTAGGTCCTTTAAGACATTCAGGTAAAAAGTGTTTCACAGCAGCTAGCTGTTGTGCAAAACTACAGTCTTTGAAATGTGTATTTTTCCTTCCACAAACTATTAAAGAAGTTATTTCTTTTATTCATCAGACTTCGAGCATCCCCACCATTATCCTGCCGTCAAATTAAACTCTTTCCACAAAACTTCTCAAACATCTTCTGTAAAAGCATTTCCAAACTACTTACTTTTTTCTACCTACTCATCTCTTTAAAAGGAATCTCCACGAAGCATTATACAAGTAGATATTTGAACAATGTGACAGATGGTTTCCAGTTATCAGACAATCACAGCTAGATTCTGATAAATGGATGTGGATTTTACAACTCCGTAGCTAAGCTGATACTCTGTGCCCATTTGTAGCTCTAGTTCAAAAGATTCCTCTTCCTGTATAAAGAGGATGACTTACTTAATATGGTAGTAATACAAACTTTTGTATTAGCCTGCTTTTTGATATAATGAAAAAACACCATGACCAACAACAATGTGGAGTAGAAAGTGTTTATTTCATGTTACAGTTTACACTTTACCATGAAACCTGGCAGGTGTTCAATATAAGAACCTGAAAGCAGGGAACTAGAGCACAGACCATAGAGTTATGCTACACCCTGGCTTATTCTCCTGGCTTGCTCCCTTTTCTTTTGCATTCATTCTAGGACCACCTTCTCAGAGGTAGCACTTCCCACAGTGCATGACCATTATATGGCAATTCTCAATCAAGAAAATATCCAGAAGCTTGCATAGAAGCCAATCTGGTTGAGGAACTTTGGCAACTGAGGTTCCTTCTACTCAGATGACTCTAGCTTTTGTCGAGTTGATGCTGGAACCCAGCTCTGGTGGGTTCAAAGACCGCAAGGACAGAGATGAGGCATTGGCACAATGAAAGTGATGACCAGCAGCTTGCTGTTAAGGAGATTGCCCCTAATAGCTCCAGCTAGCAGAACAGCAATAAAGATATTGTTACAGTAGACTTAGAGAAAACATTTTAAATCTTTAAAATACAGTGTGCGGACCACATTGACCATGAATATGTTCTCAATATAGGAGACCATAAAATTAAACATCTGCTTAGGGAAATAAAGCATATGAGAAAGAAATTTCTGAAAAAATATTCTGATAATTATTCTCTAATTTCTTGGAACATATTTGAGGAAAATAAATGAAAGTGTATGCTTTGTAACTTTGAAATGAAATACAGAGAGGCTCAAGTTATTTGGGGCCATCTCCTGAATGACAACCTGGTGGTCATCTCCCCCCTTGTGCCAATTGCACATGTTTGTTCCTATATTAATTAATTAATTGATTGATTGATTAATGTATCGCTCCAAAGGGATTACTCTTCTTATTTTCCCTTACAAATCAAATGAAATAGATAAACTTCTTTGAATACAGAGGTATAAGTAATTAACTGAATATGTTATGGAATCATTAAGCATTGGAAATTTCAGAAACATATCTAGAGAACTTATACTCTCCCTTCTTTTCTCCCTACTTCTCCCCCATCTCTTTCTCTGTGTATATGTGTGTATGTGTAGTTTGGATTATTGAAAATGAAAACCTTTCATGGTCCAGGCTTGTCTGAGACTTAGTCTGTACCTAGAGTTGGCCTCAAAACCATGTCAAAGCTCCTGATTCATTTTCTGAAATGTTGGACAACAGAGAACTTATGAGCAATTACAGGATTATGTTTGGTTTTCAAACAATGGCCATTAAATAAAAGGAAAACAAATCATTTTGTTTTGATGATGAAAAGCTTTACAGAAGCTTTTCAGTTTCATGAGGTTCCATTTATTGATTGTTGCTCTTAGAGCCTGTGCTGTTGGTGTTCTGTTCAGGAAGTTGTCTCCTGTACCAATGAGTTCTAGGGTCTTCCCCATTTTTTCTTCTAACCGATTCAATGTGTCTGGTTTTATGTTGAGGTCTTTGATCCACTTGGACTTTAGTTTTGTGCAGGGTGATAAGTATGGATCTATTTGCATTTTTTGATTGGGAAAGAATCTGCACCAACCCTCTATCTGACAGAGGGCTAATATCCAATATATAAAAAGAACTAAAGAAGCTGAAAAGCAGCAAGCCAGGTAATCCAATTAAAAAATGGGGAAGAGAGCTAAACAGAGAATACGTGATGGAGGAAATGCTCAACTTCATTAGCCATCAGGGGAATTAAAATCAAAACGACCCTGAGATTTCACCTTACATGCATCAGAATGGCCAAGATCAAAACCTCAAGTGACAACACATTCTAGAGAGGGTGTGGAGAAAGGGGAACACTCCTCCATTGCTGGCGGGAATGTAAACTTGTACAACTACTATGGAAATCAATATGGTATTCTGTTCAGGAAGTAGTCTCCTGTGCCAATGAGCTCTAGGCTATTCTCTACTTTTTCTTCTAACCGATTTAGAGTCTGTTTTTATGTTGAGGTCTTTGATCCACTTGGATTTTAGTTTTGTGCAGGGTGATAAATATGGATCTATTTTCATTTTTTCTGCATGTGGACATCCAGTTGGACCAGCACCATTTGTTGAAGATGCTGTCTTTTTTCTATTGAATAGTTTTGGCTTCTTTGTCAAAAATCAAGTATTTATAGGTGTGTGGGATTATTTCAGTGTCTCTATTCAGTTCCATTGATCCTCCTTTCTGTTTCTATGCCAGTACCATGCAGTTTTTCTTACTATTGCTTTGTAGTACAGCTTGAGATTGGGGATGGAGATACCTCTAGATGATCTGTTGTTGTACAGGATCGTTTTGGAGATTCTGGGTTTTTTGTTTCTCCATATGAAGCTGAGAATCTTTCTTTCAAGGTTTGTAAAGAACTGAGTAGGTATTTTGATTGGAATTGCGTTGAATCTGTAGATTGCTTTTGGCAGGATGGCCATTTTCACAATGCTAATCTTATCAATCCATGAGCACGGGAGATCGTTCCATCTTCTGATATCTTCTTCAATTTCTTTCTTAAGAGACTTAAAGTTTTTTGTTTTTTTTTTTTTTTTCAAACAGGTCTTTCACTTGCTTGGTTAGAGTCACTTCAAAGTATTTTATGTTATTAGTGGCTATTGTGAAGGGTGTTGTTTCCCTAATGTCTTCTTGGCCCTTTTGTCTTTGGTATACAGGAGAGCTACTGATTTTTTTGAGTTGATTTTGTATCCTGTCACTTTGCTGAAGGTGTTTATCAGCTGAAGGAGTTCTCTGTTTGAATTTTTGGGGTCACTCATGTATACTATCATATCATCTGTGAATAGTGACACTTTGACTTCTTCCTTACCAATTTTTATCCCCTTGATCTCCTTTAGTTATCTTACTGCTTTAGCTAGGACTTCAAGTACGATGTTGAAGATAAATGGAGAGAGTCCGCAGCCTTGTATTGCCCCTGATTTCACTGGGTTTGATTTAAGTTTCTTTCCATTGAGTTTGATGTTGGCTATAGGTTTGCTGTATATTGCCTTTAATATGTTTAGGTATGTGCCATGTATTCCTGATCTCTCCAAGACTTTAAACATGAATGGGTGTTGGACTTTGTCAAATGCTTTTTCAGCATCTAAGGAGATGATCATGTGGTTTTTCTCCTTCAGTTTGTTTATGTGGTGGATTACATTGATGGATTCCCATGTGTTGAACCACCCTTGCATGCCTGGGATGAAGCCTACTTGGTCCTGGTTGATGATATTTTTGATGTGTTCTTGCATTCGGTTTGCAACTATTTTTGCATCTATGTTCATAAGAGAGATAGTTATGAAGTTTTCTTTTTTTGTTGGGTCTTCGTGTGGTTGTTTAGGCATCAAGGTGACTGTGGCTTCATAGAATGAGTTTGATAATGTTCCTTCTGTTTCTGTTTTGTGGAATAGTTTGGAGAGAATTGGAGTTAGCACTTCTTTGAAGGTCTGGTAGAATTCTGCACTGAATCCATCTGGCCCAGGGCTTTTTTTCGAAGGGAGACTGTTGATGACTGCTTCTATTTCCTTATATAGGATTATTCAGTCTTTCTACCTGATGTTGACTTAATGTTGGTAGATGGACTCTATCTAAAAAATTGTCCATTTCTTTTAGATTTTCAAATTTTGTGTCATATAGGCTTTTGTAGTACGACCTAATGATTGTTTGGATTTCCTCACTGTCTGTAGTTATGTCCCCCTTTTCATTTCTGATTTTGCTGATTTGGATAGTTTTTCTCTGCCTTTTAGTTAGTTTGGCTAAGGGTTTGTCTATCTTGTTGATTTTCTCAAAGAACCAGCTCTTGGTTTCATTGATTCTTTGAATAGTTTTATTTGTTTTTAATTGATTGATTTCCACCCTGAGTTTAACTCTGTGTTTTCATTCTTAATTGGTAAATTCTGATGTTGAAAGACACACCATTTTTTTTTTTCTAATCTCCGTACCTGGCAGAGAATGCTCATGGAATTCTGTAAAAGTTATCCTCAAATTTCAGTAGTTTAAAAAACATAAGTTTGTTTTCTTTTTTATCTGGATTAACACATTTGAATATCTTTCTAATAATATTGTACAAGTCCCTATTCCACAAAAGAATTCAGATTTTATGCAAAAAAAGTTTGCTGCACATACCTATGGATTCTGGTATTTCCTTAAATTTGATGATTGTCATACAGTTTAGGTAAGGAATACTTCTAAATATTATAGCCGTGATTGGCATGAAATATGCTTTAACTTATTATTGTCACTTCTACTTTCATTATGCATGGACTTTACATACATTATAACTCTTTCAAATACATACAATATTTAAATTTGAAGATGTGTCTGAATAGAGCTTTGTCATATATTTTCTTAACATTTTTAGACACTTTCCCATTTTAGTCAATTCAGTTGATGGAATAAATACATCGGTACCAGGTTTATTTTATAATAAACAAAAACCATTTTTTTCAGAAGTGTAAGTGTATATAACCTTGCACAGAACTTTTCAGGTATGGATTGAATAAACCCGTAACATCAAACTAATGTCAATGATTGTAATAAATGTGAGACTTTTAAAGTCATAACTTCAAGGTGATGCACAAGAAAATTTCATATTTTTGCTTTATATTAATCCTTCAATGAGAAATTTTTGGAGATGTATGCATAGCAGTGTCTTTTACTAGTGGTTAGAGAAAGCAAAAGAGAACAAAAGGGCACTCTTACTAGTTGGATGGCCAACTTGTTGTGCCTAACAGGTCATTTTACAGTGTCAATTTCAGTTCAAACCTTTGGGATTTCGGTGTTTGGAATTTTATGCTGCAAGAATTGTTTTTCCAAGGAGCTCAGGCCATGGGACAACACAGATTGATAAGGTTCTTTAAAATTTTGATAGATTTTGGAAATTGTAAATGTTACCTTGATAGAAAAGAAATCTTTCATTTCTTAGTTGAATGGGACACAGAAAATATTTCTTTACCATTATTTGGTTTTTTGAGTTGCTCATATATCACAGACTCTAACATAGTATGAGAAAATTGATTCCCTGGGTGTGCGTATTAAGGATAAAAACAACGCCTTTAATTTTACCCATTACTCTTTTTCTGTCTTAACATTTGGACTAACTATGTCAGCTACTTTTGAAGTGATAAATAGGAGGGCAGCTTTAGGACTAAGGTTTATTTTGAGGTAATTCACACTTGAATAAAAGAATGAAAAAGGTAAATGAAGGTTTAAAATGTTCAGTTTTCTCTAAAAGTGTAGGATTAACCCACAATCTATATTTATGTTTGCATAAATTTCATGATCATTCTCCAGTCACTAACAGAAAAATAGTTATCCAGATAACGTCACACTGAGCGTAGGTTGTCCTTAGCACACAGACTACAGCTCCAGATTCGCAGCCATCCTGCTTAATATGTCTGACTAGTGCAAGGAACATGGATGCTAGTAGACAGATTGAGATCCCAGACATTGTATCACTGTAATTGTGTGTGCGGTGCCACTGACATTTGTGGAAATGACATTTGAAATACTTGTGTAGTTTTTTTAAATTTTTTCTCCCCCCCCATACTTTATTCCAAATTCATGGCCTCTTCTTTCATTAGTTGTTACTGCACACATACATGTACATACATGGTTATTATAGCATTGGCACCATTTATACGATCACACTTCAGAATCTTCTTCTCACATTTAAAACATTCTCAGGACTAAATTGTGATTGCCGATTTCTCATATACTTCAGTTTTGCAAAATGTTTGATAAGGTAGTGATCAAATAACATTAAATAACATTAAAGCACCTTTTATTTACATTTATAAGTAAAATCTGCATCTTCCTCCAAATCTCTTTTGAAGGTGTATTATTATGCAGGATAAGTTTACCAACTTGTGTATATCACATGTAGATCAGATTGCTATTTAGTATCCAGCAAAATCCAATAGACTGAGAACAGATTTAGACAGTGGGGAAGGTGGTAAGCAATCCTGTTTTGTTTGTTTGTGGGATTTCATTCATTTAAAGCATTTTTATTCTATTTTTATTAATTAACCATTTCAGTCACTTTGCAGCCTGATTGCAGCACCCTCCGCCCTCTCCTCCTAAGCCCACCAACACACCCCCTCACATTATCCCCTCTCCTTCTCCTCAGAGAAAGAGAGGCCGTGGATACTAACACCCACGAAAGTCAAGTCATAGCAGAACTCAGTGCATCCTCTCACACTGAGGCCCAACCACGCAGCCCAGCTGGGGGAAAGGGATCGAAAGGCAGGCAACAGAGTTAGAGACAAACCCTACTTCAGTTTCTAGGGGGCCCACGTGATGAACAAGCTGCACATCTGCTACATATGTGTAGAGGGCCTAGGCTCAGTCTATGCAAGCTCTTTGGTTGGTGGTTCAGCCTCTGTGAGGCCTCATGAGTCCAGGTTAGTTTACTCTGTAGGTCTTCTTGTGCTGTCCTTGACAGCTCTGCCTCCCTCCATCCTTCTTCTCACTCTTCTGCAGCACTCCCTGAGCTCTGCCTTATTGTTCGGCTGTGGGTCTCTGCACCTGTTTACATCAGCTGTTGGATGAAGCATCTCAGAAGACAGTTATGCTAGGCTCCTGTTTGTTTTTTTTTTTGTTTTTGTTTTTTCATTCTTTTCTCATACAATACATCCCTGCTCACAGCATCCTCTCCATCCCTGTTTCCCAGTCCCTGCCCACCTACCCTCTCCTCTAGGTCCGCTCCTCCTCTGTTTCTGTTTAGAAAAGAGCAGGCTTTCCAGTGACATCAAACAATCTTGTCATAGCGGGATGCAGTAAGAGGAGGTACTCACCATCATATGAAGGCTGGATGAGACAACCCAGTGGGAAGAAAAAGGTCCTATAACCACACAAGATTGCTAGGAGTCCAACAAAAATCCAATAATGATATCTTTCCATAAAAACTGTAAGGAAAGCAATCATACAGTAACATCCCAAATTTATTTGTTTGAATTATGATCTTGGCCAATTTGACCTTGAATTTACAAAAAGCATGTCTCTGTACTGCACATGGAATATATTTTCAATGAAAACATTATATTTTAGAAAAATAAATAATCGCTTTTTCTAACATTCATAAGGTAAAAATTGATTTATTTTTATAGTGTTTTCAAAATATTATGTTTTCTTGCTTAATGTTCTCATCTACATTGTAAGCACATGAAAGAAAAGTGAACAATCAAAAGGAAATGGAATATGAAAGTGGCAATTAACAGATAGATTAAGAGACTAAACTTCATTGTGGTTGCTTGACAACCTCTCTATAGTCTGCCAAGGTCATGCTATTCTCCTTAAATTCATTACAAAGGTCTCTGTAAATAGTCTTTCTACACAAATACAATTCAATGTCTGTCTGTAATCCTAACACTCGGGAGGTTGTGATAGGCAAGTCACCATGAATTTAACATCAGTCTATAGTGAGGCCCTTTCTCAAAAATTTAATTATTTAGTTAAGTAATAAAATGATAAATTTGATCTTTATTAATTTTTTTAAGGGAATGTGTGACAACTTCTCTAGTAGTTGTTTCGGATGCGAGAAAACTGATCCTGTGACGGAAAGTTCAGCATTAACTCAGCAACAACAGTAAGATTTTACTTACCCATTAAGCCACTGTATCTTGTACTAGATACTTTACTGGTCTGTACACTGTATTATTGTTACCACTACAGCTGCTATCATTATTAATCATTTGCTTTTCTTTGTTTGCTTTACTGTTTTCGGAAGCAGAAGTGAATTTATTTTCATAATCTTCTAATAGGTGAATGTATATGGGTGTCATATAATGATATGACTAAATAGACCAAACCATTGAAGAATAGCAACATACAATAAAACGTGATAATGTAATTGATAGCAATGAAACAGATATTTCATTGTCCTTTAAAATAAAAAAATATTTAAGAGAAGGAAGAGAAATAAACAAGAGAAGTTAGAAGGAGCAAGGTGATATTTTTGACTCCCTGTATGTAATTTTAGATGTTTCCCTCCAACAGTTATACTTTAATGATGTCTTCCCTCCATAAGCATTTCTTTGTTCATTCACTATTCGTGACTTAAAGTTAATTTATCACATCAGTGTCTCAAAAAATTATGTGCAGTTTACCATATCAGGTTTGATATTTAGGATGAGCCTCATCAAGAAAATGAGTCTCATAACTTCTAGCCTGTGAGATTCAACTAGCTGACATAATCACCTTTATCGTATATACCGAGGATTTGATGTCATTTGCTTAATCAATTTCGTGAAAAAAATTTCTCGGAAGTGAATTTTTAAAAGTCATTATACTCTAACTATGGCGCAAAGCACATTCCACTTTTTCTTATAATTGTATGGATACCATGTTACATTCTAAGCTAACTTTAAATTATCAAGCCTTTCATATTTTCATATTTCTGGATTGGAATTGAGCATTTTAGCAAGAGTCCTCCCTCTTGATTAGTTTCTTTAGGTGTATATATTTTAGTAGGTTTATCCTATATTATATGTCTATATGAGTGAGTATATACCGTGTGTATCTTTCTGCTTCTGGGATAGCTCACTCAGGATGATCTTTTCCAGATCCCATCATTTACCTGCAAATTTCATGATTTCCTTGTTTTTCATTGCTGAGTAGTATTCCATTGTGTAGATATACCACAATTTGTGCATCCATTCCTCCACTAAGGGGTATCTGGGCTGTTTCTAGCTTCTGGCTATTACAAATAAGGCTGCTATAAACATGGTTGGGCAAATGTCCTTATTGTGTACTTGAGCCTCTTTTGGATATATGCCTAGGAGTGGAATAGCTGAATCTTGAGGAAGCGCTATTCCTAGTTGTCTGAGAAAGCGCCAGATTGCATTCCAGAGTGGTTGTACAAGTTTACATTCCCACCAGCAGTGGAGGAGTAGTTCAGAGTGTCTTTATTTCTTTTTCTCTTCTGTCATGTGTTTCTGTTTTTAATTAATTAATTAATTAATTAATTAACATTCAGACTTTCATTTCCCCTTTTTTCTCTTCTTCCAATCTTTCCCCTCCCACACTTTATTTCCCCACCGCCCACTCTATCTCCCTTTCTTTTTAGAAGAGCAAGCCTCCCATGGATATCAACCACCTTTGGCATATCAACTTGCAGTAAGTTTAGACACATCTCCTGTGGAGGCTAGACAAGGCAAACCAGTAGGGGGAAAGAGTCTCAAAGGTAAGCAACAGATGTCAGATACAGCTGTGCTTCTTCTGCTAGAAGTCCCACAGGAAGACCAAACTGCCCATCTGTTACTTATGTTCAGAGTGTCTAGGTCCATTCCATTCCTGCTCTCTCGTTGGCAGTTAGTCTCTGTGAACCCCTATGTGCCCATGTTAGTTGTTTCTGTAGATTTTTATGTGGTGCCTTAACCCCTTTAGCTCCTAAAATCCTTCATCCACTCCTCTTCTAAATGATTTCCCAAGTTCTGCTTAATATTTTCCTGTGGGTCTCTGCATCTGTTTTCAATCAGTAGCTGGGAGAAGCCTCTCTGATGATGGTTAAGTTTGGCTCCTGTCTGCAAGTGTACCAGAATACTGTTAACAGTGTTAGGGGTGGGATGTCTCTGATGGCTTGGGTCTCAAGTTGATCAGTCTCTGTTTTGCCATCCCATCACTTTCTGGTCCTTCTGTTCCTCACCCTTGCACATCTATATTACAGGCAGGGCAAATTGTAGGTCAAAGGTTTTGTAGCAGGAGTTGTGTACCAATCCCTCCATTGGAAGTCTTGGTTAAGGTGATAGCTAGTTAAGACTCCTTATCCCTATTGCTAAGAGTCTTAGCCCTGGTCACCTGCATAGATTCCTGGGAGTTTCCATGGCCCTAAGTTTCTAACTTGGCCAACTGAAGATGCCACACCCATATACAAATTCCAGTTCTCACTCCCATTCCTCTCTCTCTATGCCCCCACCTGATCACTCCTGTTCTCATCCACACCCCCAGATCTGTCCAGTCTCCTTCCCACATCCACCCACAGTGTCTATTCTATTTACCCTCCTCAGTGAGATTGAAGCATCCCCCTTTGAGACCACACTGTTACTTAACTTCTTAAGGTCTATGGAAGTGTGGTATCCTTTATTTATAGCTAATAACAGCCTATAAGTGAGTATATAGCATGTGTGTTTTTCTGGGTCTAGGTTACTTCACTCAAGACAATTTTTTTCCAGTTCAGTCTATTTGCCTGCCAATTTTATGATGTCATTGAATCATATTTTTTAAAATTGTTCTTTGGTTGAGGAACATCTAGATTGTTTCCAGGTTCTGCCTACTGGGAAAAAGCTGTTATTAACATAGTTGAGCAAGTGACCTTGTGGTATGGTAAACATTCTTTGGGTATATGCTCAAGAGCAGTATAGCTGAATCTTTAGTAGATTATTCCATGTTAACTGAGAAATTACCAAACTGACTTCCAAAGTGGCTGTAAAAGTTTTCACTTTCATCAGCAATGAAGGAGTATTCCCCTTTCTCCACATCCTTGACAGCATAAGCTGTTGCTTAAGTTTCTGATCTTAGCTATTCTGACATGTATAAGATAGAATCTCAGAATCATTTGACTTACATTTCCCTGAAGGCCAGGGATGTCGAACACTTTTTTAAGTGAATATCAGACATTAGGAATTCCTCTTTCAATAATTATATGTACGCTTAGATCTAAATCCCATGTTCTAATGCTTTAATTTTAATTTTTATATGAATTACAGTTTTTGTAGCCCAGGTGTAGGTCCCTCTGTATGTCCCTCCAAATCCCACCTTCCCTTCCTCATCTTCTCCCATGCCCCTCGCCAAGTCCATTGATAGGGAGGTCATCCTCCCTTCCCTCTGACCCTAGCATATCAGGGTTTTTCTGGCTTTCATAGTTTCTGCTAAGAAGTCCAGTGTAATTCTTAAAGGATTGTTGCTACATGTTACTTGATCTTTTTCCATGCAGCTTTTAATATTCTTTCTTTGTTTTGTTCATTTAGTGTTTTGATTATTATGTGACAGGAGAATTTTGTTTTCTGGTCCGATCAGTTTGATGTTCTATAGACTTATTTATGTTTATATGCATTTCTTTCTTTAGGTTGAAGATACTTTCTTCTATGATTTTGCTGAAGTATTTCCTGGGCCTTGGAGTTTAGAGTCTTCTTCTTTCATTCCTCTTATTCATAGGTTTTTTGTATTCATATTGGCTCAGATTTCTTCCATGTTTTGTTTCAGGAACTTTTTAGATTTGACATTTTCTTTGACTGATGTATCAATTTCTTCAGTTGTACTTTCTACATGTAATATTCTCACTTCCATCTCTTGTTTTCTGTTATTGACGCTTCTGTTTGTAGTGCCTGTTCTCTTCCCTAGGTTTTTCATGTCCAGGATTGCCTTGGATTGTATTTTTTTAATGATTCTATTTCCATTTTTAGGTTCTGGACAGTTTTATTTACTTCCCTCTCCCATTCGGTTGTACTTTTTTTGTATTTCTTTAAGGGATTTACTCAGTTCTTTCACCTGTTTGTATTTTCCTCTGTTTCTTTAAGAGATTTATTCAATTCCTTCACCTGCTTGGATCTATTTTCCTGCAATTCTTTAAGGGATTTTTTCTTCCTCTTTTAAGGCCTCTATCATGTTCATAGCCTCAGATTTAAGATCATTCTCTTGTGCTTCCAGTGTGACAGCATCCTCAAGACTTGCTGTAGAAGGATAGTTGGGTTTTGGTGGTGTCATATGGCCCTGGAGTTTATTGTTGATGATCTTGCACTGACTTCTAGCCATCTGGTTGACTTTGTTATTAGCATGCCCGGTGGTCTCTATTGTAATAGGTCTCTGAGGTTGTAAGCAGGTCTGGTGGTCCCAGATGGCCACAGTCCTCTGTTGTCCCTGCTGCTCCCTGATCAGTGCTGGTCTCTGGGGCTGCAGATCTGGGCAGGACCCAGAAAATGGCACAGGCCAGGGAACTGGGGTGTGTGGTGCACAAGGGAAGGGAAGCACAGAGGTTCTGTGGCAGACATGGCCATTGTTGTTGGCAGGCTGTGGCAGGACAGTATATGTGGGTGCATGGGTGGGGGTTCTTTTACCTTCTGCTCCCTCATCCCTGCTGGTCGATCCATGCTGATAGATGGCCATTGATCAGGATGGGTCCTGGGAAATCCACACCTATTTGCTAGTATTCCTATTTTTTTTTCTTGGTTCTATAACCTATCCTCTCACCCTACAAAATAAATTCCCATCTTCAGGAGACCTATAACTTTAAATAACTTTGTTTACCAGCATGTGATGATTGGGAAGTTTTTATAAAAGAGGCAGTAGGGAGCAGATCTCAGTTCATTGCTGTCAGGTTCTTCTTTCCATCAGTAAAAGACTTTAGAGAGGATAAGCCAAAACCAGTGGTGAGGAAAGCAGAGAGAATTAGTAAAAGCAATACTCATAAGTGAGTTGAGGTTTCTTGAGAAAAGGTGACACTCTGCAAGGCTGAACTTGGCAGGCTTTGGCTAATTTGTTTTTTAATTTTTTACAATGTATTCAATTTGTATCCCAGCTGTAGGCCCCTCCAAGTCCCACTCTCCCTTTCTCTTCTGGCTTTGATTAATTTTAAGGAAATTTTAACATATTACACAGGTTGTTTGTTTACTTGCTTGGTTGGTTGTTTTGTGCATATGTACTAGGACACTTTGTAAAGGAATATTTACTACTTGGTATATCTGAGTGCACACTGAAGCTGATGGGGTTTGCAATTGAGCTTCATTCATCCATCACTCCAAAAAAATCTAGTAGGTTAGTAGGTGGCTGTCAGGATACTATTTAGACACTTTGTAGTTCCTGCTTATCATGGAAATAATATGTTGGTTTATTGGGGATTTCACTTGCCACTTGAGTGCCTGTAAGTCATTATTTCTGTTCTCCTCTTATGCTAAATTCCTTATATTTATTCCAGAAACACTTAAAATTTCAAATCCCAAATTTCCTGATAATTAAAACAGGTTATTTCACCTCTATGCCTCTATGATATAAACAATGAACATTGAACATGCTTGAAAAGGTCAATGTCCCAGGCCTCTAATCTCAGGTATTCTTCAATCTGTTCCAGGGGGATTACAAGTTCAAATTCTACCTGAGCATTAAAGCCAATTCAGGGTCAGTCTTCACAGTTTAGTGAGATTCCCTGTTAATACAAAAAAAAAAAAAAAATTCAAAAATCTGTCTCTCCTCCAAGGTAGGATAGGGAGGGAATGAGGGAGCAGGATACAGCTGGGATAAAGAGTTAATAAAATGTAAGTAAGAAAAAAAAATGTCTGTCTCTGACATGAACTCAATGGCTAGCTCTTTGACCACCTCTCCTGGATCAGGGAGCAGCCTTGCCAGGCCGCAGAGGAGGACAATTCAGCCAGTTTGGATGAGACCAGATAAGCTAGGGTCAGATGGAAGGGAAGAGGACCTCCCCTATCTGTGGTCTTGGAGAGTGGCATAGGAGGAGATGAGAGAGGGAGGATGGGATTGGGAAGGGAGGAGCAAGGGGGCTACAGCTGGGATACAAAGTGAATAAACTGTAATAAATATGGAAAACAAAAATAAAAATATGATTATGTGAAAAGGAAATAATTTGTTCTCTCTTTCTTTAATTACTTTTGATACATATATAAGTATCTATCTATCGTATGTCTGTCTATCTATCTATCTATCTATCTATCTATCTATCTATCTATCTATCTA
>NW_026591086.1:25870778-25877081 GCF_907164565.1 Psammomys obesus
CTATCTATCTATCTATCTATCTATCTATCTATCTATCTATCTATCTACCTACCTACCTGTCATCGATCTAACCCACATAACCCATTGAGTCCATTTAGTTTTGTATACACAAACATAATACACACCCGCACATACACACACAGACACCCCACAATATGGTTTGGGGTCTGATCATTTGATATAACATAACCAATTAGGGGGCTTATCCCTGTGAAAGACCGATTCTTTCTATTTCAGCAGCCATCAATTTCCTACAACTCCTTACCTGTGAGTGTGTCCTTGTGAGATTCCCTCATGTTCCTTAGCATGTCAAATGCTTTTTGCCATTCATTGTTCAGATGTTGCATTTAACATGTGCTACCACACTTGTCTTAAAACAATAAAAATTCCAGCGTGTAGTTGATATGTATTGAAAATTGTGTTTATATTTAATAAATCAAAATAATGATTTCAAGTATTAAATTTCTCTACAAACAAAAGGAATGTTTATATTTGATATAAAATGTAAGTGCTTAGTATAAATATTAAGTTATTTTAAATAATAAATAATGAATATTCAATTAGAAAAAATGAACCATCATTTTTGTTTGTGAGTTGTGATCAAGTTTAGAAGTGATTAAATAACTCCAGATACATACTCTACTTGCTACAGCAAGACTGTGAAATTCATTAATCTTCATTTACATACTAGTTTGTTAAACTAGCAACTCCACCCAATGTAAATAACTGATGAATAGAAATATTCATTCTTGTCATCTGGAGCATTGCACTTGGAAGTAAAGAAAATTCATTGAAATGGCACAAAATCCCAAAGCATATGTTAGGAAGAAATCATCTTAACCTTTATGAGAAAAATATAATACCCTGCCCATGGTCAATTAAATTTGATAGATATATATTGTTTGGCTTCATGTAGCATGGTCCTCAGAGGGCTTGTAGTTATTCATGCACAAATTCTATTTCCTTCACTTATTAGATGTACAACCTTGAGTATGACTTTACTTTACCGAGATGAAGTGTCTCTATTTGTTCAGCCACAGCAGTATTTACCTACTGAGAAAATTAAATCGTTCTAGGCCATGAATAAGGAGGGATATCTAGTACGGTAGCTTTTATAGAGCAGGAAGTAAAAATGGTACCTACTGTTGTGGCTTGTCTTATCTTTCTAAGGTACTTAACATTATTATCCTTCAAAATACCTTCCCTTGAACAAGAATAGGACCTGCACAATTGTACTGCTCCCTGGTGTCATAGTTTGTTCACCTTATTTTCCATGTGAACATAGCACGACATGATCAGTGCCAGAAGAATGTTGTACAGAGTGGCCAGAGGTGGGAAGATGCACAGAATGCTATGATTTCTGAATATGATATCTATGTCTAGTTTTATAAAATAAAACTAATAAAATTCATTGTGACATTAAGTACTTCTTTGACTTCCTTAGCTACCCCGGAGCAAAGCTGAACTTTGAAAATCAGTGAAATCAGTGCTCAGACTTGTACTGGGAATAGTGGCATGTAGGCTAGTGCTTAAGACTCCTGCCGATCTTCTCTGTATTGTTCTAATTTTAGTATATATGTGCTGCCACAATAAAACTTTGGGCAGAGTGCAGGGAGTCTTATGGAAGAGTCAGGGGAGAAAAGGATCCGGAGTGTTCAGGAGCTATACAAGGAGACAGACAGAGCCAACAAATCTGGGTCCAGGGGGGCCTGATGTACCAACCAAGGATCATGATGCATGGAGACACCTTGCTCAGGCATAGCCTATAGGCAGCTCAGTCTCCATCTGGGTTCTCTAATAAGGTGAGCAGGGGCTGTTTCTGACATGGACTCTGTTGCCCATGATTTGATCACTTCTTCCAGGTGGGGTGGCCTTGTCAGGCCACAGCAGAGAGGGATGCATGCAGTCACAGTGAGACTTGATAGACTGGGGTCAGAGGGTAGGGCAGAAGTTCTCTCCCAATCTGAAGACTGGGAGAAAGGGATAGGAAGAAGAGAAAGGGAGGGAGTCCCAGGAGAAGATGCAGAAGGGAGCTACAATCAGAATTTAAAGTGAATAAATTAAAAAAAAACATAAATTTATATAAAAAATGAAGACTTGGCTCCTTCTGTATTTTACAAATTTGTCCTTTTTCCTGAAAAAAAAAAAAAAACAAAACAAAACAAAAAACTCTCCTATTGACAAATGCCTGAATAAGTTTCTGCTATGGCTGAGACTCTTAACATTTCTCCAGTGGGTATTGATGTTTAGTCTCTTGGAAATGCATGGGGAATGTAAGCACAGTAGGAATGTGCTTATGTCTGTTATCCTTTAAAACAGTGGCTCTCAACATGTGGGCCATGACCACTGTGGGTTCGCATATGAGACACCCTGCATATCATATTCATAACAGTAGCTGTGAACATTATGATTCATGACAGTAGGTGATTCTACAGTTAGGAAGTAGCAAAGAAATAATTTTATGTTTGCGAGCCACCAAAATGTGGAGACATATGTTAAAGGGTCACAGCACTATGAAGGTTGAGAACTGAGTCAAGGTTTTGCTTTTGCATTCTACTTTAGGGCACACTACACACAATAATCATATTTATTTAATGAAAAATAGTTACCTTGCTGTAATCTGATAAAGTTTATTTTATTCGAAAATGGAATATTAGAATTCTAATCTTTAAACTGTTTTCAAAATATCTTTTTAATAGTTTAAAATATTTCAGCTACTTTATTAGATGCTGGCTTTAGGGATTTTAAAATGAAATAATATTAATAACACCTAACCAAAATAATCTGAAAAAATATAACTACTGTAGTATGAAAACCACAGCTAGTTAGTATTCACACCAAGAGCTCTTGAATATCTCAGATTCAGTGAATACATCTACATCACAGTTTCTGTATCTAGGGCTCAGGAAACCTTAAAGATTGGGGGGGGGGTCCAGAATGACTATTAAATCCAGAATACAAGGTACACTGCAGTGGAAAAATCTGTTTTAGTATTGGCTCATAAACAAAACCTAAATATTGGCAATGCTAATGGACTCATTAATGCGTAAGGAGGGAAACTTAGTAGAATTCTACTCCTAGACAAAGAACTACAGGCAACTGTTGACTGTTAAGAGAAGAAAAATAAGCCTCTTTCATGAATGAGCCCACTTATTGATTGTTCAATGCAGAGCAGAGAGCCTTTGAAGAATATGAACAGCAACAATAGAAACTGATTAAATAAGCTATGTGCATACATACATACATGAACATAAATATATTTGTGCATACACATACACAAATAAGTAACAAATATAATCAAAGAAAATACATTATGATATTCTAACATAAAGATATATCAAACACAACAAAGTTACAAGGACATCTACAACTTTAAGAAGAACAAAATAAATAAAGACTAATTAGAAATAGTTGTCAACAACTATATTTATATTAGTTAATATTAATGTTAATATTAGTATTAATATTAGTTAATATTAGTAAGTATTCTGTGTTGTGATAAATGCAAATTGTGGCTTTTATTCAATGGGTTCAAGTAGAATCCTGAAATATTACATAATTTAAAAAAGGTTTCCACTGTTATATATATGTATGTATATCATTAAAACTACATATATTAATGCATAACAAAATAAGTTTATTATTATTATTTATATAGCAAAAATATTATAAAACTTTCCAAGTCACAATTGTCTAGAACTCACTGGAAGTTCAAATACCTCTGCCAGTTCTTACCTGAGATCCCTTTTCCTTCATTTCTAATATCAGATGTCATAGCTACTTACATTCAATTTGTGTAAATGGTATTGTATTTTGGTTTTTCATCTCTTCCACATGGATAGTTTTTTTTTCTTCAGAGCAAAGGATATAGTCTCTTTACACAACACAGAAACTTTAGCACAATTAATTCAGGCACTTTTCCAGAAAATAAGTCATCAAAGAGAAGATTATTCAGAGACTAGTCCTAGTAAATTTAATCTGCTATGACTATGTCTCTGAAGTAGATAATAATTACAGAAATAAAAACATTTTATTTTATTGGGACTCCTGCTATGATTAGTCTTCAAACACATGTTTTACTTTTTCTTTTATTTGAACTTTATATGTACCCTCTATCAGTGGACTTGGAAAGGGGCACGGTGGAGATGAGGGAGGGAGGGAGGGACTGGGAGGGAATGAGGGATCGGGACACGGCTAGGATACCGAGTTAATAAAATGTAACTGATAAGAAAAAAATAAAATTAAAAAAAATATGTACCCTTTACACTTTCACCAACCATATTTGCTTGTTACAAAAAAAAAAAAAAAAAAAAAGAAGAAGCTGAAGTTAGTCATTTGATGTTCAAGTTCATTTAACCTTTCTAAGAATTACAAGTCTATCAGAACTCTACAAATTATACCATGTTAACTAATTACTCTAGCTAAGTAAGGAAGGAGAATGAATCATTTGCTCATAGACCTCCATTAGGTTTTGGATAACAGTTGTTCTTTAGCTGGCAGGAACCTGGGATGGTCCTCTGGATGCCTCTGTCTTCTGATGTTTCTGCTTGCTGCTGGAAGCCCAGGCTTCTGGACAGAAAGAGGTCAAAAGTCCTGAGTCTCCACGGAATGGCTAAAGCACTTCAAGGCATTAAATATAACACTTTCCTTCATGCTACAGTACAGTGCTACTGCACATAAAATGAAACAAAGAACTGAAAGGTGTTTTCCACTGAGTGTTACAATTTAGCTATTTTAGATAAGATTACTGGCATAGAGAAAGTGGGAATCCAGAGTTCCAGAAGCCTGTAATGATACCAATGTGTTACAGCCCTTGGTTAATCTGCTGTGCTTAGCACTGCAGAGGATGTGGGAAAAGCCCATGCCTGGTTGGCTTGCAGGAGAAACACAGGTCCAGCAGGAGCTTCTCTGGCAGCACTACCAGAAATTCAGTGGCAAGTTTTCAGGGAGGAGGGGAGCCCTCCCACCCTGCAGAATAAATGAGTCTTAGGTGACCATGCTGAAAAAGTAATGGTGTCACTGAGCACCTAGCACCCAGCATGTTTATTTGAATTTATAAACAACAAGGAGGACCCTAGGAAGAATGCTTAATTATCATTCAAAATGGCAAACAGGATAGACAGCAGAGGTGATGAAAGAGAGGAAACTGGATAGGAGCCTACCATAGATGTCCACCCAACAAGGGTTTCACCCAACAAGGGGTGGACTCTGATGCAGAGACTCACAGCCAAACTTTGGGCAGAGTACATAGAGTCTCATGAAAGGAGTAGCTAGAAGGACCCAGAGGGTACAGGAGCTCCACAAGGGGACCAACAAAGCCAAAAATTCTGGGCCCAGTGGGCCCTGCAGAGATGATGAAACAACCATGGACCATGCTTGGAGAAGACTAGGTACCTCCTCCCCTTTTCTCTCAGACATAGCCCATAGGCAGCTCAGTCTCCATGTGGGTACCCGAGTAAGGGGAGCAGGGACTGTCTCTGACATGGACTTGGTTGCCTGCTCTTTGATCACTTCCCCCTGGTGATGCTAGGCTACAAAGGAGGAGGATCCATGTAGTCCTGATGAGACTAAATAAGGTTGGGTCAGATGCCGGAGGAGGTGAACTCTCCCTTTCAGTGGCAGTAGAGGGAGGGAGGGTGGGACCAGGAGGAAGGCTATGCTTGCCAACAGGAGCCTTGTATAACTGTCCTCTGAGAGGCTCCACACAGCAGCTGATGGAAACAGATGCTGAGACTCCTAGCATAATGTGGGTCAGAGCTCAGGGAGCCTTGTGGAAGCCTGGAGGGAAGGATAGAATGACCCAGAGGGGACAAGAACTCGAAAAGAAGACCAAGAGTAAACTAACTTAGGCCCTTGGGGCCTTATAGAGATTTAATCACCAACCAAAGAGTATGTATGGTCTGGACCTAGGTCCCTTATACATATCTAACTGATGGGCAGCTTGATATTAGTGGGTATCTCCTAGCAAGTGGCATCGGGCTGTTTCTGAAGTGGACTCTGTTGCTTGCTGTTGAATCACTTTCTCATAGTTTGGCTGCCTTGCCAGACGTCAGTGGTAGAGAATGCAGTGGTAATGATGACACTTGGAGCTTTGCCGTGGCTTGATACAGGGGTGGAGGAGTCTCCTTTCTGAGAAGGGGAGAGGGCAAAGGGGGAAGAAAGTAGGAGGGTGGGACCAGGAGAAGAGGAGGGAGGAAGCTTTTCATGTTGTAAAGTGAAGAAATAAACCTAATAAAAATAGAAAGGAAGAAAGAAGGAAAGAAAGAAAGAAAGAAAGAAAGAAAGAAAGAAAGAAAGAAAGAA
>NW_026591086.1:25877091-25887069 GCF_907164565.1 Psammomys obesus
AAGAAAGAAAGAAAGAAAGAAAGAAAGAAAGAAAGAAAGAAAGAAAGCAAGCTATCCAAGCACGGTGGCATATGCCTGTAATACTAGCATTCAGGGAGGCAGAGGCAGGCATATCTCTGTGAGTTTGAGGCCAGCCTGGTCTACAAAGCAAGCCAAGGACAGCCAGGGTTAAACAATGAACCATTTCTTGAAAAAACAAACAACAACAAAAACATAAAGCCAGTCTCTACCCACTCTATCTAACTCCTTTTCTATTATTCTGCAGAAGTATGTCCTTAACAGCAATCCCTATGTTATACTGCAAATAAGTCATGGCAACATGCATTCATCATTTTCAGTTTGCAGTTTCCCCTTGTGTCATTTATTTCAGTTATTATTTTGTTCTCATTTTCTTCTCTTTATATGATTTAAGCTTCTTAAATAGTGAAATGGATATTTAAGAGACTGACGAGAAAAAGTCTTACATCTGGATTTCTCATTATTTTCATATCGCTTCTATAAAAACATGCTATATACATAGTGGATTAAAACAGATTTTCATTCAGAATTTCAGAGAAAAGAAATCTAAACAGATATTAAGGCTATGCTGACCTATAGGGGAAGAAGGGTATGTGCTTGCTTGCAATGTACTTTTTCTAAAGTTGTTCAAGTTTCATGTTGTTTGGTTCCTTACACATATATGACAGTTCCTCTAGCATAGGAATATTTATGATTAAATTAACAGTACCTAGGTTGAGACACAACAGTGTATCTCAAGATGCTTAATGTGATCTGGTGAGGGAGATACTGTAATTAGTTACAGGTACTAGAGCCTGAAACAATGGCCTTACTTAAATTGTCAGCTGTATGATCTTCTAGAATTCACATAAGGGATAACACAAAACTCATCTTTAACATGGGCTGTCGGGAGTTGTTCTGATGCTGGCCCTCAAGAGCTGGTTACTCCCTGGACATTGATATCCTGTTGTGTAAACCTGCCTAAGACAAACCTGATTGGTTGATTAAATGGCCTATACCTGGGTAGGGCAAAATGGGGTAAGCATGGCTAAGGTTCCCAGTTTTTTGAAGACAGGAGAATCAGAGGAAGAAAGAAAAGAAGAAGGAGGCCCCATAATGGGTTAGGTGGAGATGGAACCATATGGGTGAGGAGGAAGGTCTCTGAGGATGCTGTGAATGGAGAAAATACCCAGATTAGGAATACAAGCAAGTATTTATAAGATTATGAATGGAAGATAGTACAGATAAAGAGAAGGATAGCATTGGATGGTGCCTGGGCGATCAATGGGGAGATTATCGAGACAACCCAAGGGAAATAAGGTAATTATAAAATCAAACAGGTGTCTGTGTCTTATTATTTGTGATATTGGGTAAAATAATGCCACCAAAATAATTATAGAGCAAATAATAATAAACATTATATATCCCAACACTCATTTTTTATTTACTACAACAAACGACATATATTTTCTAATAAAAGGATCACAGGAAGTCCAGGATAAATGTAAGAAGGCATTTATTATGTGGTTGAATAAAAATATGATATATTTTATGCTTAAATATCCCTACCATATGCATAACTATTCCACAAAATTCTAGAAAAAACTTTGAAAAGCTAAAATATGACTGTGAGGGCTAATTATAGCATAACAACATAACAGATAATTTTATGTCTTATTATTGTGATAGGGAATTACTAGTTTCTGATGCTTGTCATGCCTCCAAATTTGAACCTGATCAAATTACTCCCATTACCTACCTAATTTAGTATTTATGATGTTTTAATTTTCTTACCACTGACATGTATAAGACATGTTTGTTTCATTTTTCCAATTTACCTCTCAAATGTTGTCCTCAGTTAAAAAGAAAATGAATGAGGTCAAACAAAATCAAGAAAAATCTAATTGAGGTCTTTTTGTTCAGCCAATACAAAATTAATGTTCTCTCTGCGTTTTATAATTAAAATGTAATATTCTGTGAAGTTCAATTTAATAGCAAAGTAGCAGGCAATATAGGAGATTAAAATTAATCCTTAATCACTTGTTGAGTCATTAGCTGAAGTTTCAATTTTTCAGAAAGCATCGAAATTGAGTACCTATATTACTAAAAGAAATACATCAATTATTTAACAAGTTAAATATTGATTTTTTTTTAGTTTCTTTTTTTTATTTTATTTTTCTTTTTAGTTACATTTTGTTAACTCTGTGTCCCAGCTGTATCCCGCTCCCTCATTCCCTCCCCAACCCTACACTCCCTCCCTGGTCTCCTCCCTGCCCCTTTCCAAGTCCCCTGATAGGGGAGGACCTCCTCCCCTTTCATCTGACCCTGTTTTATCAGGTATCTTCAGGGCTGGCTGCAATTAAATAACATGTTTTCTTGTTAAAAATATCTATTAATTCCTTGAGAATTTTTCTTTTATTTCCCTGGATCTTTTTAAAAATATTTTATCATTATTATTAATTACACTTTATTCATTTTGTACCACCATAAGCCCCTCCCTCCTCCCCTCCCGATTCCACTCTTCCTCCCCTTTCTGCATGCATGCCCTTCCCCAAGTCCACTGATAGGAGAGGTCTTCCTCTCCTTCTTTCTGATCTTAGACTATCAGTTCTCATCAGAAGTGGCTGCATTGCCATCTTCTGTGGCCTGGTAAGGCTGCTCCCCCCTCAGGGGGAGGTGATCAAAGAGCAGGCCAATCAGATTATGTCAGAGTCAGTCCCTCTTCCCATTACTATGTAACCCACTTGGAAACTGAACTGCCATGGGCTACATCTGTGCAGGGGTTCTAGGTTATCTCCATGAATAGTCCTTGTTTGGAGTATGAGTCTCTGGGAAGTTCCCTGTGTTCAAATTTTCTTGTTCTGTTGCTCTCCTTGTGGAGTTCCTGTCCTCTCCAGCTCTTGCTATTTCCTACTTCTTACATAAAATTCCATTCACTCTGCCCACCAGTTGGCCATCAGGCTCAGCATCTGCTTTGATAGTCTGCAGGTCAGAGGCTTTCAGAGGCCCTCTGTGGCAGGTTCCTAGGTTGTTTCCTGTTTTCTTCTTCTGGCTTTCAGAGGCCCTCTGTAGCAGATCCAGCCATATCACTCCTAGGCAGATATCCAAAAGTGGCTCAAGTATACAAAAAGGACATTTGCTCAACCATGTTTGTAGTAGCTTTATTTGTAATAGCCAGAAGCTGGAAACAACCCAGATGCCCCTCAACTGAAGAATGGATGCAGAAACTGTGGTACATCTATACAATGGAGTATTACTCAGCAATGAAAAAGAAGGAAATCATGAAATTTGCAGGTAAATGGTGGGACCTGGAAAGGATCATCCTGAGTGAGTTGTCCCAGAAGCAAAAAGACACACACGGTATATACTCACTCATATAAACATACAACATAAGATAAATCCACTAAACAAACTAAGCAAAAGAGAGGAGCCTAACTAAAATGCTCAATCCCCATCCTAAAAGGCAAAGAGGATGGACATCAGAAGAAGAAGAAAACAGGAAACAACCTGGATATTTTTTTAAATTAAATTTATATTAATTACATTTTATTCACTTTGTATCCTAGCTGTAGCCACCTCCCTCATTCCCTCCCAGTCCCACCTTCTCTCCTTCATCTCCTCCCATACCCTTTTCAAACTGTTTCTGTCCACCTTTCCACTTTTCAAGTCCACTATTCAAACTGTTTCTGTCAGCCTTTCCACACAATCATTTCCAGATACATTGTCCCTTCTATAACCACCCCAAAAGTGCTTCCCAAGAAGACTGGAATTTGTAGTCTTCTATGAGAGCACTGTTTCATTGCCAGGGCCTACACTCTTAGGAAAACACTGATTTCCTCTTCACTCACCAGCTAACATTTGCCAGTAGCTCCTCTGGTAGGTATGGAACTTGACTTTGCCTCTCCATACTGGAATTTGGTCTGCTTAAGACTTGCTCAGGTATTGCACATGCTGTCACAATCAATGTAAACTCATTACAGCAGCTGATTTGCTGTTTCCAAGTGATAGTGTTTTGTTGTTGTTGTTTGTAGTTATCTAACATTTTTTGCTCTTACACACTTCTATGCCAATTCTAAAGTAATGTCTGACCTAGGAGAGGCCTGAACATGTGTTTTGGAGAAGACTTTGGAACTTTAGACTAGAAGATCCACTGCTCTCGAAATGAGCTTTTATGCAAGAGCTTTGAAGAGCATAATGTTGAACGCAATGCAGACAAGGTAGGTCTGTCTTGTGAAGTTTCAGGGCAGAACTTCTTATTTTATTTTTTTTTATTTTAAAATTATTTTTATTATTACCATTTGTTACAATTTATTCAATTTGTATTCGAGCTGTGGCCCCTTCCTTCGTCTCCTCCCAGTCCCATCCTCCCTCCCTCTTCTCCTCCTATGCCCCTCCCTTAGTCCACTAATAGATGAGGTCTTCTTCCCCTTCTATTTGACCCTAGCCTATCAGGTCTCATCAGGACTGGTTGCATTATCTTCCTCTGTGGCCTGGCAAGGCTGCATCCCCCAGGGGGAGGTGATCAGAGAGCCTGTCACTGAGCTCATGTCAGAGAAAGCTCCTGCTCCCCTTCTTAGGGAACCGTCTTCTTGGAGACTGAGTCTATGGGCTACATCTGAGCTGGGTTTTAGGTCCTTACCATGCATTGTCTTTGCTTGGGGTATCAGTCTCTTCAGAGCCCCCAGTGCTCAGGGGTTTTATTTTCGTGGTATTTATTTATTTATTTATTTATTTATTTATTTATTTGTTTATTTGTTTGTTTGTTTATTTATTGGCTCTGTTGGTCTCCTTTTGGAGCTCCTGTCCCTTCTAGGTCTTTGTATCTCCCCTTTCTTTCATAAGATTACCTTCATTCTGCCCAAAGTTATAATTCCCATATAGTGGTTCTTTTCAGAACCTTTTTTAAAGGGTTGGTTAACTATCTCAGTAGCAGAGGATTGAACTATACCCTGTCTGTACTGTACATAGAAAAATCTTTGTAGATAAAAGCAAGGCTTGTTAAATATGATATGAGGGTAAGATTTTAATATACCAAATGTAACATTCTTAGTTGCCTTTAGTTTCAGAGGCTTGTAAGACTTCCTCATGACCATCATAACAGGTCTTACTTTTGTCGTATTTTGTGGCTGAAAAAATTAATTAAGTTTCTGTGGCGCTAGTTAGCTGGGACTGTCGAATCTACTGTGATTAACAAGATCTTAGAACTAGTAAAGTGTAACCTTTGATGCTGGCCACCTGGAGCTGAGAAATTATTGGTGAAATAGAAGAGACAAGAATGTCTGAGGAGAAATCCCACGGAAAGTGTTTCCTGGGAGTCAGCACTCAAAAACTGTTTCAGACATGTCCAAGGTTATACCGCGTGCTGGCATCCAAACGTTGTAGTGTAAGAATCACACTTGTGGTGCTGGCTTTGAAGGTGTGATGGAGTCACATACAGTAGCTGAGTGTGCAAGACAGCCCAGGAGAGGTTCCTGGTGAAAGAGCATCCCATATGCAGCAGAAGACTCAAGTAATTTTGAGATGCCAGTACCATGGGATGACTACCAAGAACAGCAGAAGGAGTGAAAGGGAGCCATCTGGAGCCTGGAAGTCAGCTGATTGTGCAACAGAAGGCAGGGCCAGAGAGGTTATTCAAGCTCTGTGGAGGAGCACAGAGGATGTGTGTAGTTCCCAGATACTGGACATTGCATTATTAATACGATTGGAAATTTAATTTAGATTTGGTCTGATTGTGACTGTGCCTTGGTTCTTCCCTCTTGAAGTAAGAAAATATTTACATATTTTTGATATTTATAGGAGCTCACCTTGTGAAAATTTAAAATAAATATATTTTTAAAGAGACTGGGTATTTTATAGTGACTGAAATTTTAATGTGTTTAAATTTATAAAGACTTTGGAACTTTAAAGCTACTGTTTTTTTTTTTTTCCTTTATTGTTATTGTTCCTTTTGAGAAGGAAAAGTTTATGGCTTAATGGTGATATGTTTGTGTGTCAAGTTGACAAGTGGACAATTTCCATGAATAGTTTTATGTCAACTTGATGTAAATTAAAATTGTCTGAAAGGAGGGAACCACAATTAAGAAAATACTTCTATAAGATAAGGCTGTGGCCAAGCCTGTAGAGTATATTTTAATTAGGGTTTGATGCTCAGATGGCACAGTCTATTGTCATAGTACTAATCCCTGGCTGGTAGGCCTGGGTTCTTTAAAACAGCAAGCTTCACCCTGGGAGGAAAGCTAGTTAGCAGCACACTTCTGTGAAGTCTGCATTAGCTGCTGCCTCCAGGTCCCTTCCTTGCTTGAGATCCTGTCCTGACTTCCTTTCATGATCATCTGATAATGTAGAAGTAAATCCAAATAAGTACTTTTCTCCCCGAATTGTTTTTGTCATAACAATAGTAACCCAAAGTAAGATACTACATCTTGCCAGGCCAGTCATTACTATAGTTCATAGCATTCCTAATCTCCTATGAAATAGTACATAACACTTTCCAGCAACAGTAGGAATAAATCTATCAGGTCAGTATCTGTTTGATTTCTTCACGTTTTTATAATTCAATTATGTACTGTGCTCAGATGGGTCTAATCATCAAGTTCTTGAACATAACGAAGAGTATTAACATTAACCTGGAATGTTTTGGAGTCCTTAGGACATCATCCAAAACATCCTGAAAAATAATCATTCCCTGTCACTGAGCTTTACATTTGTTAGCCTGGCTGTCTATTAAAGACATTGTTGCTCTGTTATAAAATAACTTAATTTAAACACACACACACACACACACACACACACTTATCTATAACACATTGTACATATATTATATACACTCTATATTATACAATAAATCTCTCTCTATATATATACATACATGCATATATATATATATGTGTGTGTGTGTGTGTGTGTGTGTAAAGATTTTACAGTAGTAGGATTTCCATATGACATTTTCAAAAGTTCTTTAATATTATAGATTTTAGTGGACAGCAATCTTTCCAGATTAGAATATCTTTCAATTTTCTTCTAGTTTATTCCTGGTGTTCCCTAGTTTCTTTCTTTTTCTTAATTTTTATTTTTTTCTTATTAGTTACATTTTATTAACTCTGTATCCCAGCTGTACCCTGCTCCCTCATTCCCTCCCAGTCCCTCCCTCCTCTCCACCCTTTCCAAGTCCACTGATGGGGGGGGGGGAACCTCCTCCCCATTCATCTGACCCTGTTTTATCAGGTCTGCAAAGTCCTGCTCTGTGGCCTAACAGGACTGCTCCTCCCTTGGAGGGTGGTAAGGTCAAAGAGTTTATTTCACAAAAACATTTATTTTCATTCTTAAGTTAAAAAAGGTGACATTTCATAAGTACATGTAATAGAATAATTACTTAACAACTTTTAAGATACTTGAAAATTAATATATTTGCAGCAAAATAGAGAAAATGAAGTGTCAAAACTTTCTTTTGTCTTAGACATTCTATCAGTATTATGATTATTTTAGATTTCATTAAATGACATTAAATAATTAAAATCATCTTTTCATTTTAAAGATCTTATTTTTACAAATCCAGATTTGCATTGAAAGTCAGGTAGCTAATAGAGTCTAAAATGTATCTTTTTCTCTTAGAGTATTAATAACAGATATGTGCAGTATCTGCCTTTCTGTACTGTATTTGTTTCTATTGCTGTGGCAAAACAATGACTAAGGCAACTTTTAACAGATAGCGTTTCTTTGTGCTTTGGGTTCTGAAGGGTTGGAATCTATGACAACAGAGCAAGGGTACATGTCCTAAACTGCTCTTTCTAATAGACTCTAAGTTGCATTTTATCAATACTAGGAATTAAGAAAAAAGTAATATCTAAGGGACAGAAACAATTTAAAAGTTATAGGCAACTATGGTGGAACAATCCTTTCTCTAAAATCTCTTAAATCAGTGGCTATAAAAATAATTACGTAACAGAGTTATTTGAGGTTGAATTGTTATTCAAATGTCAACTGAATTTAGTAGCAAGTGTTTGTCAGCATATGCTACATAGGACCATCTGTAATTTTAACAACTAACATATTGACATACATAAAAACTTGTTTTTAAAGGTTAATATAACAATATATATACATATTTATATATGTATAATATAATATACACAAATAAATTTTCCAAATGTTTTCTTGACATTCATATTACATTTTTCTTGAATATTATTAAAAAACTCATTTTCACAAGCTAATCTGCACCAAAGTATATTGAATTTTTTTAACAAGGAAACATTAGTCAAATAATTTAATGTGTTTGAATATTTTTTTTTCTGAAATATATTTATTATTTTTTTCTTTTTAGTTACATTTTGTTAACTCTGTGTCCCAGCTGTATCCCGCTCCCTCATTCCCTCCCCAACCCTACACTCCCTCCCTGGTCTCCTCCCTGCCCCTTTCCAAGTCCACTGATAGGGGAGGACCTCCTCCCCTTTCATCTGACCCTGTTTTATCAGGTATCTTCAGGGCTGGCTGCAAAGTCCTCCTCTGTGGCCTAACAGACTGCTCCTCCCCTGGGGTGGGGGTCAAACAGCCTGCCCTTGAGATCCTATTAGAAATAGTCCGTGTTCCCCTTACTTTGGAAAACTACTTGGTTACTGAGCTACCACAGGCCACATCCGAGCAGAAGTTCTAGGTTATATCCATAGATGGTCCTTGGTTGAGTGTCAGTCTCAGAAAAGACCCTGTGCCCAGATATATTTGGTCCTTGTGGAGCTCCTATCCTTTCCATATCATACTAACTTCCCTTCTTTCATATGATTCCCTGCACTCTGCCGAGGGTTTGGTTATGAGTCTTAGTGTCTGCTTTGAAACACTGCTAGGTAGAGTCTTTCAGATGCCTTTTGTGGTAGACTCCTGTCATAAGTTCAATGCACATCCCATTTGTCTTTCTAAATGAGGATTAATCACCTTCGCCTGTGTCCACTTTCTTGATTATCTTCTTTAGGTGTGTAGATTTCATTATGTTTATCATGTCTTGTAGGTCTATATAAGCGAGTATATACCAAGTTTGTCTTTCTCCTTCTGGGATACTTCACTCAGAATGATCTTTTCTAGATCCCACCACTTGCCTGCAAATTTCATGATTTCCTCCTTTTTGATTGCTGAGTAGTATTCCATTGTGTAAAAATACCACAATTTCTGTATCCATTCCTCCGTTGATGGACATCTGGGTTGTTTCCAAGTTCTGGCTATTACAAATAAAGCTGCTACGAACATGGTTGAACAAATGTCCTTGTTGTGTACTTGAGCAAATTTTGGGTATATACCTAGGAGTGGTATAGCTGGGTCTTGAGGTAGCACTACTCCTAGTTGTCTGAGAAAGCGCCAGATTGACTTCCAAAGTGGTTGAACCAGTTTACATTCCCACCAGCAATGGAGGAGGGTTCCCTTTTCTCCACAACCTCTCCAGCATGTGCTATCACTTGAGTTTTTCATCTTGGCCATTCTGATGGGTGTAAGGTGAAATCTCAGGGTCGTTTTGATTTGCATTTCCCTAATGGCTAATGAGGTTGAGCATTTCTTTAAGTGTTTCTCTGCCATTCGATGTTCCTCTTTCGAGAATTCTCTGTTTAGCTCTGTTCCCCATTTTTTAAGTGGATTACTTGGTTTGTTGCTTTTCTGCTTCTTTAGTTCTTTATATATACTGGATATTAGCCCTCTGTCAGATAAAGGGTTGGTGAAGATTCTTTCCCAATCTGTAGGCTGTCTATTTGTTTTGATGACAGTGTCTTTTGCTTTACAGAAGCTTTTCAGTTTCTTGAGGTCCTTGATCCACTTGGACTTTAGTTTTGTGCAGGGTGATAAATATGGATCTATTTTCATTTTTCTGCATGTAGACATCCAGTTGGTCCAGCACCATTTGTTGAAGATGCTGTCTTTTTTCCATTGAATGGATTTGGCTTCTTTGTCAAATATTGAGTATTCATAGGTGTGTGGGTTTATTTCTGGGTCTTCTATGCG
>NW_026591086.1:25892069-25912988 GCF_907164565.1 Psammomys obesus
GTCTGTAAAGAATTGAGTTGGTATTTTGATGGGAATTGCATTGAATCTGTAGATTGCTTTTGGCAGGATGGCCATTTTCACAATGTTAATCCTACCAATCCATGAGCACGGGAGATCTTTCCATCTTCTGAGATCTTCTTCAATTTCTTTCTTCAAAGACTTGAAGTTTTTCTCAAACAGGTCTTTCACTTGCTTGGTTAGAGTCACACCAAGGTACTTTATGTTATTAGTGGCTATTGTGAAGGGTGTTGTTTCCCTAATTTCTTTCTCAGCCTTTTTGTCTTTGGTATACAAGAGGGCTTCTGATTTTTTTGAGTTGATTTTGTATCCTGCCACTTTGCTGAAGGTCTTTATCAGTTGGAGGAGTTCTCTGGTTGAATCTTTGGGGTCGCTCATGTATACTATCATATCATCTGCAAATAGTGACACTTTGACCTCTTCCTTTCCGATTTGTATCCCCTTGATCTCCTTTAGTTGTCTTATTGCTCTGGCTAGGACTTCAAGTACAATGTTAAAGAGATATGGAGAGAGTGGGCAGCCTTGTCTTGTCCCTGATTTCAGTGGGATTGATTTAAGTTTCTCTCCATTGAATTTGATGTTGGCTATAGGCTTGCTGTATATTGCCTTTACTATCTTTAGGTATGTGCCTTGTATCCCTGATCTCTCCAAGACTTTAAACATAAATGGGTGTTGGACTTTGTCAAATGCTTTTTCAGCATCTAAGGAGATGATCATGTGGTTTTTCTCCTTCAGTTTGTTTATGTGGTGGATTACATTGATGGATTTCCCTATGTTGAACCACCCTTGCATTCCTGGGATGAAGCCTACTTGGTCATGGTGGATGATATCTTTGATGTGTTCTTGGATTCGGTTTGCAAGTATTTTATTAAGTATTTTTGCATCAATGTTCATAAGAGAGATAGGTCTGAAGTTCTCTTTTTTTGTTGGATCTTTGTGTGGTTTAGGTATCAACGTGACTATGGCTTCATAGAATGAGTTTGGTAGTGTTCCTTCTATTTCTATTTTGTGGAATAGTTTGAGGAGAATTGGTGTTAGTACTTCTTTGAAGGTCTTGTAGAATTCTGCGCTGAAGCCATCTGGTCCAGGGCTTTTTTTGGAGGGGAGACTGTTAATGACTGCTTCAATTTCCTTGGCAGATATAGGGCTATTCAGTCTTTCTACCTGATCTTGACTTAATTTTGGTAGATGGTATCTGTCAAGAAAGTTATCCATTTCATTTAGATTTTCAAATTTTGTGCCATATAGGCTTTTGTAGTATGACCTAATAATCGTTTGGATTTCCTCAGTGTCTGTAGTTATGTCCCCATTTTCCTTTCTGATTTTGCTGATTTGTATGGTTTCTCTCTGCTTTTTAGTTAGTTTGGCTAAGGGTTTGTCTATCTTGTTGATTTTCTCAAAGAACCAGCTTTTTGTTTCATTGATTCTTTGGATAATTTTATTTGTTTCTAATTGATTGATTTCTGCCCTTACTTTGATTATTTCCAGCCTTCTGCTCCTCTTGGGTGTATCTGCTTCTTTTTTTTTCTAGGTTTTTCAGTTGGGCCATTAAGTTGTTTGTATGTGATGTTACGGATTTCTTCTTGTAGGCACTTAGTGCTATAAATTTTCCTCTGAGCACTGCTTTCAATGTGTCCCATAAATTTGGGTATGTTGTGCCTTCATTTTCATTGAATTCTAGAAAGTCTTTAATTTCTTTCTTTATTTCTTCCTTGACCCAGCTGTCATTGAGTAGTAAGTTGTTCAGTTTCCATGTGCGTGTCGGCTTTTTGTTGTTTCTGTTGTTGTTGATGTCCAGCTTTAGTCCATGGTGGTCAGATAGTATACAAGGGATTATTTCAATCCTTTTGTATCTGTTGAGGCTTGCTTTGTGACCAACTATATGGTCTATTTTGGAGAAGGTTCCATGTGGTGCTGAAAAGAAGGTGTACTCTTTTGAGTTTGGGTGAAAAGATCTGTAGACGTCTATTAGGTCCATTTGATTTAGGGATTCTGTGTGTGCTTTTATTTCCCTATTTGGTGTCTGTCTGGTTGATCTGTCCCTTGATGAGAGTGGGGTGTTGAAGTCTCCCACTATTAAGGTATTAGGATCAATGTATGATTTAAGCTTTAATATTGTTTCATTTACGAATGTAGGTGCTCTTGTATTTGGGGCATAGATATTCAAAATTGTGATGTCCTCTTGTTGGATTTTTCCTTTGATGAGGATATAGTGGCCCTCCTTATCTTTTTTGATTAACTTCGGATGAAAGTCTATTTTATTAGATATTAGGATGGCTACTCCAGCTTGTTTTCTGGAACCATTTGCTTGAAAAACATTTTTCCAGCCCTTTACTCTGAGGCAGTGTTTATCTTTGTTGCATAGGTGTGTTTCTTGGATGCAACAGAATGTTGGGTCTTGTTTCCGTAACCATTCTGTTAGCCTGTGTCTTTTTATTGGTGAGTTGAGTCCATTAATATTGATAGATAATATTGACCAATGCATGTTAGTTCCTTTTGTAATGGAGTCGATGATCTTACCTTGTTTCATTGCTTGTTTTCTTTTCATTTTTGTTGGGATATTATCTGTATGCCCTGTTTTCTTGGGTGAATTCGTTTTCGTTGGATTGGAGTTTTCCTTCTAGTATCTTCTGTAGGGTTGGTTTGCTGTATAGATATTGTGTAAATTTAGTTTGGTCATGGAATATTTTGTTTTCTCCATCTATGTTGATTGAAAGCTTTGCAGGGTATAGTAGTCTGGGTTGACATTTGTGATCTCTTAGAGTCTCCATGATGCTTGCCCAGGCCCTTCTGGCTTTCATAGTTTCTGATGAGAAGTCTGGTGTGATTCTGATAGGTCTACTTTCATATGTTACTTGGCCTTTTTCCCTTGCTGCTTTTAATATCTTTTCTTTGTTCTGTAGATTTAGTGTTTTGACTATGATGTGACGTGATGTGTTTCTTTTCTGGTCTAGTCTATTTGGTGTTCTGTAGGCCTCTTGTATATTTATGGACATCTCTTTCTTTAAGTTGGGAAAATTTTCTTCTATGATTTTCTTGAAAATATTTTCTGGACCTTGGAGCCTGGAGTCTTCTTTTTCATCAATTCCTATTATTCTTAGATTTTGTCTTTTCATAGCATCCTTGATTTCTTGGATATTTTGTGATTGGAATTTTTCTGATTTTACTTTTGCTTTGAGAGAAGTATCAATTTCTGCAAGTGTGTCTTCAGCTCCAGAGATTCTCTCTTCCATCTCTTGTATTCTGTTGGTGATGCTTACTTTTGTGGTTCCTGATCTTTTCCCCAAGTTCTCCAGCTCTAGAATTTTCTCATTTTGTGTTTTCTTTATTGATTCTAATTCTGCTTTCATGCCTTGCACCATTTCTTTCATGTGTTTGAATTTGGATTCCTGTCTCTCTACGATGGACTCTATTTCTTTGTTCATTTCCTTTTTGTATGCCACTAATTTTTTCTCTACTTGTGCCTCTATTTGTTTGGCTATGTTTGCCTGTGTTTCTTTAAGGGTTTTGTCTATTTCTTCTTTCTTTATCTCCAATTGACTGGCCAACTCTTTGAAAGATTTGTTCATTTCCTCCTTATGAGCCTCAAATAATTGAGCAAGCATGGCTTTAAGGTCATTTTCCTGTGCTTCTGATGAATTGGAGTATCCATCGATTTTGGGGTTTGCTGGTGAAGTCATGATGTCCTGATTTATGTTGGAAGTGTTCTTTCGCCTACCCCTGGCCATTGGCTTATCTGAGACCTTCCCTGTTTGTTTTTGGATTCTGCCGATCAGACTGGTACTGTCTCTCTCTCGAGTCTGGAGAATTCTTCAGGAAGCTGAGAGAGGTCCCGTGTCCTTAGCGTGTGCTGAGGACTAGCTGTACCTGTGGGAGGAAAGTACGCAGGCGCAAACAGAGGCAAATGCAAGCGTGCGTGCGTGCGTGCGTGCGTGTGTATAGGTGTGTGTGTGTGTGTGTGTGTGTAAGTGGGCGTGGGCGTGTGTCTCAAGGGACAGAGTGATGGCTAATGTTGAACCCTTGAGTGTGTGGGAGGGGCTCTGCAATGTATATGTCGCAGGCGCTAGTGATGATCGCAGCGCAATTTCTGGCATTAACTGCCTTAACTCCTCAATTAGATCCACAGAGCAGGAACTTCAATGTTCCAAGTGCCCCTCTGTTACCCAAAGTGGGTATATGGGTGGGAGGGGGTTCGATGCCTGGCTTCTGTTTTAGAAGGACCCAGGATCAGTGGAGCTGCAGATTCTCAAGGGTTCACTCACTTACAGGCAGGTCACTTGGCAGTATCTGGGCTCTCTGCTCTCTGGTTTGGCCCTGCTTCTTTGATGTGCTCCGCCAGTTCCGTGCTGTTGTCACTGCCAGGTTATGAGGTCTTGCTGCAGCTGGAGATTTCAGGGTGGTCACGTCAGTGGGAATCGGGGTAACCAGCCTTTCTGTTCTCTGGTTTGGCCCTGGTTAGTCTTAAACTGGAGGGCTGATGTGGCCTGCCAGCCCAGTGCTGCTCCGCCGCCAGGTTAGAAAGTCCCGCTGTAACTGGAGACTGGGTTGCTAGTCCAGATGCTTTCTGGGAAGTCCTGGGGTCTCTTCACTGTGCTCTCCAAGCTTCGGAGGCCCAGCGCCTGGTGTGTCTAGCTTGTATGGCGTTTCTGTCTGGTTTTGGTGAGTATATAGCGTATTCTCTGTCACTGTGGGATTGGGCGGGCCGTACCATCAGTGATGGTGCTCCTGCGGAGCTAGTATGGCGTCTAGCAGACTCGGGCCCTGGGAGGATGGTGCAGCTGCCGCGCGAATCTGGGGCTCCAAGACACAGTACTGCTGGCCTTTGCCGATAAAGGGCTTGGGGCTCCGCCTCAGTGGCTGCAGGCCCCAGGCAGTTAGGTCTGTGCTGAGAAAGGCGAGTCTGAGAAAAGCGAGTCTGCTGTGCCGAGGAGGAGGGAGGTCTGGGGGAGGGGAGTGCCGAGAGATCAAAGGATCATTTCTCACCTTCCCCAAACAAGTCCCTGGGTGACTGGAGACCAAGGTTTTCACCTCCTGCGATGTTCCCTGTTGTTTAGAAAGTCTCTCCGTTGTTTCCCTGGCTTCAGAAGTTCTTCCACTCATCAACTCAGAACTTTATCTCTTCCACAGCCTGTTTGAATATTTTTTTCAAGAGTATTTTACAATAAATCTCATATAGCATATATTCAAAAGTCATTTTCATGTGTAATTTAATGTAACTTAAATTTTAAGAAAAACATATAAAATAAAGAAACATTAAAATATACACATGCATACAATATTTTAAACAAACAAACAAAAAACAATTCAATTATCATCAAATTTGAAAATGTTTAAAATAATTTCGCAGGTAGGGACACACAAATACGAATTTACTGCGGAGAAAACTAACTAGTCTAAAATTTCTTTTTTTTTTTCTTCAAACTTACATTTATATGTGTGTGTGTGTGTGTATCTGTGTATGAGTACATCCACATAGGTATTTGAGTATGCATGTGTCTCAGTGTGTGTCTACCATATAGAAAGCATGAGCATATGGAGGTTAGTGGAAAATTCCTAGAGTCAATTTTCTTCTTTTTTCATGAAGGTGCTGTGACTCAAACTCAAGCCATCAGGCTATGAAGCTACTGTTTATCTGCTGTGTCCATCCCTTGTTTCCTTAATAAGCCTCATTTCTTAGCCCTGTACTAATTGTGTTCAGTGCCTTGAGCATGAATACTTGTTGGTTCTAGTAAATGACTGATCAAGAAATTCTAAATACATTTAGTGTTATTTATGGTGGCTTAGGAAATTCCTTAAGAATAATTTATTTGAGCAAATAGTTTGTTCATCTTGGTAAAAGTCTTCCTTTCTTAGGAAAATGAATCACTTATCTTCATCTCTACTTATTTATCAAACAATGCCTTAAGATCAAACCTTAATTTAAGCTTCTTATCTTTCTGTGATCATTGTATCTATTAAATTACAAAATCTACACATGGTCATTTAGAAATTCACATTGGGAAGACCTAACTTAAAATACTTTAATACCAGTATTCTCTATGACTTTCCAACACCACATTTCATTTTTTATAGTGAGTCCAACTCATGACACTGTTCTTTCTTCTGCTGCAGCTCTCAAAAATCTACTTTTTGTTATTTTTAAATATTTATTATATTAAATACAGTTTATTCACTTTGCTTCCCAGCTGTAACTTCCTCTCTCATTCCCTCCCAATCGCAATCTCCCTCCCACATCTCCTCCCATGTCCCTCTCCAAGTCCACTGATAAGGGAAGTCCTCCTCCCCTTCCCTCTGACCATAGCCTTTCAGGTCTCTTCAGGACTGGCTGCATAGTTTTCCTTTATGGTCTGCCAAGGCTGCTCCCCCATCAGGAGGAGGTGATCAAAGATTCACCCACTGAGTCCCTGTTCCCCTTACTAGGAAACCCACTTGGGTACTGAGCTGCCATGGGCTACATCGTGCAGGGGTTCTAGTTTATCACCATGTATGGCCATTGGTTAGAGTATGAGTGTCAGAAAATATCCCTGTGCTCAGATTTCTTGGTTCTGTTGCTCTCCTTGTGGAGCTCCCCTCCAGGTCTTTCTATCTCCCCCTTCTTTCATATGATTCCCTGCACTCTGCCCAAAGTTTGGCTATGAGTTTCAGCATCTGCTTTGATACCCTGCTAGGTAGAGTCTTTCAGTAGCCCTCTATGGTAGGCTCCTGTCCTGTTCCATTATTATTATTATTATTATTATTATTATTATTATTATTATTATTTATTACTACAATTTATTCACTTTGTATCCAGGCTGTAGCCCCCTCTCACATCTTCTTCCTGTCCCACTCCCCCTCACATTGTAGCCTAGTGAGGCCACTTCACCAGGGGGAGTTGATCAAAGAGCAGTCAACAATGATCATGCCAGAGACTTCCCCTGCTCCTCTTACTAGGGAACCCACAAGGGGACTGAGCTGCCTATGAGCTACATCTGTGAAGGGGTCTAGGTCATCTCCATGAATAGTCTTTGGTTGATTCATCAGTATCTGCAGATCCCCTGGCCCTAGGTTTTCTGGCTTTGTTGGTCTCCTTGTGAAGTTCCTGTCCCCTCCTTGCCTTTCTATCTACCCCTTCTTCCATAAGATTCCCTGTACTCTGCCCAAATTTTGCTATGAGTCTCAGCATCTGCTTTGATACCCTGATCGGTAGAGTCTTTCAGAGGTCCTCTATAGTATTCCCTCTCTGTTCCATGTCTTCTCTATCTTATTTGTCTATCCTATTTGCCCTTCTGAATCTGGATTAAGCATCTTCCCTAAAACCATTAAATGGAAAAAGGGTATTATCTTCAACCAATAATGCTGGTCTAATGGTATGTATACATGTAGAAAAATGTAAATAGGTCCATATTTATCACCCTAAACAAAACTCAAGTCCAAGTGGATAAAAGACATCAACATATGACCAGACACACTAAATGCGTTAAAAGAAAAAATGGGGGAAAGCATCTGGAATTCTTTGGCACAGGAGACAACTTCCTGAACAGAACACCAACAACACAGGCTCTAAGATCAACAATCGATACATGGGAACTCATGAAACTGAGAACCTTCTGAAAAGCAAAGGACACTCCGGATAGAACAAAGACAGCCTACAGAATGGAAAAATATTTTCATTAACCCTACAGAAGGCTAATATCAAGAATATATAAAGAACGCAAGAAATTAAACACCAACAAACTATGCAACCCAATTAAAAAATGGGGTACAGAGCTAAACAGAATTCTCAGCAGAGGAAACTCAAATGACAGGGAATCACTTAAAGAAATGTTTAATGTCCTTAGTCATCTGGGAAATGCAAATCAAAATTACCCTGAGATTCTACCTTATACACATCAGAATGGTTAAAATCAAAATCTCAAGTGACAACACATGTTGGAGAGGATGTGGAGAAAAGTGAACCCTCATCCCTTACCAGTGGGAATGTAAACTTGTACAACCACTTTGGAAATCAATCTGCCACTTTCTCAGAAAATTAGGAATAGTGCTACCTCAAGAATCTACTTCTTGGCTCTGTTGGTCTCCTTGTTGTGCTCCTGTCCCCTCCGGGTTTTTCTATCTTCCCCTTCATCCATAAGATTCACTAAACAATGACAAAAGTTTGGGTATGGGTCTCAGCAGATTTGATTATGGCAAACATTAATCTCTATTTTTTATAGCAGATAAATACAAAATTAGTTTTTTATTTTCTTGTCTCGAATACAAGAACAAAAGAGATGACTGGCCCTGTCAAACCTTTCATGATGTGAAAATGCAAGTGATGGGCAAGGCAGAGAGAGGCTCCTTTGACTAGTCCACAAGTTTAAAGTAAGCTCCAATTTTCGTTGATTTGTCTATTTATCTGGAATAAACCTCATTTTTGTTTTCCCAGAATTCTCAGCCTAGTCATTTGAAAGTCACTTTGACCTTCAGTTCCCTTCTTTTACCTTTACAATTTGGGAATCTCTTGACCAAATATTTTCATCTCCATTCTTTCTGCAGGCAGATATGACTTCTAGCTACTAGGTTTGAAAATGTACAACAAATGATTGTGAGTATATGAGTTTCATTGCTTGTTTACTTTTCCTAACTTGCCTTTTCATTTAAAATATCTTTTCCTTTCTTTGTTCTTCCTTTTCTTCCTCCCTCCCTTCTTCCTTCATTTCTCTGTGACTATGTCTTTGTCTCTTTTTGTCTGTCTCTGTCAGTCTGTCTGTCTGTCTGTCTGTCTCCATCTCTATCTCTCTCCATTTCTTTACAGTGTCTCAAACTGTAGTCCATGCCATCATCCTGCCTTGGAATCATGAGTATTCAGACGACAAATATGAGCCACTATGCCCAGTTAAATACTATCTATCACATAGTGGGAAAAGTATTCTAAATGAGAAAAAAGAAATAGTTGCTTCAGAGGGTGCTGGATATTGATCTTTCATGAGCTGTCATCACACAGAAATAGAATTCTGTTCCAAAAATGTAGATGAAACGGAATTATTCCTGAAATCCACAGCTACATAATAACAAATCTTAAAAAAGAATCTACTTCTTTTTGGTCAAAGATATCATTTTGAAAAGTGGAAATTTTCTTTTCTGAGACTGATAATCCAAAAAAGGACCATTCATGGGTATAACCTAGAACCCCTGCTTATACATAGCCCATGGCAGCTCAGTATCCATGTGGGTTCCTGAGTAAGGGGAATACGGACTGTCTCTGACATGAACTCAGTGGCTGGCTCTTTGCCACCCCCAGAGGGGGGAGCAGCCTTGCCTGCCACAAAGGAAGACAATTCAGCCAGTCCTGATGAGAACGGTAGACTAGGGTCAGATGGAAGGGGAGGTCCAAGTGGACTTGGAGAGGGGCATGGGAGGACATGAGCGAGGGAGGTTGGGATTGGCAGGGAATGAGGGAGGGGACTACATTTGGGATACAAAGTGAATAAACTGTAATGTATATAAAATAAATAAAAATTTAATTTAAATAACCTATTTATTTGTTGATCAGATGTCTCAACTATGTATGCATAATTGAAATTCATGTTTTTACAAGTTGAAGGAAAATATCATGTTTAATAAAGTGTTCCAGCCTTCTTCTTAGAAATCATTCTATGATAACAAAATAAGTTTCCTGATAGAACCACCTAGGAATAGTCTTAAAGAGGAATTAAATAAGTCATCTCAGCTTTTTAACATGTCCGTACAGGATTTTCTTGACTGATGTGAGGTTTAGCTCATATCTGTAGAGGATTGTCTTTACTGACGTGAGCACATTTGGCACATTGAAGGCAGTGCCATTCTTTAGACAAGTGTACTGAAAAAAGGCTAGCAGAAGGGAAGCAACTAGACTTGCATTCATCCATTTCTGTCTGCTCTTGACTATGAATGATATATAACTTGTTACTTCAGTCCTGACTCAACTTCCCTAAGTAAAAGCTGAAGAAATCCTTTCTTGCTTGAGTATTTCAGGGTAGTTTATCATAGCAGCGTAAATGAAATTATAATAGAAGACTACTTTTAATTTGAGAACCTATGTGATTCAACAGTCTGGCTTATAAGAAATACAGTCAAGGCTAAATATTCCCTTAAAGAAGTCTCAGCTTCCAATTAATCAGGTACAAGTGAGAGAAAAATATGCGCTCCTGCGTATTGCTCATACATCTGATAAACTAGCTTTGTGTTCTTATTGATTAAGTAATCATTTCACTTGGGTGTACATACTCCCGGGAGACAGTATCATGCCAGAGTGACAAGGCCTGTGGACAACATGAGTTATGATGCAGCTGGATATATTATGTGCTTGGCCAAAACTCTAGGACTCAGGAGCCTGAAGAATTGTGATCTGAGGAAAGCCTGTGAAATACAGCAAGAAGATCTCTCACAAAAAAAAAAAAAAAAAAAAAAAAGAATTCTAAAGATAATGACCTGTGCCTTCAGTGATTATCTTGCCTAACATGTTTTGTTAGCAAAAAACGAAAGCTGTACAACAAGAGCAAAGCACCAAGCAAATAGCTTACTTTTCTTTTTCTGAATGCACATATTACTATATATTTCATTTGTGATATTTTCTTTTTTTTAATTTTATTTTTTTCTTATCAGTTACATTTTATTAACTCTGTATCCCAGCAGTGTCCCGATCCCTCATTCCCTCCCAGTCCCTCCCTCACTCCCTCATCTCCACCGTGCCCTTTTCCAAGTCCACTGATAGGGGGGACCTCCTCCCCATTCATCTGATCCTGTTTTATCAGGTATCTTCAGGACTGGCTGCAAAGCTCTCCTCTGTGGCCTAACAGGACTGCTCCTCCCTTGGGGGGTGGGGAGGCCAAAGAGCCAGTCATTGAGTTCCTGTTAGAAATAGTCCTTGTTTCCTCACTATGGGAAAACAATTGGTTACTGAGCTACCACAGGCTACATCTGAGCTGAGGTTCTAGGTTATATCCATACATGGTCCTTGGTTGAATGTCAATCTCAGAAAAGACCCTGTGCCCAGATATATTTGGTCCTTGTGGAGCTCCTATCCTTTCCTCATCAGACTAACTCCCCTTCTTTCTTATGATTCCCTGTACTCTGCCAAAGGTTTGGTCATGAGTCTTTGCTTTGAAAACACTGCTAGTTAGAGTCTTTCAAATGCGCTCAGTAGACTCCTGTCATAGGTTCAATGCACATCCCATCTGTCTTTCTAAACGAGGATTGATCACCTTACCCCATGTCCGCTCTCTTGATTATCTTTTTTAGGTGTGTAGATTTCATTATGTTTATCAGATCTTATAAGTCTATATAAGTGAGTATATACCGTGTTTGTCTTTCTCCTTCTGGGATATTTCACTCAGGATGATCTTTTCTAGATCCCACCATTTGCCTCCAAATTTCATGATTTCTTCCTTTTTGATTGCTGAGTAATATTCCATTGTGTAAAAATACCACAGTTTCTCCAGCATGTGTTGTCCCTTGAGTTTTTCATCTTGGCCATTCTGATGGGTGTAAGGTGAAATCTCAGTGTGGTTTGATTTGCATTTCCCTTATGGCTAATGACGTTGAGGGAAATTTCTTTAAGTGTTTGTCTGCCATTTGATATTCCTCTGCAGAAAAATCTTTGTTTAGCTCTGTTCCCCATTTTTTAATTGGATTACTTGGTTTGCTGTTTTTCAGCTACTTTATTTTTTTATATATACTGGATATTAGTCCTCTGTCAGATAGAGGGTTGGTGAAGATTCTTTCCCAATCTGTAGGCAGTCGTTTTATTTTGATGACAGTTTGCTTTGATTTACAGAAGCTTTTCAGCTTCACGAGGTCCCATTTATTGATTGTTGCTCTTAGAGCCTGTGCTGTTGGTGTTCTGTTCAGGAAGTTGTCTCATGTGCCAATGAGTTCTAAGGTATTCCCCACTTTTTTTTCTAACTGATTTAATGTGTCTGGTTTCATGTTGAGGTCTTTGATTCACTTGGACTTTAATTTTGTGCAGGGTGATAAGTATGGATCTATTTTCATTTTTCTACATGTAGATATCTAGTTGGACCAGCACCATTTGTTGAAGATGCTGTATTTTCTCCGTTGTATGGTTTTGGCATCTTGTTCAAAGATCAGGTGTCCATACGTGTGTGGGTTTATCTCTGGGTCCTCTGTTTGGTGCCATTGATCCACCACTCTGTTTCTATGCCAGTACCATGCAGTTTTTATTACTGTTGCTCTATAGTACAGCTTAAGATCAGGGATGGAGATACCTCCAGACTATCTTTTATAGTAGAGGATTTTTTTTTAGCAATTCTGGGTTTCTTGTTATTCCATATGAAGTTGAGAATTTTTCTTTCCAGGTCTGTAAAGAATTGTGTTGGTTATATGATGTGAATTGCATTGAATCTGCAGATTGCTTTTGGTAAGATGTCCATTTTAACTATATTAATCCTGCCAAGCCATGAGCATGGGAGATCTCTCAATCTTCTAATATCTTCTTCTAATTCTTTCTTCAGAGACTTGAAATTTTTTTTCATACAAGTCTTTGACTTGCTTGGTTAGGGTTACACCAAGGTATTTTATGTCATTTGTGGCTATTGTGAAGGGTGTTGTTTCCCTAATTTCTCTCTCAGCCCTTTTGTCTTTTGTATACAGGAGGGCTACAGATTTTTTTTAATTAATTTTGTAACCAGCCACTTTGCTGAAGGTGTTTATCAGCTATAGTAGTTCCCTGGTAGAGTTTTTGGGGTCACTCACATATACTATCATATCATCTGCAAATAGTGATAATTTGACTTCTTCTTTTCCAATTTGTATCCCCTTGATCTCCTTCAACTGTCTTATTGCTCTAGCAAGGACTTCCAGCACTATGGAGAAGAGATATGGAGAGAGTGGGCAGCCTTGTCTTGTCCCTGATTTCAGTGAAATTGCTTTGATTTTTCTCTCTGTTCAGTTTGATGTTGGCTATAGGCTTGCTGTATGTTGCCTTTACTATGTTTAGATATGTGCCTTGTATCCCTGATCTCTCCAATACTTTAAACATGAACGGATGTTGGATTTTGTCAAATGCTTTTTCAGCATCTAAGGAGATTATCATGTGTTTTTTTTTTTCTTTCAGTTTGTTTATATGGTGGATCACATTGATGGATTTCTGTATATTGAACCACCCTGCATACCTGGGATGAAGCCTACTTTGTCATGGTGGATGATATCTTTGATGTGTTCTTGTATTCAGTTTGCAAGTATTTTGTTGAGTATTTTTGCATTGATGTTCATAAGGGAGATTGGCCTGAAATTCTCTTTTTTGTTGGGTCTTTGTGACATTTAGGTACCACAGTGATTGTGGCTTCATAGAATGAGTTTGGTAGTGTTTCTTCTGTTTCTATTTTGTGGAATAGTTTGAAGAGAATTGGAGTTAGCTCTTCTTTGAAGGTCTGGTAGAATTCTGTGCTGAAACCATCTCTTCCTGGGCCTTTTTTTGGATGGAATAGTTTCGATGACTGCTTCTATTTCCTTGGAGGATATAGGAATGTTTAATTGATTTACCTGGTCTTGATTCAGTTTTGCTATGTGGAATCGATCAAGGAAATTTTCCATTTCATTTAGATTTTCAAATTTTGTGGCATATAGACTTTTGAAGTAAGTCCTAATGATTGTTCGGATTTCCTCAGTGTCTCTAGTTATTTCCACCTTTTCATTTCTGATTTTGTTTATTTGGATGGTGTCTCTCTGCCTTTTAGTTAGCTTGGCTAAGGGTTTACCTATCTTGTTGATTTTCTCAAAGAACCAGCTCTTGGTTTCATTGATTCTTTGAAATGTTTTATTTGTTTCTAATGGATTGATTTCAGGCCTGAGTTTGATTATTTCCAGCATTCTACTCCTTTTTAGTGTGTTTGCTTCTTTTTTTTCTAGGGTTTTCAGGTGAGCCATTAAGTTGCTTGAATGAGCCGTCTCAAATTTCTTCTTGAAGGCACTTAGTCCTCTTAGCACTGCTTTCATTGTGTCCCTGAAGTTTGGTTATGTTGTTACTTCATTTTCATTGAATTCTAGGAAGACTTTAATTTCTTTCTTTATTTCTTCCCTGACCCAGCTGTCATTTAGTAGGAAGTTGTTCAATTTCCATGTGTGTAGGCTTTTTGCTATTTCTGTTGTTGTTGAGGTCTAGCTTTATTCCATGGTGATCAGATAGGTTACAAGGGATTATTTCAATCTTCTTGTATCCATTGAGGCTTGCTTTGTGACCCACTACATGGTCTGTTTTGGAGAAGGTTCCATGAGTGTGGCAGCCCATTTGGAGTTATTTGCAAATTGGAATGTGCATCTGTGCAGTGGAACTTGGCCTTTTGGTCCCAGTTACTATCTAAGCTTGGAGGCTAAGAGATTGACCCTGGCAATTTCACAACAAGAAGTTTCTTACTGTGAGAACTAGATAGTAAATTCCTTGCTACCATGGTAACCAGACAGCAGGCTCTGTGTAACCTTGAGTGAGCTCTCCTGTTTTGACCAAGTAAAGCTTCTATGTGAGAAACTGCTTGTACTTTTTTGCCTACTTAACTGTTAACCTGATGTCCATTAAATCTACACCTTGATCAAAGCATGTAGACTTGGTTTCCTTCTCTGTGTCACCCTGTCTCTCTCTCCTCAGCCCTTTCTTATGTGGTATTCAGGTGTCACTGCTGGTTGGTGACACATAGGTGCTGAGAAGAAGGTAAATTCTTTTGTGTTTGGGTGTAAGGTTCTGTAAATGTCTCTTAGGTCCATTTGATCCATGACCTCTGTTAGAGACATTGTTTCTTTGTTTAATTTCTGTTTTGTTGACCTGGTCTTTTGTTGAGAGTGGGGTGTTGAAGTCTCCTACTATTAACATGTGGGGATCTATATGTGGTTTAAGTTTTATCAATATTTCTTTTACAAATGTTGGTGCCCTTGTATTTGGGGCATAAATGTTCAGGTTGTGATGTCTTCCTTGTGGAATTTTCCCTTGATGAGTATGAAGTGTCCTTCTCCATCACTTTTGATTAATTTTGGTTGAAAGCCTATTTTGTCATATATTAGAATGGCTACTCCTGCCTGATTCTTGGGTCCATTTGCTTGGAAAGCTGTCTTCCATCCTTTTATCCTCTGGTAATGTCTATATTTTTGACTTAGGTGTGTTTCTTGTATTGCTGGGTCTTGTTTACACATCCATTCTGTTAGTCTGTGTCTTTTTATTGGAGAATTGAGTCCATTGATGTTGAGAGAGATTAATGAATAGTGGCCATTAGATCCTTTGATTTTGATGTTGGCTGTGGTCATAAGGTTGTGTGCTTGGTTATTTATTTTTTTTACTGTGGTGATGTTAATTATTTCCTGTGTTTCCTTGTAAGTAGCTAGTTTTTTTTGTTGTATTTTTTCCTTCTAGTATCTTCTGTAATGCTGGATTTGTGTGTAGGTATTGTTGAAATTTGTTTTTGTCATTGAATATCTTGTTTTCTTCATCTATGAGGATTGAGAATTTTGCTGGGTATAGTAGCCTGGACTGACATCTGTGTTCTCTTAGGGCCTGCCTGATATCTGTCCAGGCCCTTCTGGCTTTCATAGTTTCTGTTGAAAAGTCAGGTGTGATTCTAATGGGTTTGCCATTAAATGCTACTTGGCCTTTTCCCTTGCAGCTTTTATTATTTTTTCTTTGTTCTGTATACTTACGGTTTTCATTATTATGTGGTGGGAGGATTTTCTTTTCTGGTCTAATTTATTGGGTGTTCTGTACGCCTCTTGTATTCTTATTGGCCTCTCCTTTAAGTTGGGGAAATTTTCTTCAATGATTTTGTTGAAAATATTTCTTGGGCCTTGGCGGAGGGAATCTTCTTTTTCCTCTATTGCTATTATTCTTAGGTTATGTCTTTTTATGTTGTCTTGGATTTCTTGGACGGTCTGTGTCAGGAATTTTTTAGATTCAAGACTTTCTTTGACAGATACATCGATTTCTTCCATTGTTTCTTCCACTCCTGAGATTCTTTCTTCCATCTCTTGTAGTCTATCATTTATGCTTACCTCTGTAGTTCCTGTTTTCTTCCCTAAGTTCTTTCTCTCCACAGTTTCCTCCATTTGTGTTTTCTTAAATTTTCCAATTCTATCTTCAGGTCTTGAGCCATTTTTTAGATTTCCTTCACCTGTCTGACTGTATTTTGTTGTTTTTCCTTCAATTCCTTCAGCTGTTTGTTTGAACAATCCTCTGTTTCTTTTATTTCTTTCAGTGATTTAAGTATTTCTTCTCTAAAGGCCACAAGCTGTTTGGCTGCAACTTCCTGTATTTCTTCACAGATGGCCATAATCTGCTTTTCTTTATCTTCTTCTATTTCTTTACGGATGGCCATAATCTGTTTGAGTTTATCTTCCTCTAGGTCTTTACGCATTTCATTTGTTTCCTCTGTTATCCTCTTCATGAGCATAGATGTTATGTCATCTTCTTGAATTTCATTTATGCTGGGGTGTCCAGGGCTACTTGCCCCTGGATAACTGGGTTCTGGAGATGCTATATTGCTCTGTCTTTTGTTGGTTAAGCTTTTACGCTGGCCTCTACCCATTGGGCTATCATAGGTGTTTGGAGTTAGTTTCTGGTGGTTCCTGGAATCCTGTGGTGGAAAGAATCCCCTTGGCAAGATGATGGTTTTTCCTGAAGGAAGCCTCCTCAGCTTTTTGGGTATAGTCACTGTATGGTTGGTGTTTTTCAGGAGTTGCCACAGCTCACCTCAGGCATAGAGATCTGAGTGGTAACTGTGGTCCTTATTAGTCGAGAGGGCTGTCCTCTCACCCAGAGAAGTCCTGAAGACAGCTGCCCTGCTTCTGGGTTTCTTGCTGTAAATTTAGTGAGTTGCTGCTGTAACCTGTGTGTCCCTTGGTTTGGTCAGTTTTGTTAGGGATAACTGGTTGCTCCTTGGAGCAGTATCTGGTGGTTGATCTCAGGGATCCCAGGCTATTGTAGGTTTGAGGTTGGGACACTGTACCCCAGTACCCAAGTGGTAATCTGTGGCGGGTGAGTACTGCTCTCCTGGTAACAGCAGGATATCTGGTGCACAGCAGGTTCCTGGCTTGGGCAGGTCTGAGGGGCCTTTACCAGGGATATACTGGGTGGCCTAAGTCTGTCCTCTTTGCTTCATTCCCTGTGAGGATTTCTCCCGACAGTGACTCCCAGTCTCTGGTGTCCTGGGTTGCACAGTTCTGTCTATGAGGAATAGTTGGTACAAAGCAGGTCTCCGGGCTGGCAGAGTGTGCACCCACCTGCTAGTCTGCAGCAACTTTCCCAGGGATATACTGGATGACCTAATTCCAGTCCCCGTTTCCTTCCTTCCCTATGGGATTTACTCCAGACAGGGACTTCCAGTCTCTGTTACCCTGGGGTGCACAGCTGTGTCTGTGTTGGAGAGCTGGGTGCCCAACAACTCTCTGTGCTTCCAGCTTGGGCCCAGTTCAGTGATGGTGGCTCATACCCGCAGGTCTGCAAGACCTTCCCCAGGCAAAGCCTGGGTGGCCCAAGTCAGCACTGTTTCTTTCCTTCCCTATGGGGCCTTCTTCAGACAGGGATTCCCAGTCTCTGTTGCACTGGGGTGCACAGCTTCATCTGTGCCAGAGAGCTGGGTGAGCAGCCACTCTCTGTGCTGGTGGCTTGAACCCAGTTCAGTGATGGCAGCATGTACCCGCAGGTCTGTGAGACTTTTCCCAGGTAAAGAGTGGGTGACCCGTGGCCAGTCCCACTGCCTTCCTTCCCTGTGTTTTTTTTTTTTCGCGACTGGGACTCCCAGTCTCTGGTGTTTTTTGTGCCCACCATTTAGCCTGGGAAAGTGATCAGGACCTGCAGATGTGTGGCTCTGTCCAGCGACCTATTGCCTGCGAGATCCGGTATCTCTTCTGGGTTCTGGCTGTGTGGCCTGAAAGTGGACCCTACTGATTCCCATGCCGTGGGGGTTCCCTCTCACCTGGGAAACATGATCGCTGTTGTTTTAGGGCCCAGAGTTCAGTCTCTTGGTTGCTGTACAGGAAATGGTGTCCTGCTCCTCAGACACAGTGATCTTCTGGTGCTGCCATCTTGTCCCTCTCCAATTTGTCTTTCTAAGTGAGGATTGATCATCTTACCCTGGAACCTCCTTCTTGTTTAGCTTCTACTCATCAATTAAAAACAAGGAAATCATGAAATTTGCAGGCAAATAGTGGGGTCTAGAAAAGATCATCCTGAGTGAGGAATCCCAGAAGCAGAAAGACACAGGGTATATACTCATAAGTGGACACTAGACCTATAGATAGGATAAATATACTAATATCTGTACACCTAAAGAAGCTAAACTTATAGATATTTTAATCATTAATAAAAATATCAAATTTTTCTAAGAACAAGAAACAAAAGCATAAACTGTGTGCAATCTCAAAAAGATCCCATTTTGCCAATCTCTACTTAAATTTGTACCTAGCAAACATAAAATCACTGAAACATTTTTCTCACACAACTATTTGTTTCTAGCAAGCTGAAAGTCAGATACAGTTTGATATTCTCCAGGAAGAACTTTCATGTTAAAATAGCAGCAAACCTTATTTTTAGTTATTTGTTATGAAATCATGATGTACACAGACACACATACACATAAGCATACATGTGACGTATGTGTATGTGTGTGTGAGAGAGAGGGTATGAGTGTAATTCACAAGGGGTGTGGATCATTCTCATCTAGCATTATAACATTGGGGTACAATTCTAGCCCAATATTGTTTATAATCATCATTTGAATATATCATCCGGATATGTCCTTAGGAGAGGGAGATGCACGTTTTACACCTTAGGCAAGTTTTTCTTCATTTAATGAGGCTAATGATAGAAACAGACCAGAGCTACTGTGTAAAGTACGCAAAGGTGATACACACTAGTAAAGGTCAAGGCCTAATTTACCTGGCAAGTTCCTAATACCTGGCCTTAATGAAACCCAAGTCTTTGTACGGATAAGATTGTAATCGGTTATGACAATTTACAACTAGAAAATCTGAATACAATGTTTAGTGACATCCAATTATGACACTTACTTGTTTTTGAAATTATGTATTATACTTAAAAAATTGTATAACCTGCATGAAAAACTCAAAAACCTAAATATTGTATATTTAAAATAAAGATTAAAACATTTTAGTGTGTGCATCTTTATTCATTATAGTAAAGATTTATGCCTTATTTAAATTTTGTCATTGAGGAAGCAAAATATCTCCTAGGTTACCACTTGGTAAAAGTATACTGCATTCATTTATATTTTCCTTTCCATAAGTAGATGCTTTAACTCACATCCTATGTTTATTATTTAAAATCCAAAAAGTCCAAAACTTTTATTATATAAAATATATCTTATATAATTTATTATTAAAGTCAAGTTGGAAGTAAGAATAACAAAATTAAGATTCACGAGCAGATTTTTCAGGTTCTGGCAGGGTCTGAGATACACAAATTACTGAATATATTTTAGGTGCTTAATGATTCATAATAAGATTGCAGCACTTTCATTTTGTTTCCATTTGATTTTTCTGAGAGAGGAAATAAAATTGTTACCACTTGGTGGTGCTGGTGGATAATATAAAATCCAAATTCTTCTTGGCATATATAATAAAAATCAATGATAACTGTGAGTTAAGTAAAATTAAAGAAAGGAAGCTCCATTCACGTCTATCATTTCATAGTTTTTATTTCTCTTTTTGACATAGAAGTGTAAATTAGGCAGAATCCTCACTAACTAGCTAGAATCCTCACTAACTAGCAAAAGTAGCAGAGATCTTTAGTAAAAATTTCAAAGCATTGAGGGCAGACTATGAGTGAGAACATTATGTTTATTTATGAATTGTCTCTGCTTTGGTGTGAAAAATTACTTCAAACACTGTTTATTTTCAGCCTCTACAAAGCACAATTGTGTGTGTGTGTGTGTGTGTGTGTGTGTGTGTGTGTGTGTGTGTGTTACTGCTCGTGCTCTTACCTGGTATAATCCCTGGATTGCATTATTTAATATTTGATTGGAAATCATGAAGTTTAGCATGCAATTTAATGTAATAATAACATTAATAGTAAATAAATATGAGCAAATCATATGACTTTAATTATAATCAATGTCAGAATATTTTCAACTAGAAATTCAATTTGCAGTATAACATTAAGAACTACATTGTTTTCTCAAAAGTACACTCTTAGTACAGTTTCTAGTATTTATTTGGCATGTTTTTCACTTAATTTAGATCCAAATTTTGCATTTTTAAGGATGCACACAATTTTATTATATATTCAATCCTGCATTTCTTTGTCCGCACAAACACAGAAAATTATGTACGTGCTTTTATCACACGTTAAATTGGGACAAGCTGATGAATTCCTTATGTCCAAGGTTGACCTTGACTGTGGTGCTCTGTAGGGGGTGTGAGATGATAGAGTTATGAGGAAAAAAATTTCAATGACAAAATGAAAGTTTTCAGTTTCACTCCACTTCAAAGAAAAGACCCCAGCTGACATATATTCTTTGTCACATTGGTAGGCAGATACATTATTAACATCTTTGACATGGAAGAATTGCCAGCCTGAGGGCTCCAAATTCTGCTTCGGTACAGATAAAAGGAGAAGCTCTTAACTCTGCTCCTGACAACAACTGATTGGGAGACAAGACAAAAGATGACCCTGAAGCTTATTTGTCACTCTGTGTGTCTGTTCAACTTTAGGGTCATAGACTACTTGGTTTGAGTTCACATTAATGCCTTTGAATATTTTAAGTAGACTTGATAACAATGAGGATAGTTAGTAAAACATTGACCTTCTGTAAAATGCATGCAAAACCAACTCTAAGATCACTGAGTTCTAAAGACTCACTGTCATGAATGAAACTCAATCATTCTCTTTCCTAACTCTAACTAGTAATACACACACACACACACACACACACACACACACACACACAC
>NW_026591086.1:25912998-25932994 GCF_907164565.1 Psammomys obesus
TAATACACACACACACACACACACACACACACACACACACACACACATATATATGTGTGTGTATGTATGTATGTATGTATGTATGTATGTATGTATGTATGTATGTATCTTTTTATTTGAAGACAGGCTTTCTCTGTGTAGACTTGGCTGTCCTGGACTTGCTTTGTAGACCAGGTTGTCCTCATACTTACAAAGAACCACTTGGCTCTGCCTTCCTGAGTACAGGTGTACACACTAAGATTGCAGGTGTACACCACTGCACCAGGTTCCTCACATTTTTCTTTTCTCATAGGTTAGCATGTCATATCCTGAATGCTACCATGTCTTGGAATTTCTTGTGTATAACCTATTAATATATTAATGTCAAATATAACTTCTCTCAAGTTCTCTGGACACAGAATGATGGCAGGTTTTTGGCCAAGGTATCACACAAATGACCTCTGGTCTAGTTTCTGACAGATCCCTCCACTTTTTTCTATTTTTCTAAAAATCTCAATAGATGATCCTTTTTTGTTCACATATCTCGAAGAATTCTTGTGTTACAAACTATCACAAGATTTCATTTAGCAGTCTGAAAATTATTCTGTTTCTTCTTTCCCAGTGTTCCAAACTCATCTATATTACTCCAAGAAATGAGTTCCTGCAATTTAAAAAATGACAGTCTAGTTTTTCATAGCAAGAACCCCACTCTTGCCCCAAATTTTCTTTATTGGTTACTTGTATTATCATTGTGACAAAATGATGTGGCAGCAAAATTTGAAAATCTAAATGAAATGGACAATTTTCTTGATCGATTTGACTCACCAAAGCTGAATCAGGACCAGGTAAATCAATTAAATAGTCCTATATCCCCCAAAGAAATAGAAGCAGTCATCAAAAGTCTCCCATTCAAAAAAAGCCCAGGACAAGATGGCTTTAGCGCAGAATTCTAAAAGACCTTCAAAGAAGAGCTAATTCCAATTCTTTTCAAGCTATTCCACAAAATAGAAACAGAAGGAACATTACCAAACTCATTCTATGAAGCCACAGTCACCTTGGTACCTAAACCTCACAAAGGCTCAAAAAGAAAGAGAATTTCAGGCCAATCTCTCTTATGAACATTGATGCAAAAATACTTAACAAAATACTTGCAAACCGAATCCAAGAACACATCAAAGATATTATCCACTATGACCAAGTAGGCTTCATTCCAGGTATGCAGGGCTGGTTCAATATACGGAAATCCATCAATGTGATCCACCATATTAACAAACTGAAAGAAAAAAACCACATGATAATCTCCCTAGATGCTGAAAAAGCATTTGACAAAATCCAACATCCATTCATGTTTAAAGTGTTGGAGAGATCAGGGATACAAGGCACATATCTAAACATAGTAAAGGCAATATACAGCAAGCCTATAGCCAACATCAAACTAAACGGAGAGAAACTTAAAGCAATCTCACTGAAATCAGGGACAAGACAAGGCTGCCCACTCTCTCCATATCTCTTCAACATAGTGCTGGAAGTCCTTGCTAGAGCAATAAGACAGTTGAAGGAGATCAAGGGGATACAGATAGGAAAGGAAGAAGTCAAATTATCACTATTTGCAGATGATAGTATACATGAGTGACCCCAAAAACTCTACCAGGGAACTCCTACAGCTGATAAACACCTTCAGCAAAGTGGCCAGATACAAAATTAACTCAAAAAAATCAGTAGCACTCCTGTATACAAAGGACAAAAGGGCTGAGAAAGAAATTAGAGAAACAACACCATTCACAATAGCCACAAATGACATAAAGTACCTTGGTGTAACCCTAACCAAGGAAGTCAAAGACTTGTATGAAAAAAATTTCAAGTCTCTGAAGAAAGAATTAGAAGAAGATATGAGAAGATGGAAAGATCTCCCATGCTCATGGCTTGGCAGGATTAACATAGTAAAAATGGCCATCTTACCAAAAGCAATCTGCAGATTTAATGCAATTCCCATCAAATTGCCAACAGAATTCTTTACAGACCTGGAAAGAAAAATTCTCAACTTCGTATGGAATAACAAGCAACCGAGAATTTCTAAAACAAGCCTCTACACTAAAAGATCTTCTGGAGGTATCTTCATCCCTGATCTCAAGCTGTACTATAGAGCAACATTTATAAAAACTGCATGGTACTGGCATAGAAACAGAATGGTGAATCAATGGAATCGACCAGAAGACCCAGAAATAAACCTACACACTTATGGACACCTGATCTTTGACAAAGATCGCAAACAGGCGAGTACGCCCAGCCATCACAGATCCGGGCCCAAGCAGGGAGCACAGAGGTATTGTGAACCCAGCTCCCACAGACAAGCAGGCGGGCGCATGCTCCGCCAGCCCAGAGGCCTGCTTTGTACCAACTACTACTTACAGAGAGACCTGTGTGTCCCAAGACACCAGAGTCTTAGAGTCACTGTCTAGAGAAACCCTCACAAGGAACAAGGAACGAAGCAAAGGGGATGAACTTAGGCAACCCAGTATATCCCTGGTAAAGGTCCCACAGACTGACCCAACCCAAGGAACTGCTGTGTCCCAGATATCCTGCTGTTACCAGGAGAGCAGTACTCACCCGCCACAGACTACCTCTTGGGTTCTGGGGCACAGAGCCCCAACCTCAGACCTACAAAAGACCGGGAACCCTGAGATCAACCTCCAGATACTGCTCCAAGGGGCAACCAGTTATCCCTAACAAAACCGACCAAATCATGGGACACACAGGTTACAGCAGTTGATCACTAAATTTACAGCAAGAAACCCAGAAGGAGGTCAGCTGTCTCCAGGACTTCTCCTGGTAAGAGGAGAGCCCTCTTGACTAATCAGGACCACAGTTACCACCCAGGTCTCTATGCCTGAGGTGAGCTGTAGCAACTCCTGAAAAACACCGGCCATCCAGTGACTATACCCAAAAAGCTGAGAAGGCTTCCTTCAGGAAAAAGCATCTTCCTGCCAAAGGGATTCTCTCCACTACAAGAGTCCAGGAACAACCAGAAACTAACTTCAAACAACTAAGATAGCCCAATGGGTAGAGGACAGTGTAAAAGTTCAACCAACAAAAGCCAGAGCAATATGGCATCTCCAGAACTCAGTTATCCAGGGGCAAATAGCCCTAGACACCCCAGCATAATTGAAATTCAAGAAGATGACCTAACATCTATGCTCATGAAGAAGATAACAGAGGAAACAAATAAAATACGAAAAGAAATAGAGGAAGCTGTAGACAAACAGTTTGTAGCCTTTAGAGAGGAAATGCTTAAATCACTGAATGAAATAAAAGAATCAGTGGATTGTTCAAACAAACAGCTGAAGGAATTGACGGAAAAACATAAAAATACAGTCAGACAGGTGAAGGAAATCTACAAAATAGCTCAAGACCTGATGACAGAATTGAAAAAATTAAAAAAAAAAAAAAACACACACACAAATGGAAGAAATTGTGGAGAGAAAGAACTTAGGGAAGAAAGCAGGAACTACAGAGGTTAGCTTAACCAATAGGCTACAAGAAATGGAAGAAAGAATCTCAGGTGTGGAAGATACAATGGAATAAATAGATGTATCTGTCAAAGAAAATGTTAAATCTAAAAACTACCTGGCACAGACCGTCCAAGAAATTCAAGACAACATAAAAAGACAAAACCTAAGAATAATAGGAATAGAGCAAAAAGAAGATTCCCTCCACCAAGGCCCAGAAAATATTTTCAACAAAATCATTGAAGAAAATTTCCCCAACTTAAAGGAGAGGCCAATAAGAATACAAGAGGCCTATAGAACACCCAATAAATTAGACCAGAAAAGAAAATCAAAACAGTAAGTATACAGGACAAAGAAAAAATACTAAAAGCTGCAAGAGAAAAAGGCCAAGTAACATATAATGGCAAACCCATTAGAATCACACCTGACTTTTCAACAGAGACTATGAAAGCCAGAAGGGCCTGGATGGATATCATGCAGACCCTAAGAGAACACAGATGTCAGCCCAGGCTACTATACCCAGCAAAACTCTCAGACCTCATAGACGGAGAAAACAAGATATTCAATGACAAAAGCAAATTTCAACAATACCTACAAACAAATCCAGCATTACAGAAGGCACTAGAAGGGAAAATACAACCCAAGAAAACTAGCTACATTCAAGAAAACACAGGAAATAAATAACCCCACTACAGTAAAACAAAAAGCAACCAAGCACACAACCATATGACCACAGCTAACTTCAAATTCAAAGGATCTAACAGCCACTTGTCACTAATCTCTCTCAATATTAATGGACTCAATTCTCCAATAAAAAGACACAGACTAACAGAATGGATGCGTAAACAAAACCCAGCAATCTATTGTATACAAGAAATACACCTAAGTCACAAAGATATTACCTGAGGGTAAAGGGACAAACAGATTCTTAAAACTGTGTTTTTGATTTGTAATCATAATAGTCTATGAATTCAACAAGGACCTCAAATATTTACTTTCTGTTGTGGATACAGACGTTTAAAAAGAAAAAAAAAAACTGTGATTTAGGGTGATTTAAAGCCATGCTAACAAAACAAATCAAACTGCAAAGAAAAGCCAAATATTACAATTAGAAAAAAAATAAAACAGTGAAAGTAGCAGATCTTGCCTTATTTCATGAAAGCATCTTTAAGTTTCACTCTAGAAAGAGTGCTAATCCATTGTAGTTTCCAGAGTAGTCAATATTGCTCAATAGGAGAAGAATAGGTTCAGTGAGAAACTTTGTCTTTAAAAATCAGGTAGAAATCAACAGAGGAAGTCAACCAGTTCTGATCTCTAGCCTCCACATGTACATACACAGGCATACACACACAGGTTTTTACTTGCATGTCATAAACGAATTTACAAAATACTCCTTTAAATTTTTCACAAATGTCTTTGATAAACAACATATTTGTTTAATACAAATAGTGGAAAGTATTTATGTAGATGAATGACCTCACTAAGATCTTAAATGAAAAGTGTTGTTTATATTTTAATGAAAAATGTGACTCAATGATTTTCTTGGCTTCCTTTTGCTTAATGTTGATGAGAAAATTCATTTACCACTTTGGTCATTACAATGGAATGACACTGGTGATTGTTCTCCATATTTTTGTATTACTTGCTATTATAAAAACCCTGGGTAAGATGATTAATCCTCACTCAGAGAGACAAACAGTATGGCCATTGGAAGAAGGGGAAAACAGAAAATAAGACAGGAGCCTACCACAGAGGGACTCTGAAAGACTCTACCCAGCAGTGTATAATAGCAGATGCTGAGACTCATAACCAAACTTTGGACAGAGTGTAGGGAATCTTATGAAACAAGGGGGGGGGATAGTAAGACGTGGAGTGGACAGGACTCCACAAGGAGAGCAACAGAACCAAAATATGTGGGAACAGGGGTCATCAACCAGTCCTGATAAGACCTAATAAGCTAGGGTCAGAGGGAAGGGGAGGAGAACCTCCCCTATCAGTGGACTTGGAGAGGGGCATGGAAGGAGATGAGGGAGGGAGGATGGGATTGGAAAAGAATGAGGGAGAGGGCTACAGCTGGGATACAAAGTGAATAAACAAGTAATTAATATAAAACAATAAAAATTTAATTAAAAAAAGAGCAGTGCCAATTTACCCAGTACTTAAGACCCAGCGTGCTATGTATCAGCAGATTTCACACATATTCAGGGGTAGCTCATCCTGTGTAAGGCTACATATTTCCTTAATAAGTGGATATGCGGATATGCGAGAAAATAAGGTGTACAGTGATGGGCCCGAGTCTTCAACATATCATCACAAGAATCCACAACCTGAAAGGATCTATTTATTTGTTTATTGAATGGCCACACTCACTACTTCCTCTTGTCTCTCGGGTTTTTTTTTTTAATTTTATTTTTTTCTTATCAGTTACATTTTATTAACTCTGTATCCCAGCCGTATCCCACTCCCTCATTCCCTCCCAATCCCACCCTCCCTCCCTCATCTCCACCATGCCCCTTTCCAAGTCCACTGATAGGGAGGGACCTCCTCCCCTTTCATCCGACCCTGTTTTATCAGGTATCTTCAGGACTGGCTGCAAAGCCCTCCTCTGGGGCCTAACAGGACTGCTCCTCCCTTGGGGGGTGGGAGCAGTAAGTATTAAGCTTTTAATACTTACAGTTTTTGGAAAAGTACAGAGGGTGAAACTAGTCAGTTGTTCCATCTATTTACACACAGGAATGAAACATTATAGCAGCCAGCTTTCTGTTGTTCTTCCACCCAATGACCTTGCCCATCTCCACAATGCCCCACAGAGGCTGTGACTGTTGTGCTCAGGTATGTTAGGAAGAACTGACAATTACTGTCTCCTTTCAGAAGATGACCTGAGCCTATTAGGATATTTACTGGAAAAAAATGTGGGTATGATGAAAGTACATTTTGTGTATGTCAGAAAATGCCACAATAAACCCCAGTATGTTGTGCAACCAATGAAGTAAAAAACTGCCTAAAAGAAAAAGCGGTACTAATTCAGGTCCATCACTTACTTCTTACATTTGAAATCCAATTGTTTAAATACATTTATTGCTGAAATTTTGGATGCTATCAGTTGTTGTATTTATATACTTTATCATATTTTCAGTATGTTTTCCCAAAATTGAATTATGACATTTTATTATGTAAAGATGTATGTTTTATCATTTCCTAAATGATCAATTCATTTGTAATATTATGATTTTATGTCAATTTTTATAATAGGGATATAACATTAAAAAGCTTTCCCCTCCCTTATATTTGTTGTTGTACCATGTCCAAATACTGCACTGTCTTATTTTTTTAATCAAATTTCTAACTTTATATTAATTACAGTCTATTAACTTTATATCCCAGCTGTAGCCCCCTCCTTCTCCAACCTACTCTCCCTCCCTTATCTCCTCTCCATGTGCACTGATGGGGAGTTCCTCCTCCCCTTGCATCTGACCCTAGGTTATCAGGTCTCATCAAGATTGGATGTATTGTCCTCCTCTGTGGCCAAGCAAGGCTGCTCCCCCCTCATGGGGAGGTGATCAAAGAGCTAGCCCTTTGATCACTGAGTTCATGTTACAGACAGTCCCTGTTCCCATTACTAGGGATCCCACTTGGATATTGAGTTACCATGGGCTACATCTGAGCATGGGTTCTAGGTTATATCCATGAATGGCCCACCAAATGTTTTACTTATTACATATTTTGTGTTATTACTGTAATTATCTCCCAAGAAGCTTTATACACCTTGTTAGGTTTATTTGAAATGATTTGTAATCAATTTTGAGAAGGATTTTTTTTAGTCAAATAAAAGAATACACATTTTATGTTGTAATATTTAGATAATCTGCTTTATAATGTAACTTATTAGCTGATATGGTTTATATGTTTGAGTTCCTGGATTTTCTGTGCAATCAGTCAAACCAATTAAAATATTTGAATAATTGTACATTCTTATGCGCTCTTATTATAAATGTTTTTATTTTATGTTTTTTTTTTTTTAAATGTTTTTCTCATCTCCCAGATGCTGGGAGATGAGATAAGAACCTTACCCTATCTTAATGAATATGTGGCTTGGGTTGAGTTCAGAGCATTTCTATATAATTATCCCCAGGCCTAGGCCTGGAACCTTCTAGTCTTTTCTACCATTTGATCATCTGCAAACTTAGACAGTGAAGGCTTTAGCTTCTAGCCTCTAGTATTTAGCCTACGCTTAGAATGTTTTCAGTCTCCGAAATTTAATGCTGAATATCCTTACCCCTTCTAGTTCTTCCTGAACTCTAGCTGGCTGGTTTAAGGCAGCTGTTCTGGGTCAAACTACTTTCCAAGATGACTGAGTCAATCTGGCTTGTTTTGGCTTCTGACTGAATTGCTCTACTTGGAAAAACTGTCTCTGAACTCTACAAACTGAACTGCACTGACTACATGAATTGAATGGAACTGAACTGCAGGAATTCAACTGGATTGCAATGAACCTAATGACTTTGTTATGTTCTCTCTCTCTCTCTCTTTTTTTGTTTTTGTTTTTTTTTGTTTTTGCTTTTTTTTTTGTTTGTTTGTTTTTGAAACAGGATTTCTCTATGTAGCCTTGGCTGTCCTGGACTCACTTTGTAGATCAGGGTGACCATGAAATCAGAGATCCGCCTGCCTCTTCCTCCCTTAGTGCTGGGATTACAGGCATGGAGTACCATGCCCCGGCTGTATGGTACTGTTTCAATGAACTCCCTGCTCTCTCTCTCTCTCTGCTGTCCTTAAGTATCTTCTCTTTTTTCTTTGTTATTGTGAAAGTTGAGCTTCTCTTTCCCATCTGTTGAGCATATACTATCTTTGACTGATTTTGTCAAAATTTTCTCTCCTTTGTCACTTTGTCTGCCCTGCAACTAGATGCCTTTGTTTGGGATTAAAAGTGTGTACTAAGGCTGAGTCTGTGTTTTAGCATGAGGGATTAAAGTTGTGTTATTCTAGCCGTATTACACAGCTGTATTACACAGACCTAGGTCTTTTGAACAGCCATGTTGCTACATGAAAATTCCTCCACATATCATGAGTTATATAGTACTTTCATTTTATTTCATCAGCCAAAGTTTATAATAAAAGCTTGAAAATGCATGATATGTGATATAAAGGGGTTAAATTTCTTCTTTACATTTCTATAGTCCTCCAATCTGTTTAACTACATATTTTAATGAATGACTAATTAAATTATAACTATAATTTTTATAGTTATAATAACGTAAAGTCTCTTACATTTTTTCAAAAACTTAATGCATACTTATCAACTACTTTTAACTATACACATTTTGGAAAGATGTTAATTATACGATAAATATAATCTTTAACCATAAGCAAAAGCTTTCTCAGAACTACAGGGGTTTCTGTAATTTGATTTAATTATTTTTAATTTTATCAGTCACCACTATTTTGTTTCTCATTTAGATGGATCAGAAAAATATATGTACTGCTTTTTCACAATTGTTCTTTATTATAAAAAGTATAATATGGATAATGTGATTATTAAACAAAAGAAGATTAAATGTATCTGGGTTTGCAGATTGTATTGCTAAAAATAACCAAAGTCCTAGGAATGTATTGTATAATATTCAATTTTAGGAACATTTCACTTATATAAAATTATAAGTGTGATATGAAGACATTATTTTAGTGTACGGTAAGATACTTAGAATTAAGGCATAGTTTAAAGTGAAATGGAAAATAGCAACTTTAATGTGATAACTTCACTTCTTTTACTTTATAATTAGTATTAAAACCCATTTTACTGCTAACATTAATATTAGAGAAAATAACATTAACAAAAAACAGCCTCAGGTAGCAATGGGTGCTATTTAAAGTTGCTCAGTTTCCTTCAGCTTAAAAGTTCTCAGTATATACCATGTGCGTCTTTCTGCTCCTGGGATACCTCATTCAGGATGATCTTCTCTAGTTCCCACCATTTGCCTGCAAACTTCATGATTTCCTTGTTTTTTAGTTACTGAGTAGTATTCCATTGTGTAAATGTACCATAATTTCTGTATCCATTCCTCCACTGAGGAACATCTGGGTTGCTTCCAGGTTCTGGCTATTATGAATAAAGCTGCTATGAAAATTGTTGAGCAAATGTCCTTGTTGTATGTTTGAGCATATTTTGGATATATGCTTAGGAGTGATATAGCTGGATCTTAGAAATATAATGAAGGACAAATATACTAAAATCTGTACACCTAAAGAAGCTAAGCAAGAAGGAGGACTTGGGTAAGATGATCTACCCTCATTCAGAAAGGCAAAGAGGAAGGACATCAGAAGAGGGAGAAAACAGGGAACATGAGAGGAGCCTACCACAGAGGCCCTCTGGAAGACTCTACCCAGCAGGGTATCAAATCAGATGCTGAGACTCAGAACTAAACTTTGCGCAGAGGGCAGGGAATATTATGAAAGAAGGCGGAGACAGAAAGACCTGGAAGGGACAGGAGCTCCCACAAGGAGAGCAACAGAACCAAAAAATTCTGGGCCCAGGTGACTTTTCTGAGACTGATACTCCAAGGACCATGCATGGTGATAACATAGAGCGCCTCCACAGAGGTAGCCCATGGTAGCTCAGCTTCCAAGTGGGTACCCTAGTAATGGGAACAGGGACTGTCTCTGACATGAGCTCATTGGCTGGCTCTTTGATCACCTCCACATGATGGGGAAGCAGCCTTACCAGGGCACAGAGGAAGATATTGCAGCCAGTCCTGATGATACCTGATAGGCTAAGGTCAGAGGAAAGGGGAGGAGGACCTCCTCTATCAGTGGCTTTGGGAGGAGATGAAGGAGGGAGGGTAGGATTGAGAGGGTATGTGGGAGTGGGCTACAGCTGCGACACAAAGTGGATAAACTGTAATTAATAATAAATAAATTTACAAAATGTTCTCAGCAGTTCTAATGTCATGTCTATTTGTATATTATCAGCTACTCATTGTTTCTCATTATTTATTTTCATTGTTATTTTTCATGTGCCTTGTGTGGCATGTGTAAATGGGTTGTAAGGATTCACATGTGTGGTCCCACTTGCATGAGAATGGAAATATGCATATGTGTGTTCAGTCATGTGGAGTCCCCATCTGAGATTGGTTATCAACATTAATCCTCCTCTGCCCTATTCATTGAGGCAGGATCTCTCAGTTTGTCCAGAACTAGACATGCTTACTAGCTTCACTCACCAGCTAGCTTGAAGGAGCCTGTGTATATATGCTTTTGGACACCGGAATTACACGCAAGTGGCTCTGCCCACCTTCTGTGCAAACTGGAGATCCAAGTTCTAGGTTAAACTTTCTGCTTGAGAGTCAAGCATTTTAGCTGGAAAAATATCTCCCAAGCCCTCTTTCCATTATTTCATGCCCTGAAAACAATTAATTAATTAATTAATTAATTAATTAAAAAAAAACCTCATGTTTGTCATGTTACACCAATGTTTTGTCTTTTCTCCGAGTCTAATGTCTATTTATCTATGATCTCATCTGGCTTTTTTACCAATGGAATATGAGACAGAAAATAAATCTGGATATATTTGAAGTTAATCTTTAATATGCATTAAGGGCTTTTAGGGTTCCTTTAGAATGTTCATTTTCCAGCAGGAGTAAAACACTTTGCAAATATCATTGATTCTTTTACGTGAGACTCACAAGGAAAACAAGGGGAAGGCTGGCCGACTTCATTTGCCTAACGCCTAGACTGCTTTCAAATAAAGGCTAAGTAGACATTCTAAAAATTTTCTTTTGCTTTTATAGCAGGGTATGATTACAAATGTAAACCTGTTTTCTGCTTTATAAGACATGCACTCACATTTGTATATGTACTTCTGGGGAGTTTGTTACTTTTGAACCATGCCATTTTTAATCTTTATTGATAATAACTATTGTTACAAATAAAGTGAGGGTTTTATATTTTTCTATGTACTGTTCTCTTCTCACTGTATTCAAAGCAAGCATCATTGTCTAGACTTCCCCACCAGGGTAAAGATGAATGTTTATAAAGAATAAAACAGATTCTGCAAGACTCACATATTTTGTCTGTGAGTCTGTGTGCTTGTGTGGGTGTGAGCAACTACAGTTCATTAAAGGAATACTTGAGCTTTATATTGTACAGTTGTTTGTAAATGTAACATGGTTCCAGAAGACAAAAAATGTGTAGGTTATTCCTGAATAAAGAGTTGGGAACTGACAGGAAGAACTGCTACCCTATTAATAATAATAATATTAAAATCCTCACCTTAATGAAAGTTTCATACTGCTGTGCAAAATGGAGTTGACTAAAGTAGAGCACCAAAAATTATATTTAGGCACTGGTCAGCTTCCACTAAGAGGGTGCACAGAAGGAGAAAAATGAAACCATTTGAATTTAGTGTCAGTGGTATAAATATCCAAGGAATAACCTATATTTTTGAAAAGTTAGATATTTGATATTAAGAAATTGTTTGAAGCTTTTCAGGAAAAGAAATAGATGTTACATGTGTATAATTTGCAAAGAAGTTGGTTGTATTTTTTTAAAGTATTTGATAAAAATGGTTGTGAACAAATCTATTTATCTGGCAATACTTTTGTATTTAAAAAAGCCCCTCCCCAAAAAAGAAATAAAATTTATATACTAAATAGAAAAATTTAGTAACTGATTACTTATAAAAGAAGTAACATATTACCACACATCCATTTTAAACAAATTATTCCACAAAATTTATTTGGATAAAAATCATTTTGACATTTACTTTTTATTTTTGAAAAATTCAAACACTTTGAAAATGCAAATGCTATATATTGTGGTTATAGCTACTCTCTCATTACCTCTTCCTTTCCTTCTATGTCCCTCTTCTTCCCAGCCAGTCCTCTAACAGCTACAATTTTGAAGAAAAATGACATCCTACCCCCTGGCATCCCATAGCCACAAGAATTTCCCATGAAGTTATGTGTTTCCAGCATAACACTGCTATCACAATGGGAAGCAGAAAGCCATCAATGCTGTTTTGTGTTCATAATTTCAATAGCTATGTCATTTCTAATGACAGTGTTTGAGGGACCTTGGCAGGGGTTAAGGAATAAAATTACTGTCCCATTCAGGGATGAGTGATCCACAGTCTGCTGTTTTTGACAAGATATGTATCTCTGCATTAACAATTGCTCTTTAGGAAGAGAAGCATCTCTGTGCTAATCCGAGAGCTACAGTAGCCAAAGAGGATGAGCATAAGCAATTATAGAGAAGCTAAGTGTTCATTTAGGGAAATAATGTACTTGGTTCTCTCATTTTCCCATCAACTCTTCTGTCAGAGGATTTAGTTATAGTTATGGTACTAGATTGGCATTTCCTCTCATTGAGAAGGCTTCTAATACAATCAGAAAGTACTTGATTACCTGTTAGATGGTCATTCCATTATTGCGTCAGTGGGCATAACCAGTTCGGAAGGCTGGGATTATGGCAAGCACTCTCTATTCCTGGAAGAAACTCATGGCTTTTCTCTTAGAGCAGTGTGCACAGCAGGTATGACTGTATCCAACAGGAATGGAGATTATGAGTTAAGTTCCAACTTGATTTTGCTGTGTCTTATTAACAAAGTGTGTGGTATCTTCAACAGTAGAGATCTATTATATAGTTTTGATAGGAAACCAACAAAAGTGGAAATAGTAAATATTTCTTTGGAGCTCTTTGGGATCAATAATTCCAACAACTCATGGGGAGCATCGTGAGCCTGGCACTAGGGTTTGCATTGTCATTGAAACAAAATTAAATCTGACTTTAGTTTGCAAATTTCTAAGTTTTTATGTGGAATTTTCATGGAATTATTATAAATCCAGCATCAACACCTACAAAAGATAAATTAAAAAAAAAAAAAAACTAATGAGACCAGTATAAACTTTCTGAGCAACAGTACACGGATAAGTAAGTTCTTCATAACATGAGACACCATGAAACTGAAATAATTCTGTACAGCAAAACATACCATCACTCAAGTAAAGAGGCAGCCTCCAGAGAAGGAAGAAAGTCCTCACCAGCTGTACACCTGACAGAGGAATATTTGCCTGTGCCCTGTTCTCAATAGCTTCTCTTGACAGTGGATGATGACAAACGTAGACCATGACTAGACAAACTGCAGAGAATAAGACACTGAAGAATTCTCAGCCCTAAGGGAACATACCCACTCACCCATCCCCACAGCACAGGTATCAGTGCAGAAAAAGGAGTGGAAAATTCCAGGAGCCAGAAACACTGGATGAAACTCTAAAGGAACTAATAAAAATAAAGAAGCTAATCAAGAAGGAAAACGTTGGTTAAGATGCTCAGTTTTTATTTAGAAAGACAAACGGGATAGATGTTGGAAGAGGGGGAAGACAGGGAACAGGACAGGAGCTTACCACAGAGGGCCTCTGAAAGACTTTACCCAGCAGGATATCAAAGCACATGATGAGACTCTTTGCTAAACTTTGGGCAGAGTGCAGGGAATCCTGTGAAAGAAAGGGGAGATAGAAAGACCTGGAGGGGACAAGAGCTCCACAAAGAGAGCAACAGAACCAAAAAATCTGGTCAAAGAGTTCTTTTCTGAGACTGATATTCCAAACAAGGACAATGCATGGAGATAACCTAGAACTCCTGCACAGATGTAGTCCACGGCAACACAGTGTCCAAAAGGGTTCCCCAGTAATGGGAACAGGGACTGTCTCTGACATGAACTCAGGGGCTGGCTCTTTGATCACTTCCCCCTAAGCCTAGAACACCCTTACCAGACCACGGAGGAAGACAATGCAGCCAGTCCTGATGAGACTTGATAGACTACGGTCAGATGGAAGGGGAAGAAGACTTTCCCTATCACTGAACTGGGGGAAGAGCATAGGAGAAGAAGAAGGAGGGAGGGTGGGATTGGGAGAGTAAGAGGTAGGGTGCTACAGCTGGATACAAAGTTAATAAACTGTAATATATAAATAAATTAATTAAAAAATAAAATTCAAAATTATATTGTTTCTTCCTATATTTAGCACAATGTCTGGAAATATACTTTTTAATATGTTACAGTCTTCACTGTGCAAATAAAATCAAATAATATTTTATTATAATGAAATAGCTTCATGGGAAATATAATTAGGTCAAATCTACCAAATTTTTAGTGATGTTATGGGAAAATTGAGAAAGAAAAACCTCACAGGGACAGATCTGGTTATCAGGACCCAAGTCTGAACTTTCATCTTGGCCCAGGTTCTAAGGTCAGTGGAATTCCCTGCAGTCCAGTCAGCTGAGCTGGTGTCCTCAGAGTAGAAAGAATACTTCTTTCTGTTATGAGACTTTCTTTGGGGAGCTATGAACAAATAAAATATCTATTCACCCAAGATAGTGTGTTAATAACAGGAAAAATATTTCCACCTGGATTTAGCTTAGTAAGAAAGAAAAGAAAGAAAGAAAGAAAGAAAAAAGAAAGAAAGAAAGAAAGAAAGAAAGAAAGAAAGAAAGAAAGAAAGAAAAAGGCAACCAAAGAAATAGTGTAGCATTTAGTAATTTATGCTTGGACCTGAAATCTCACTGTAAGACAAAATGGTAAATAAGAATCAACCAAAGCCCAATCTTGCCTGATGTTTTCCAGTTCTGCCCAGACTCACATATACTTAGACAGCACAGGGAATGCAAGTAGAGCCAATTACCAGAGGGAATTGTTATCTCTTTACCAAATGAATTAATTTTCATCTGAAGTCTAGAACGGAGGTTCATATGAACTTACAGACTGTGGCAAGATACACAGAGCCTGCACATCTGCACCAGAGGCGGATGCATTGAGAAGGGAAATATGAACAAGCCCCATTCCTATCCCAGAACCTAAGAAAAGATAGGTTTTCTCCAACAAAGTCTCACTGGGAATACAAGCCACACTTAACAGCAGGCCCCATAAATTCTTGAATATAATAAGTAAAACACGTGTGTAAATACAAAAGGAGTGATGTTACTAACACTGACATTTTTTTAACTTTTATTAATTACACTTTATTCATTTTGTATCCCCCCATAAGCTCCTCCCTCATCCCCTCCCGGTCCCACCCTCCCCCCCTTTCTGCATGCATGCCCCTCCCCAAGTCCACTGATAGGGGAGGTCCTCCTCTCCTTCCTTCTGATCTTAGTCTATCAGTTCTCATCAGAAGTGGCTGCATTGTCAGGGTTCTAGGTTATCTCCATGAATAGTCCTTGGTTGGAGTATGAGTCTCTGGGAAGTTCCCTGTGTTCAAATTTTCTTGTTCTGTTGCTCTCCTTGTGGAGTTCCCGTCCTCTCCAGCTCTTACTATTTCCCACTTCTTACATAAATTTTATTTCATTGAGAAAAAGTTGTATAAATGCACACTCTCCTTCCCACAAAATGTCTGTAACTTAAACAGCGATATGTATTGATATACACAAAATAGTTAAAAGACACAGAACCATTGAGGGGTCAGCAAAGTGTGTTCATGACTTTAATAATGAGGTGAGTTGTTATGAGAACTGAAAGCCAAATACAGGCAGCCATGGGAGATACTGTGAGGTTTATTTATCACAATTTGTTTACTTACTAAATATCATAGTAAGAGCAAAAAAAAAAAAAAAAAAAATCCACGTGACACTTAAAGTGCAAAACTCCATCAGTGCAAGCAGTATAGTCCTAATTTTTTTTTAACATATTGGCAAGGCAGAAAACTGTGTTTTCATCTTGCATTTTTTTTTTAGTTTATCATTATTATCAAAATCTAGGATTTTGTGCCATGCTTCAGCATTATCCAGAAATTGGCCTGGTACATTCTTAATTAACAGAGTCATTTAGAAAACCTTTATAGACTAAATACTATTAGTAAAGGATCTTTGCATGCATTGGTATGGAGCAATACTAAAGTCATGAGAGATTAGACAAGTGAGCACATCTAAAATTGAACTCTAAGATCTCTTCTCTAACCTGAACCTACTAGTTCCAAAACAAAATTTCACAACATTTGCTCATTCATTGTTTTATTTTAGAATTCTATTTGTCCTGACACTCATAGAGTTAACCCAGATTTTGCAAAAAGCTGTGTGTCACATGTGCCTTCAAAGATCTGAATGGAATTAGGTTCTGTCAGAAAAAGCTTTGAAACTTGACATCCCTTCAAACTAGGTGTATGACCTTGAGTGACTGCTGTTACTACCCTGAGGTAGAACAAAGCTGCTAATGAACTTGGAAAGATGGTCCCCTAGAGTCATCTTCACAAAGTACAATTAGGGAGAAGAAACAGGCCAATTAGTGGTGGGAAACCGTAATTGATTCACAGAGGCCTCAGGATGAGCAACGCTGCACTTTATCAATCATCCTATCAGTCAATCTGGCTTAAGGACAGAGAGTAACCAGTTGATTGCTTGTGTAAGGGCACTGACCATGGCTTCTTCTAGATATTAACTCCATGTCACCTGTTTATAAAGGGCTAGTCATCTGAGAAGCAGCAATTAACTTGAGGAAATGAAACATGGAGTTAAAAGTAAACAATTAAATGAATATTAAGATATAGTCTTGGCTGTGACTTAATGGTAGAGTGCGGGCCTAGAATATGCAAGACTCTAGATGCAATCGTTAGAAGATCAAGCACAAACTCACGTGAGCCTGTCAAACTTCATATACGTGAACATATACAAGAGAACCTAATGCTGTTCAATAGAGGGAAAGGATTGTTTAAAAGAACTTCCTCACATTGAACATGGAATTTGAATGGTGTGGTCTCTAATAGATTATAACAACAGAATTACTGTCATTATTCACATACAAAATGAATATCACCCAAGCTTTCAAGACAGTATATAATGAAATTCTGCTGAGACAATTACAGAGTTAAAAATAACCACTATCTGTATAATATGTTTTCAAGAATTAAATACAGTTAATACAGTGTGTCTGAACATTTTAACCAATTATGTTATGCATCATATGTCCTAAGCATGACTGCCACAGATACAGAGTGTGAAATGTTGACAATGAGCAGCCTCGCTCTTTAGTCCTGGTTCCATTATTCAGTGCTTTTATTTGTTGTATGTGTGAATTTTCTGTCATCTTCCTTTAATTCCACCATAAAGGGCCGTTAAAAAGACAGTGGTTGTTGTTCTTGTATCCTACCAGCATGGCTGGCCATGGGACATGGTTTGAAATTGAATTTCATTAATAGCACAGCAGCCTATTAGCGTCATCTCTGTATGAAAGCATGTCAGATTCATAGAGAACAAGCAGGGACCTGTCTGAGTTTGATCTCACAGGCACCGCTTCTTCTAAAATAAGTGAAAATGCTTAATCAAACCACTGGCCTTGATGCATCCTCTTTTTCTGAAGACGCACACCCCAGGTACATGGGTTTGTCTCATTTTTAGATACACATAATAAAACGGTCATTCTGAAAGTTCATTCATGTGCACCCGATACAACTGCTGACACAGGGGGCTTGCATTCTTTTAGAACATGGGCCACAGTAGGGGTTTGCAACAGGCTCTATTTGCTAGTCTGCTCACAATGGATCACAGACTAAGTCCTTTCACTCTAGGTTTCAAAATTGAACCACCAACCCTCAGAGAAATCTTTCATGTATTTCTTTTAAGCTTAGCTGCAAAAATAATGAGCAATTAGCTCTTGAAATGATGCACTGCTGTTTAGATGAACGACTTGTAGATATTTCAAGTAGCCTATTTGGATTGCAGAGAAAAGAAAAGAAGTCTACCTAGGATGAGCCTTCCTATTTAGTCTTCAAAGTCCTAGGTTGTTCACTCCCAAGCTGAGCTTCTGAATAAAATCATTGCTTTTAACCTCTATGAAATGTTGGGACTCTGTCAGAATCGTGTTTTTTAAGTTTCATTTTCTAGTGCCAAATTTTCATGCACTTTAAGTTCTCTCCAAGAAAATTAGAACCTCAATATAGCCAGCCATATTCCTTTTCTGTGGCTTAGTGTGATTAAATGAATTTGTTAGCAACCTTCAGCACACAGAGATTTTATTTCAAAACATAATATTGCAATTTTTGATGCCTTTTCAGGGAGCTAGTTAAGAGTACTGTCAGCTATTTGAACAAATGTGTCATCATAAATTAATTTAATCATATGACATATAGCACATCAGAAGCACTTTATCCCGGTTTATATTGTTTTGCAAGCTATGCTTAATGAATAGATTTACATTTGATTTTTTTTCCCTTTGTAGAAGGTGTGAATACCTTGAAGCTTTAAAATTAGGACACTAACATGTAACAAGGTTAGACCTAAAAAGGCCCAGTGAGTGAAAATTTTTAAGGCAAGAAAATTAAAGTCGATATTTTATGTATTAAAATTAACTCCTCTTTGTGACCAATGTTAAGTGTCTGCTGTAAAAGGCTTAAATAGTTGAAAATGTATCCTCTGGGAGGGTGGGTAGGATTGGGAGGGAATGAGGGAGCAGGCTCCACCTGGGATACAAAGTTAATAAACTGTAACTAATATTAAAAAAATTAAAAGAAAATGTATCCTCTTTGAATTTCTCTATACACCTTACTCTTTGCAATATGTGTTAATATTGCTTATGTTAATGCACCAAGAGAAGCACCACCAACCTCATTTGCCAACAACTGAGTGAGTGTGTATTGTCATCAACATAGCTATGTCAAGGACGCCAATGCCTGAGACTCATGGCAAGGGCACAGCCTTCCGCTGTCTGAACTTTGATTAACGACTGACCACTATCTAAAAGCAGTATAAGCAGAAAGATGATTGTTCTCCTACAGAGACCTCTTTGAGATTAGCAGAGCTACCTCTTCTTCAGGTCTATATAATAAACTTGACCCCTCATTTAGCTATAAATGATTTACAGGAAAACAAGACAAACACCACGTTTCTAAGTTTCTGGTGTAACTCCATCAGATCACAGGTCCTGGCAATTTGAGACTTTCTGTACATGTCCACTGGTTCTTCAAACCTCTGCTGCCCTAGTAGTGTCAGTTCCATGAACCATCCACTTATGGCATCCACACCATTTAGAAAATATTTTATAGAGTATTAGTGCTTTAAAAAAATGAAGACTCTCAAGATGGTTGAGTAGAAAAAACAATAAAAAAAAAAAAAAAAAAAAACACATACTCTCAAGCCAAATGACTGAAGTCCAAACCTAGATTCCACCCAGTACCTACTGGAAAAATAAAACCAGCTGCAAAATGTTATGTTATCTTCTAATTTCTAACTGTGTGGTCTGTCGCATGTACACACACACACACACACACACACACACACACACAGAGAGAGAGAGAGAGAGAGAGAGAGAGAGAGGGAGAGAATGAATAAAGTAAAGTATCACTAAGGACAAAGCAGATTCTCTTGGGAAGCAACAAACTCATTTTCAGCAGAAACTATTTATATCTCATCATTGCCTATCTTAAGATATAGCACCCACTCGTAGCAATGAGAACATTAACTTAATTGAACCAAAATGTGAGGGGTTTTTTTTGTTTTGGTTTTTTTTTTTTTTTTTTTTTTTTTTTTTTTTTTTTGTT
>NW_026591086.1:25933094-25985814 GCF_907164565.1 Psammomys obesus
TTTTTTTTTTTTTTTTTTTTTTTTTTTTTTTTTTTTTTTTTTTTTTGGTCTGGGAAGCTTTTTATGAAGCAGAGCAGGTGATAGCAGGACAGAAAATTGAATGAGGTTTTACAAACAGGTTTCTTTGCAATATGTTCTTTTATGAGTAACTACATATGATATCTTATCACTGTCATTATATAAAAATGTCTTTTTTTTTGTTTCTCTTAAATTCTCTTGACAGTCTTAGTCTGTTTGTAACAGAAACAGACACTGCCCTTGAATCCCAGCTGTCAGCAGAATGAGGAGTACGGACAATCCTCTGTGAAGCTGTGTGGCTTCACAGTATGTTCACAAAGGTACGACCGTGGTGTTGCTGGCTTCAGTGCTTCAGAGCAGGAGTTGTAAGCAAGAAAATCCATACACTCTGGCTCCATGTCCCCAATGCATGTATTTTAAGCTCCAGGGATGGATTCAGTTTGAATGATATAATGCAGATTTTCATAACTCAGAAATGCCTCTTTAGTGGAGGATGAAGGACAGAGAAAATTAGGAGCTCTTCAGGAGTGGGAGAGGGTGGAAGAAAATAGGTGAGGAGTAATGAAAGGATGGCACAAAGGTGCAGGGGGCTTAGCAACCGAGAGACCACTTCTTCACAGATCTGAGGTAAGGAGGAAAGTCTGTCAAGTAGGAAAGGAGCTGGTCCATTTATTCTGCACACAGAAGAGACTTTACATGCTTCCTATAGTGACTTTTCTAAGCCAAAAAAGAAAACGAGAGCATGGCAAAATGTACACACACAAAGAATCAAACAGAATAGTAAATCTGCCATTTTTACACATGACAGGACTTTAATGCTGAAAATTTCCTGACAAAGAGGATCAAGAGCAAGAGGCTCCTTCTCCTGCCTCCAGTAATAATCTCATGAATGCAGAGCTACAGGCACTGAGGGTCAGAGAATGCTGACATCTAGAAAATAAGTTTTTGGCTTCTCAAAGTTTTCAACACTGCAGATTGTTTCTACTTTGAGTATCTTTTTCCCCCCAAATGTTCATCTTTAGAGCCAAGTTCTCTAACTAGTTTCTTTACCATTTTCATTTAATTAACAGAAGTTTTGAAATTTTTGTATGTTTTTTTTTTTTATGATTTTACCAAAACCAATGATGGAATTCATATTATGTTAAACCTTAAACTCTCCAGAAGAAAGATTCAGTATTTAGAATACTAGAGTCGGTTAGTAGCTTGTCCCCACACTGTCAAAAGCAAGAAACATCTCTGTGGAATTTAAAGTTTTCTTCATCTCTCTCAGTATGGAATGGATATTTTTGGGCTGCACAGTGAAGTCCAAATAAAATAGAAAAGGCTCACACTGGAGCTAGGGGAAGGTTATGGATCTAACCCAGTGAATAAGGTATGTCGTTGCCCTCACAAACATCCTTCAGTTTTCCCAGATAAGAAAATAAACAAAAAAGTATAATAATATTCATGATTTGCAGCTTAATTGGATTGAGAAATGCCAACAAAATTAATAAAGTCTTTGGGGTTCCCAGAGACACTTCAAAGGAGCTATGACATAGGAGAGCATAATTTGAATAGTGTGTTTGTGTATCTGTGGATTGTCGTACCTGCTTACTAGAAGCAAATCTCTGAGGTACAGCCTTAGAGTATACGTCATGTGCTATTCCATTTTGCGTTTTCATTAGCTATGAGGTCGGTTGCTGTACTAACTACAGCAATAGACAAAAAAAACTCTTAAAATTTAGGGATTTTTTTTTCAATCAGTTTGTTCAAAACACCACAAATCCTGATTTGCCCAGCAAGAAACTTACTTTGGAATGATTTTTTTTTCTGTTTTTTATTCTTTTCCTGAAACACACAGCAAGAAATCAGAGTTAAACTTTTTTGTACTTCCTCCTTTAATCTTCCCTCTACTGATCCTTTAACATGTATCATTCACTCTTTTTGATCATCTCTTTGAAGTACATGCCTTCATATTCTACCTGTTAGAGAAAATGCATATTTATAGTTGAAAATATGAACAATTCTCGGAGAGCCAGGACACCATTCTTTCCTCTTTTTTTTTTTTCATTTTAAAAGTAGATAACAGGCATATTTACTAAACAGAGACAATTTTTAGATTTCTGAAGATTGAACTTGATTTTTTTATACACACAACTAACCCTTCAAGGAGATCTAAGTCAGTAATTTACAAAGCATTGAAAGATAAAATCTATTTTACATCATTATTATTAGTCTTCCTTAATTTACTTACAAAGATAAGAGCCTTTTGAATTTTGAAAGAACTACCTGGAAATATAAATATTTCTACAATAATCACTGGAGATGGTGTCTTCACACTTAATTTTTGAATTTTTCTTAGAAGAAGACATCACCAAAACCAAAATTCTCTATTTGCCTCTTTAATGTTCTCTAAACAAAATGCATTAAAAAAGAAGTTGAATGCTGAGCTCAGTGGCACAAGCCTGAAATCATATACATATGTTCAACATCATATATGTTCACACACACACACACACACACATATATATATATATATATGAGATTTCAAAATTTATTTCAATAATAGAATATTGAGTTCTTCATTTGAGTGTGCTAAATGTCCAGCAGGATGTAGAAAGGGAATCTTTGGAGCTGTCTAAAAGAAAAAAAAATGTTACAACACAGTCTAGTTATTTGCGTTTGTCTGCCAATATGAAACAGAACTGGTATTTTTCACTCTAGTTTTTACCTTTAGCGATGTCTGTATTACTCATTTTTAAATTTTTTATGATTAGAAAATTTTATTTTTTTAATATTATTTCAATTTATTGTTTGATAGTTTTATACAATGTATTTTGATTAAACAAATTATTGTCTTGCAAGGCCACTAATATCCACTTCTTTCCAATTTCACATTCCTTCACTAAACCTCTTAATGATGAAAATAACCAAAACCCATTCTTTCCATTTAGGGTTGACCAGTGATTTCTGAGCATGGGGACTTCTTATTTAGGGATAGGTCTTTGTAAACTTATATCAATCTGTACATGATATCCCAATTTACCTTAGTTCATATGGGCATCTGATTTGTTGTATCTGGAAAACACAAGTTCTTTAAATTCATCTCCTAACACTGGCTCTTACAATCTTGTCATTTCTTCCACATAGACCTTTGGGCTTTTTTGGTGAAGGATGTGCCCATAGATATCACATTTATGGCTGGAATAGTACAAAACCTCTTTTTCTTTGCATGTTAATCAGTTCTGATTTTCTGTGTTAATCGCCCTTGACTGAAAGAAGAAATTTATCTAATGGGAATGGAGAAATGAACCTACGTATCGGTATGGTAAACCATTAGGGGATTTTTTTATCTTTATGTCCATTTACAAAAATAATATTATTTTTCTCCTACGGGTTTCTCTTACGGACTATGAACTCTTTATCCACAGGTTTTTAGTTTAAATGACAGTGCCAGGTAGGGGTTCCATCTCACAAAACTGGCCTTAAATACAATCAAATAGGGATTGGTTATTTCCATAATACTGATGCAAATACTGCATTACTGGACATATCTGATCAGAGAACTCATTACTCTAGCATGCAACGGTCATACCTAAGTGAGGCTGAAAATTACTTTTCTTATTTGGTAGCATATGTAGCACTTTCTAATATTATAAATGTTAGGCTGTAGGAAAAAGGTTACCAGTTCAGTCCTAGCTAGACTTTTCCATGTTGAATGCCATAAGCATATGGTGTCTTCAATAGTAGCTTCTTACCCTCAACTGTGGTGAATAACCAATTATAGCATGGACTATAGCCTGTAATGTTTGAGCATAGAGTATGTGTGGTTCCACTTATCAATGGATCAGAGCATTGTAATTTGTTTCACTGGGGTTTCTTTTTCCGTGTGTGTGTGTGTGTGCACGCGCATGCACGTTCTACTCTTTTTTTTTTTTTTTTACTGTTTTATTTTATTTTTTATATTAATTTCAATTTATCCACTTTGTATACCAGCTGTAGAATTCTCCCAATCTCACCCTTCCTCTCTTCCAACCCCTCCCAAGCCCACTAAATGGGGAGGACCTCCTCCCTTTTCCTAACCCTAGCCTCTCAAGTCTATTCAGGACTGGCTGCATTTTCTTCCTCTGTGGCCTGGTAAGGCTGCTCTTCTCTCAGGAGAGGTGATCAAAGAGCCAACCATTGAGTTCATATCAGAGACAGACCATGTTCCCCTTACTAGAAAACCCACTTGAACACTGAACAGCCATGGGCTACATCTGTGAAGGGATTCTAGGTTATCTATTTGCATGGTCCTTGGTTGAACTATCAATCTCAGAAAAGAACACTGTGCCCAGACATTTTGGTTCTGTTGCTCTCCTTGTGGAGCTCCTTATACTTACCAAGCAAGTATAAGACCTGTTTGAAAAAAAAATCAAATATCTGAAGAAAGGAATTAAAGATATCAGAAGATGGAAAGATCTCCCATGCTCATGGATCAGTAGGATTAACATAGTGAAAATGACCATCCTACCAAAAGCAATCTACAGATTCAATGTGATTCCCATCAAAATACCAACACAATCCTTTACATAACTTGAGAGAACAAATTTCTATTTTATATGGAAAAGCAAAACAAAACAAAAACAAACAAACAAACAAAAAAGAATTGCAAAAACAATCGTTTACAACAGATAGTCTGGTGGTATCTCCATCCCTGATCTCAAGCTGTACTACACAGCAATAGTAATAAAAACTGCATGGTACTGGCATAGAAACTGAATGGTGGATCAGTGGAATTGAATAGAAGACCAGAAATAAACCCATGCCACTATGGAAACTTAATTTTTGACAAAGAAGCCAAAATTATATAATGGAAAAAAAGACAGCATCTTCAACAAATGGTGCTGTTCTAACTGGATGTCTACATGCAGAAAAAATTCAAATAGATCCATATTTATCACCCTGTACAAAACTAAAGTTCAAGTGGATCAAAGACCTCAACATTAAACCAGACACTCCACTCTCTTTTTTAACTTTTAAAAAATTTATTTATTTCTTAATTTACTTTACATCCCGATTGTAGCCCCAACCCTCCTCACCTCTCAGTACCACCCTACCTTCCTCACCTTCCTCCCTTGCCTCTTCCCCAGAAAAGGGAGCTCCCTTTTACATCCACCCCAGCTCAACAAGTTGCATCAGTACAAAGCATGTACTCTTTCTCTGTGGCCAGGAAGGCCATCCCACCAGTGTGAAGTGATCACAAAGCTGGCTAGTGAGTCTTTGTCAGATGCAATAACCACTTCTCTTCGCTAAAGGACTCACATGAAGCCTAAGCTGCCCATTTGCTACATCTTTGTAGGAGGCCTAGGTCCCGTTCCTTCCTGGTTCCCATAGATACTTTAGACTGAGCAAAGCCCTCTGGGCTTTGTAGGCTTAGCTTTTCCTCATACCTACTTTATTTAGGATTCTATTTCCCTTCTAAACCCCTGGCAACCTTAGGTAGGAGATGAGTAGGAAAAAGGGTTGTGGTCCTCTTTTATCTACTTCCTGTTGATTAGGGTCAATGGAGATTTAGGGGATTACTGGATTCAGTCTTTAGGATACCAGCAGTCCACACAGAGTAACAACACGAAGTAAGGAAAAACCACACGACTGAGTTGGATTGCCTAGACAAGTTCTCTGGAAGTTTTCTCTTTGCAAAGTCAAGTGTTGAAGCACAAAGATCAGTGCAGCGATGTTGATCCAAAAAGTGGTATCTCACTGTCTTTGGGCTTCTATATATGTCATCTCCTCAGAGTCAACCCACAGACGTTCTCTGCTGTCCAAAGTCATGCTCTTCTGCTGTGAGAGCTCACAGCAAAGCATTATGTGCCCTCTCACCAGCCAACCTGGGAAAAACTTAACGTGCCCAGATTGCAACAAAACATCACATGATAAAACTCAGTTTTCAAGGAAACTAGACTTTTCCAATTCATGGACCTCCTTATTTGGCCCTGTTGGTCTTTCTGTGGAGCTCCTATTTCTTTGAGGTCCTTTTCTCTTTCCCTCGATATTTCTTCAAGACTCCTTAAGCACTTACCAATGTTTGGCTGTGAGTCTTAACATCTGTTTTGAGGCACTGAAGGGTAGAGTCTCTCAGAATACAACTCTGCCAGGCTCCTGTCTGTCTTAGTAGAGTATCATTCATAGTGTCAGGGGTTGGCACTCTGCTATAAGATTGGTCTTTGGGACAAATGAAACAAACATTGAAAGTAGTAGAAAACAGGGAATAGGACAGGATCCTATCACAGAGGGCCTCTGAAAGACCCCATCCAGCAGGGTATCAAAACATATGCTGAGATACATAGCCAAACTTTGGGCAGAGTCCAGGAAATCTTATAAAAGAATAGGGAGATAGAAAGACTTAGAGGGAGCAGGAGCTCCACAATGGGAACAACAGAACCAAAACATCTTGGCACAGAGGTCTTTTTTGAGACTGATACTCCAAACAAGGCCCATGCATAGAGATAACTTAGAACTTCTGCAAGGAAATAGTCCAGGGCAGCTCAGTGTCCAAAAGGGTTCCCCAACAATAGGACCAGGGACCATTTCTGACATGAACTCATGGGCTGGCTCTTTGATCACTTCTACCTAAGTGGGGAGCAGCCTTCCCAGTCCACAGAGGAAAACAAAGAAGCCAATCCTCATGAGATCTGTTAGGCTAGGTTCAGATGGAATGGAAAGAGGACCTCCCTATCGTTGGACTGGGGGAAGGGCATAGGAGAAGTAGAGGGAAGGACAGTGGGATTAGTAGGGGATGGGAGAGGGGGCTACAGCTGGGATACAAAGTAAATAAGCTGTAATTATAAAAATAAAAAATATTTAAAAAAGATTCATCTTTTGTTGTGCCAGTCATTGTTGGGTATTCCCTCAATCTCTGCTCTACCTGCTCTATTTTTATTCCTGCACATCTTGTAGGCAAGGAAAATTTGGGGTTGAACATTTTTTTTATTGTTCATAGAAAATTTATTTCTGAAATAAAGAACATGAATAAGAAAAAAAAATGAAGACATCACAACCATTCTGCTATGTCATGCAGTTAGAAATGCAACTTCATACAAGATTTTGTTCCCTTCTTATATCAGAGAAAGCTCAGCGATGATAAAGAACATCTACAAGAGATTTGAAGACACATAGAGATATTTCAGGTATATTATTAATAAACTAATGCAATGAATGTTGGAAATACATTTTTTTTTGGTCAGGATGTTTTATTACAGCAACCAAAAAGCAAATGCATATGGCACTAGATATTTTCTTTCATCCATCCATCTATCCATCATTTATTCAAGATAGTCTCTCAACACTGTCTATGCTGGTCTTGAGCTTCTAGACACAAGACAGCTTCCTGCTTCAGCCTCCTAAGCAATACCAACTTTAGACCCAAGCCAGCAACAGAAACTTTTAATACATTAACATACAGTTCCATTCTGCTTCTTACTTGCTGGCTGTATCTGTTACTTTTGTTTTCAAACAGTATTGTTTTTTTTATTTATTTTATTTTTCTTATTAGTTACATTTTGTTAACTCTGTGTCCTAGCTGTATTCCACTCCCTCATTCCCTCCCCAACCCCACACTCCCTGGTCTCCTCCCTGCCCCTTTCCAAGTCCACTGATAGGGGAGGACCTCCTCCCCTTTCATTTGACCCTGTTTTATCAGGTATCTTCAGGGCTGGCTGCAAAGTCCTCCTCTGTGGCCTGACAGGACTGCTCCTCCCCTGGGTGGGGGAGGTCAAAGAGCCTGCCCTCGTGATCCTGTTAGAAATAGTCCTTGTTCCCCTTACTTTGGAGAACTACTTGGTTATTGAGCTACCACGGGCCACATCCGAGCAGAAGTTCTAGGTTATATCCACAGATGGTCCTTGGTTGAGTGTCAGTCTCAGAAAAGACCCTGTGCCCGGATATATTTGGTCCTTGTAGAGCTCCTATCCTTTCCATATCATACTAACTCCTCTTCTTTCATATGATTCCCTGCACTCTGCCGAGGGATTGGTTATGAGTCTTAGTGTCTGCTTTGAAACACTGCTAGGCAGAGTCTTTCAGATGCCTTTTGCGGTAGACTCCTGTCATACGTTCAATGCACATCACATCTGTCTTTCTAAATGAGGATTGATCATCTTACCCCATGTCCACTCTCTTGATTATCTTTTTTAGGTGTGTAGATTTCGTTATGTTTATCATATCTTGAAGGTCTATATAAGCGAGTATATACCATATTTGTCTTTCTCCTTCTGGGACACTTCACTCAGAATGATCTTTTCTAGATCCCACCATTTGCCTACAAATTTCATGATTTCCTCCTTTTTGATTGCTGAGTAGTATTCCATTGTGTAAAAAGACCACAATTTCTGTATCCATTCCTCTATTGATGGTCATCTGGGTTGTTTCCAGGTTCTGGCTATTACAAATAAAGCTGCTACAAACATGGTTGAACAAATGTCCTTGTTGTGTACTTGAGCAAATTTTGGGTATATACCTAGCAGTGGGATAGCTGGGTCTTCAGGTAGCACTACTCCTAATTGTCTGAGAAAGCACCAAATTGACTTCCAAAGTGGTTGTACCAGTTTACATTCCCACCAGCAGTGGAGGAGTGTTTCCCTTTCTCTACAACTCTCCAGCATGTCTTGTCACTTGAGTTTTTCATCTTGGCCATTCTGATGGGTGTAAGGTGAAATCTCAGGGTTGTTTTGATTTGCATTTTCTAATGGCTAATGAGGTGGAGTATTTCTTTAAGTGTTTCTCTGCCATTTGATGTTCCTCTATCGAGAATTCTCTGTTTATCTCTGTTCCCCATTTTTTAATTGGATTACTTGGTTTGATGCTTTTCTGCTTCTTTAGTTCTTTATATATACTGGATATTAGCCTTCTGTCAGATTGGTGAAGATTCTTTCCCAATCTGTAGGCAGTCGTTTTGTTTTGATGACAGTGTCTTTTGCTTTACAGATGCTTTTGAGTTTCATGAGGTCCCATTTATTGATTGTTGCTCTTAGAGCCTGTGCTGTTGGTGTTCTGTTCAGGAAGTTGTCTCCTGTGCCAATGAGTTCTAGGCTGTTCCCCAGTTTTTTTTCTAAATGATTTAGATTATCTGGTTTTATGCTGAGGTCCTTGATCCACTTGGACTTTAGTTTTGTGCAGGGTGATAAATATGGATCTATTTGCATTTTTCTGCATGTAGACATCCAGTTGGTCAAGCACCATTTGTTGAAGATGCTGTCTTTTTTCCATTGAATGGATTTGGCTTCTTTGTCAAATATCGAGTATTCATAGGTGTGTGGGTTTATTTCTGGGTCTTCTATTTGGTTCCATTGATCCTCCTTTCTGTTTTTATGCCAATACCATGCAGTTTTTATTACTGTTGCCCTGTATTACAGCTTGAGATCAGGGATGGAGATACCTCCAGATGATCTGTTGTTGTACAGGATCACTTTGGAGATTCTGGGTTTTTTGTTTCTCCATATGAAGCTAAGAATCTTTTTTTCAAGGTCTGTAAAGAATTGAGTTGGTGTTTTGATGGGAATTGCATTGAATCTGTAGATTGCTTTTGGCAGGATGGCCATTTTCACAATTTTAATCCTACCAATCCATGAGCACAGGAGATCTTTCCATCTTCTGATATCTTCTTTGATTTCTTTCTTCAGAGACTTGAAGTTTTTCTCAAACAGGTATTTCACTTGCTTGGTTAGGTTTACTCCAAGGTACTTTATGCCATTTGTGGCTATTGTGAAGGGTGTTGCTTCCCTAATTTCTCACTCAGCCCTTTTGTCTTTTGTATACAGGAGGGCTACTGATTTTTTTTGAATTAATTTTGTATCCGGCCACTTTGCTGAATGTGTTTATCAGCTTTAGGAGTTCTCTGGTAGAGTTTTTGGGGTCACTCACATATACTATTATATCATCTGCAAATACTGATAATTTGACTTCTTGTTTTTCAATTTGTATCCCCTTGATCTGCTTCAACTGTTTTATTGCTCTAGCAAGGACTTCCAGAACTATGTAGAAGAGATATGGAGAGAGTGGGCAGCCTTGTCTTATCCCTGATTTCAGTGGGATTGATTTAAGTTTCTCTCCATTGAGTTTGATGTTGGCTGTAGGCTTGCTGTATATTGCCTTTACTATCTTTAGGTATGTGCCTTGTATCCCTGATCTCTCCAAGACTTTAAACATGAATGGGTGTTGGACTTTGTCAAATGCTTTTTCAGCATCTAAGGAGATGATCATGTGGTTTTTCTCCTTCAGTTTGTTTATGTGGTGGATTACATTGATGGATTTCCATATGTTGAACCACCCTTGATGCCTGGGATGAAGCCTACTTGGTCATGGTGGATGATATCTTTGATGTGTTCTTGGATTCGGTTTGCAAGTATTTTATTCAGTATTTTTCCATCGATGTTCATAAGAGAGATAGGTGTGAATTTCTCTTTTTTTGTTGGGTCTTTGTGAGGTTTAGGTATCAAGGTGACTGTGGCTTCATAGAATGAGTTTGGTAGTGTTCCTTCTGTTTCTATTTTGTGGAATAGTTTGGAGAGATTGGAGTTAGCACTTCTTTGAAGGTTTGGTAGAATTCTGCACTGAATCCATCTGGCCCAGGGCTTTTTTTGGAGGGGAGACTGTTAATGACTGCTTCAATTTCCTTGGGAGATATAGGGCTATTCAGTCTTTCTACCTGATCTTGACTTAATTTTGGTAGATGGAATCTATCAGGAAAATTGTCCATTTCATTTAGATTTTCAAATTTTGTGGCATATAGGCTTTTGTAGTATGACCTAATAATTGTTTGAATTTCCTCAGTGTCTGGAGTTATGTCCCCATTTTCATTTCTGATTTTGCTGATTTGGATAGATTCTCTCTGCTTTTTAGTTAGTTTGGCTAAAGGTTTGTCTATCTTGTTGATTTTCTCAAAGAACCATCTTTTTGTTTCATTGATTCTTTGAATAGTTTTATTTGTTTCTAATTGATTGATTTCAGCTCTGAGTTTGATTATTTCCAGCCGTCTGCTCCTCTTGGGTGTATCTGCTTCTTTTTTTTTTTCTAGGGTTTTCAGTTGGGCCATTAAGTTGTTTGTATGTGATGTTACATATTTCTTCTTGCAGACACTTAGTGCTATAAATTTTCCTCTGAGCACTGCTTTCTATGTGTCCCATAAATTTGGGTATGTTGTGCCTTCGTTTTCATTGAATTCTAGGAAGTCTTTAATTTCTTTCTTTATTTCTTCCTTAACCCAGCTGTCATTGAGTAGTAAGTTGTTCAGTTTCCGTGTGCATGTCAGCTTTTTATTGTTTCTGTTGTTGATGTCCAGCTTAATTCCATGGTGGTCAGATAGTATACAAGGGATTATTTCAATCCTTTTGTATCTGTTGAGGCTTGCTTTGTGACCCACTATATGGTCTATTTTGGAGAAGGTTCCATGAGGTGCTGCAAAGAATGTGTACTCTTTTGAGTTTGGGTGAAAAGATCTGTTGACATCTATTAGGTCCATTTGATTTAGGGATTCTGTGAGTGCTTTTATTTCCCTATTTGGTGTCTGTCTAGTTGAACTGTCCCTTGATGAGAGTGGGGTGTTGAAGTCTCCCACTATTAAGGTATTAGGATCAATGCATGATTTAAGCTTTAATAATGTTTCATTTACGAATGTAGGTGCTTATATAATTGGGGCATAGATATTCAAGACTGTGTTGTCCTCTTGGTGGATTTTTCCTTTGATGAGAATATAGTGGCCCTTCTTATCTTTTTTGATTAACTTTGGATGAAAGTCTATTTTATTAGATATTAGGATGGCTACTCCAGCTTGTTTTCTGGAACCATTTGCTTGAAAAACATTTTTCTAGCCCTTTACTCTGAGGTAGTGTTTATCTTTGTTGCATTGGTGTGTTTCTTGGATGCAACAGAATGTTGGATCCTGTTTCTTTAACCATTCTGTTAGTCTGTGTCTTTTTATTGGTCAGTTGAGTCCAATGATATTGATAGATAATAGTGACCAATGCATGTTAGTTCCTTTTGTAATGGAGTCGGTGATCTTACCCTGTTTCATTGCTTGTTTTCTTTTCATTTTTGTTGGGATATTATCTGTATGCCCTGTTTTCTTGGATGAAGTTGTTTTCGTTGGATTGGAGTTTTCCTTCTAGTATCTTCTGTAGGGTTGGTTTGCTGTGTAGATATTGCGTAAATTTAGTTTTGTCATGGAATACTTTGTTTTCTCCATCTATGTTGATTGAAAGCTTTGCAGAGTATAGTAGTCTGGGTTGCCATTTGTGATCTCTTAGAGTCTCCATGATACTTGCCCAGGCCCTTCTGGCTTTCATAGTTTCTGATGAGAAGTCCGGTGTGATTCTGCCTTCATATGTTACTTGGCCTCTTTCCTTGCTGCTTTTAATATCTTTTCTTTGTTCTGTAGATTTAGTGTTTTGACTATGATGTGACGTGATGTGTTTCTTTTCTGGTCTAGTCTATTTGGTGTTCTGCAGGCCTCTTGTATATTTATGGACATCTCTTTCTTTAAGTTGGGAAAATTTTCTTCTATGATTTTCTTGAAAATATTTTCTGGACCTTGGAGCCTGGAGTCTTCTTTTTCATCAATTCCTATTTTTCTTAGATTTTGTCTTTTCATAGCATCCTTGATTTCTTGGATATTTTGTGACTGGAACTTTTCTGACTTTACTTTTTATTTGAGAGAAGTATCAATTTCTGCAAGTGTGTCTTCAGCTCCAGAGATTCTCGCTTCCATCTCTTGGATTCTGTTGGTGATGCTTATTTTTGTGGTTCCTGATCTTTTCTCCAAGTTCTCCAGCTCAAGGGTTTTCTCAGTTTGTGTTTTCTTTATTGATTCTAATTCTGTTTTCATGCCTTGCCCCATTTCTTTCATCTGTTTGAATTTGGATTCCTGTCTCTCTACGATGGTATCTATTTCTTTGTTCATTTCCTTTTTATATGCCACTAATTTTATCTCTACTTGTGCCTCTATTTGTTTGGCTATGTTTGCCTGTGTCTCTTTTTAAGGATTTTGTCTATTTCTTCTTTCTTTACCTCCAATTGACTGGCCAACTCTTTGAAAGATTTGTTCATTTCCTTCTTATGAGCCTCAAATAATTGGGTAAGCATTGCTTTAAAGTCATTTTCCTGTGCTTTTGATGAATTGGAATATCCATCTATTTTGGGGTTTGCTGGTGAAGTCATGATGTCCTGATTTATGTTGGAAGTGTTCTTTCGTCTACCCCTGGTCATTGGCTTATCTGAAACCTTCCCTGTTTGTTTTTGGATCCTGCATATCAGACTGCTACTGTCTCTCTCTGGCATCTGGAGAGTTTTTCAGGAAGCTGAGAGAGGTCCCTGTACCTGTGGAAGAAAATTACTCAGGCGCTAACAGGGCTAATTCAGGTGTGCGTGCTCACTCGTGTGTATGTTTGTGTGTGTGTGTGTGTGTGTGTGTGTGTGTGTGTGTGTAAGTGTGCATGGACGTGTGTCTCGAGGGACAGAGTGATGGATAATGTTGAACCCTTGAGTGTGTGGGAGGAGCTCTGCACTGTATATGTTGCAGGTGCTAGTGATGATAGCAGCACAATTTCTGGCATTAACTGCCTTAACTCCTGAATTAGACCCACAGAGCATGAACTTCAATGTCCCAAGTGCCTCTCTGTTTCCCAAAGTGGGTATGTGGGTGGGAGGGGGTTCGATGCCTGGCTTCTGTTTTAGAAGGACCCAGAATCTGGGGATCTGCAGATTCTCAAGGGTGCACTCACTTACAGGCAGGTCACTTGGCAGAGATCGGGGTATCTGGGAGGATCTCTGCTCTTTGGTTTGGCCCTGTTCTTTGATGTGCTCCGCCAGCTCAGTGCTCCTGTCACAGCCAGGTTATGAGGTCCTGCTGCAGTGTCAGTGATCTCGATTCTGCAGAGCTAGTGTGGCGTCTAGCAGACTCAGGCCCTGGGTGGATGGTGTACCCGCTGCCAGCCGCCGCGTGAATCTGGGACTCCGAGATGGGTATTTTTGTGAAATCTTAGGTCTGGTTCATGCTCCAAGTCCTCCAAGCTCTCTCCTCTCCTTCTGCTCTCCTTGTGCTCTGCTCTCCTCACGCTCCTCCCGGGGTTGAAGATTTGGTTGGTGGATCGGAGTTCCCTTCCGCTGCATCTACAAGGAGGCTAATCTAGTTAGAAGGTGTTGTCTTCAGTCTCTATGATCTCTGCTACTAAGAGTCACTGCTTAAATCACCTGGAGAGGTGGCTCAGTGGTTAAGAGCACTGTCTGCTCTTCCAATGGTCATGAGTTCAATTCCCAGTGACCACATGGTGCCTTACAACCATCTATAATATGAACTGATTTCCCCTTCTGGGAGGTGTAATTGCAGATAGAAGACTCATATACATAAAATAAATATATCTTAAAAAAAATTCCCTTCCTTACCTGACTTAGGTCTCCAGCTTTTCACAGAGATATCCCCACCCTCTGTTTCTCTTTTCCTTACAGACCTTCTGTCTTCTCCACAAGTAGACCAACAAAGCCAAAAATATGGGTCCAGGGGTCCTACAGAGGCTGATGAATTAACCAAGGACCATGCATAAAGAGGACCTAGAGACGCTGCTTAGAATTAGGCCATGGGCAGCTCAGTCTCCACATGGGTTCCCTAGTGAGGAGAGCAGAGTCTGTCTTTGACATGGACGCAGTGGCTGGCTCTTTGATAACCTCCCATTGGTGACATGGCCAAACTTGAACACAAAGTATCCAGGCAGTCCTGATGAGACCAGACAAGTTAGGGGGGAAGGAGGACCTCCCCTATCAGTGCACTAGGGGAAGGACATAGGGGGAAAAAAGGAAGAGTGGGTGGGAATGGGAAGAGAAGAGGGAAGAGGCTACAGCTGGGATACAAAGTGAATACATAGTAATATAAAAAATCAATAAAAAAGAAAAAGAAAAAGAAAAAAATAATTAAAAGGAAAGAAATTATTGTCATTTAAATATAAGTAATTTCCTGAAAGCTAAGATTTCAAGCTCAAATATTTAGGAATTAGAGAATAGCTGAACAGAACTCTGTGTCTGAAACTATTCCACCTGGGATTGCATAGATCAATATTGAAGTCTTTCAACTACCTAGTGAAATTTCATCAATCTACAGAATCAGTAAGCCTTTATTTGATATTTATCATGGGTGTTCTTTCATATTATAAGCACAGAATCATATTTTAAATAATGCTTAGTGTAATCAGTAAAATGAAATGCATCACTAAGTTTACTATGAGATAAAAATTAAGTTTGGGCTGACAAGAGGATTTAGCATAACAGCACTTCCTGCACCATCTTCATGACCTGAATTCAATCCCTGGATCCCACTGGAGAAGAAGAGAACCAATTCCCAATTGCTACTCTTTGACATTGACTTATGGAGGAAGAGGAATAAAAAATTCATAGTTCTACTAGGAAAGGAGGTGTCATTTTGAAATAAAGTGTAAAAATTCAGCTTGGCTGTAGTGTAATCGACATACATATGATTCATGCTATAAGACTAGACATTATTTTTTTTTTAACTCTTAGTGAGTTAAAATTGATTGGAAAACATGTTCATAAATGACTCAAGATGAGAAGAAAGCCAGTTAGAAGAGTAAATGACTACAGTAGACTAGAGTAAAAACTAGAGCTCTAGTGTTAGAATTCCCACGTAGTAGTCAAATATAAGATCACTAAGGGGAGATAAAAGAGAGGTATGCCATTCGCTGTGAATAGAAATTAAAAGCAATAATTGCCAAAGATTGATAATGGCTTAAAAATAAAGCACAGAGTGGTCCAAGTTATTGCTAATAAACAATCAAGAACTCCTGTCAAATAATGGGTTTAGCAGGCAAAAACACTATAGAGCTATGATCTCTCTATAGGAGCCTGTGAAAGAAAAACACCTATGTGAAAACCCATTATTTCATGAATAAATGAAGAACAAAACTAGTATCAGAATGCAGGAAATTATACTAATTCAGCATATCTTGACATTTATTAAGAGCTATTCCCATATCAGCTCCAAATTAGGCTTTTTATAAACTTTGATTCTTGAATATTTAATAAAAGTCTAAGAAGTAGGTATTCTATGTTCATTTCCTACAAGAGAACTCAAATGTTAAGAAAGGAAATATTAGTCTATATTTTATGACATAGAAAAACAAGCAGTAAAATTACAGGAATCTTATTTGTAAACACTCTTTCTGGATAATATGATAGATACAAGTAAGGATATTTTTGCTGTAATTAATAGTGTATCATCGAGCTCTAGTAAATGGTTGATTGCATCTAAAGAGAAAGGCGAGGTAGTTTTATATTTTATACCATGCTCATCCTCATGCTCAACCCCCTCATCAACAATCAGCACAACAAGGATAGGAAGGATTCCCCATGGAGACTGGGATAGAGAAGTATGGCCATGTGCAGGAAGGTGGCCAATAAGAGAAAGTGTTCTGGGAATGGAGTTAGGATTCTGGGAAACACACAGCTCATCACTAGGGAAGTTGATGTGTGCTTGAAATCTTGCTTCCTTGCTTGCTTCTACTTATTTCCTCCTTCCTTTATTCATGTTTCCTTGTCTTCCAGGAATAGCAAAGTCTCATGGGGTAGACATGTTTATTAGAACAATTACTCATCAGGAAAAGACTGCTTCTAGCAAAAATAATCACTCCCTGAGAACTAGCTTTTTCTTCAAATGGCAAGGGGTTTCTAAGGTCATCCCAGAGAAATAAAGCAGACATCAACTGATGACCAGAACCATGCATATAATATCTCTTTTTCTCTGTAAATTCCTGTCCCATTTCAACAAAAATCTCATGTCAGAACTCCATAAACGGACTTTGGTCACTGAATATTGCTATCCGTTCTCCACAGTGTAGTTACATTAAAAAAACAAAACAAACAACAACAACAACAAAAAACTTTCTTTGTCTGGCTGTATCCATCACATAACTATAAACAGTCTGCTGGGACAGGAGGCTAAGGCCTACTGGGATGACTTGGAGCTGAGGCTTCTGCTTTAAAATGTCTGTTACATTCTGAAGAAAAGAGATTGCAGCTAGTAAAAGACAAAGACAGTTTAGCACAAGTATGAAGCCTCCATTATGGTTCTCTATGTTCAGAAGTATAGATGTTATGTGAAATTCTAGAAAATTATAGTAACACCCAAATAATCCTAGGTAATTAAAGATTAAAGGAATGATCTTGAAGGAATAATTATATCAGCATAAGAGAATTAAGAAAATAAAAGGAAGGAAGACAACAATTTATCAATAACAAAGACTATAATAAGATCTGGGGAATTAGAAACAATACCATTTTACTACATGGACAACACAATGGAAAAATATCCAAAAATTTGTGGTTACAGTCATGTTTATAGATTGTATTTTGTTCCTTACATGATTACCCTAGTTCATATAATATTCTTAAATAATAACAGCAGTGTATCACAAATTCAACTAACATAAATCTTAACTTGTCATGTGCCACTGCCTGTGGTAGAATCTATAAAACAAAGGAAGAACAAAGAACAATTTCGAGCTTTTACTTGTTCATTTAGGACTCTACACAAAAGTAGACATCTATGGTAATATATGAGAGTAGGGAGCATTCCTTCTACCAGTCCATGGAATGATGCGTGTTAGTACCACTTAACTGATGAGTCACAGGAGTCCATAAAGATAAGATAGGCTTTAGTCTCAGAATTATATTGTATCTGGGTATATAAAGTCATACATTGTATTTCACAGAAATTTGTGATTCAGAAAATAGTAACTCTAAAGTTGGAAACTAAAAAAAGAACTGGAACGTTCTGGGAATTTTGGTCTAAATTTACCATTCAACTTTGGTTCTATATAGAACTGTGAATCATAGACCTATTTTAAATAGAATTGTGACGTAAACAGATAGACATTTTTAGAAAGATTACTTTGTAGGCAATGCTAAGGCCAGACTGGACATGATGAATTCCAGAAACAGAAAGACTGTGATGATTTCAAAGTGCTGCATTGGACACTGGATGAAAGAGAAATTCAGGGATTTAGCAATAACCAAAAGATTACTCACATACTAAAATATGACTATTTAAAGAGTATATATTTATGTTTAGACTATAAATCTTGTTTGTGATCCTATCACATTGTAATGCATATGTACTCCTTTTAACCAAAGCAAATCACATGTATGCTTGTGTACACCCTACATCTGCATTGTTAAAGAAACACTATTCACTTCTAGGTAGAGTCTTTCAGATGCTTTTTGTGGTAGACTACTGTCATAAGTTCAATGCACATCCCATTTGTCTTTCTAAATGAGGATTAATCACCTTCGCCTGTGTCCACTTTCTTGATTATCTTCTTTAGGTGTGTAGATTTCATTATGTTTATCATATCTTGTAGGTCTATATAAGCGAGTATATACCAAGTTTGTCTTTCTCCTTCTGGGATACTTCACTCAGAATGATCTTTTCTAGATCCCACCACTTGCCTGCAAATTTCATGATTTCCTCCTTTTTGATTGCTGAGTAGTATTCCATTGTGTAAAAATACCACAATTTCTGTATCCATTCCTCCGTTGATGGACATCTGGGTTGTTTCCAAGTTCTGGCTATTACAAATAAAGCTGCTATGAACATGGTTGAACAAATGTCCTTGTTGTGTACTTGAGCAAATTTTGGGTATATACCTAGGAGTGGTATAGCTGGGTCTTGAGGTAGCACTACTCTTAGTTGTCTGAGAAAGCGCCAGATTGACTTTCAAAGTGGTTGAACCAGTTTACATTCCCACCGCAGTCTGTTAGGCCACAGAGGAGGACTTTGCAGCCAGCCCTAAAGATACCTGATAAAACAGGGTCAAATGAAAGGGAGGAGGTCCTCCCCTATCAGTGGACTTGGAAAGGGGCAGGGAGGAGACCAGGGAGGGAGTGTGGGGTTGGGGAGGGAATGAGGGAGCGGGATACAGCTGGGACACAGAGTTAACAAAATGTAACTAAAAAGAAAATAATAATAATAAAAAAAAAGTTAAAAAAAAGAAACACTATTCAGAAATATAAATTAAATTTCAATGCTAGGAATCTCTTTCAACATTTATAGGAAACACCTTAAAGTTGGAGAATTTATGATTGGAGGAACAAATCAAATTATCAGATGTTAGAAGATGACTCTCAAGTGACATACCCTGTACATCTCTGCACGAATTGAACCTGTTTTTGGACTTAATTGTTCATTTTGGGAATTTGAAATTTCATGGCTAGAACCCACCCAACCCCACATGTTTTGTTGTTGTTTGTTTTTACAGATTGTGTAGAAAAGTAAGGAGGATCTAAGGAACTAAAATATTGAAAAAAATATTTGTTGTCCATTCATAAAATGATAGTCTTTAACAATAAGACAGAGCAATAAGTGTTAAATGCTATGATCCTAACTAAAGCACACATCTTCTCACAGCTCAGGTCTCTAATCCAAAGTCAAAGCATTTGGTTCAAATTAAAACAAAACAAAACATCGTCAGTGTCTTGCTATGTATCAATCATTGAACAACACCAAGACCCCTAAGGCTTAATAGGAGATAAGAGGCCATGGAATTCTGTCATTCATGTAAACAGTACATTAAAAGAACACAGATAGAGAAAGGGCATGGTTATGTTTTACATAAAAAATATGGTATATGCAAAATAATACAAGTTCAAAATCTAATATTTAATTAGAAATAATAGTCATAGTAATATTATCTCAGAGTTCATATGATAAAATTATTCTAATAAGAATTTTTTAGAACAAAATATAAATTAATGTTATTTCATATGGCTAACGAAAGTGAACATATTTTGAAACTTAATAATACTATGATAAAAAGACTACATCTCCTTAGATAGTCTTTTGACCACCACACACACATTCTACTGTATTTTTGCTTCACTCCTAATAAACAAAACTTACTTATTCCATTTCAAATACTGAAAATGGAGACTAAGTGTGAAACATTGTTCTTAGAATTACAGTAATTAGAATAATTCCTCTTCCTCTTCTTTCATATGATTCCCTGCACTCTGCCCAATGTTTGGCTATAAGCCTCAGCATCTGCTTCTATGCCCTGCTGGCTAGACTCTTTCAGAGGCTCTCTGTGTTAAGCTCCTGTCCTGTTCCATGTTTTCTTCCTCTTCTGATGGGTATCCCATTTGCCTTTCTGAACTAGGACTGATCATCTTACGGGTCCTCCTTCTTGCTTAGCTTCTTTAGGTGTATAGGTTTTATTATGTTTATCTCATATTTTATGACTATTATCCACATATAAGTGAGTATATACCCTGTGTGTCTTTCTGATTCTGGGATACCTCACTCAGGATGATCTATTTTAGTTTCCACCATTTGCTTGAAAATTTCATGATTTCTTGATTTTAATTGCTGAGTAGTAATCCACTGTGGAAATGTACCACAATTTCTGTATCCATTCCTCAGTTGAGGGACATCTGGGTTGTTTCCAGAGAAAGACCTGAAGGGGACAGGAGCTCCACAAGGAAAGCAACGGAACAAAAAAAGATGGGCACAGAGTTCTTTTCTGAGACTGATGCTCCAAAGAGAACCCCTGAACAGATGTAGCCCATGGCAGCTAAGTATCCATGTGGGTTCCCTCATAAGGAGAACAGGGACTGTCTCTGACATGAACTCAGTGGCTGGGTCTTTGATTACCTTCTCTTCAGGCGGAGAGCAGCCTTACCAGGCTACAGAGAAAGACAATGCAGCCAGTCCTGATGAGAACTGATAGGCAAGGTTCAGATGGAAGGGGAGGAGGATCTATCCTTTCATTGTACTGGGGGAGGGACATGGGAGGAGAATAAGGAGAGAGAAAAGGATTGGGTTGGATGAGGGAGGGGGTAACAGCTGGGTTATAAAATGAATAAATTGTAGTAAATAAAAAAATAAAAATAAAACATGAAAAAAGATATTTCTTCCCGAATCTGATTAGCCTTATTGTCCTTTCATTTAGATTTTAAAACTATTGAGAATAAAAGAAAGTATATAGGTGGATTTGAGTGAAATAAAATAATGTTCATATACATAATAACAGTTAAGGAAAAAAGGAGCCATGCATTTGAAAGAGAGCAAGAAGTAGTTTATGGGAGGACATGGAGAGAGGAAAGAGAAAAGGAAAATGATGTAATTATATTATACTCCCCCCAAAAAAACTAATTGAAAAGAAAGGCATATTTGTGACAATATTGTCTATCAAGGAGATTGCATTCATTCACTCTACTTGCCAATGTTAAAAGTGAGAGTTGTATTCTTTCTCGTTTTAGTTTTTATTCATGTTGGCACAAATGCAAAAATAAAAAATAAAAATAATAATCTGCTCAGCTCTCTGAGCTCTTTACAAGCAGCCATGGGATGTCAGACATGCAGAGAAGAGCAGCATGCCCCAGTCACAGTTCAGGAGCAATTACTGTAGATGACAGTGTTTACTCTCTCCAGGAGATGTCACTAAAGCCTGGCAAGGACAAGTTTCACCAATTTGTGACAATTATAAAACTGGAGAAGGTGGAGGCTGTTGGGGATATAATGCTCCTCTCACACTGAAAATATATTTGTCCATTTGTAATTTGGTTAGCCTCTAAGGAAATGGAAAAAAAAATGTATAACCTGCCATTTAAGAGATCTTTTCCTTGCTCATCAATGAAGGCAACTTTTATCTACTTTCATAGATATACTGTTTTTAAAAATGGGAAAAAGAAAGATCATGGCTGCTGTGTACTAATGTAAAAACATTTTTGCTTTTGCTAAAGAAAAATGTCAGGGCAAGAGTTCATTCATAAAATTTGTGATGTCTGGGTTTTAAATTTTATTTTTTTAATTAAAATATGAAGGGACACCTAAATAATTCAGGCTGTTTCCAATGTTATTGGATGTCCTCTATAAACTAACGATAAGATCCTATTGTTTTAGGAAAATCTATACAACTCACCAAACATGGAAAAGTCAAATTGGTGCCTTCCTAGAGCCTTCAAAAATCTAACTAATCTTTCTGGTACTGAAAGGTACTGAGCCCTCTAATAAAGAAGAGAGCTAAACACTAACACAGTTACAAACACTCTGATCTACAATGGTGACTTGCATGCAAAATGTGCTAGTATATTTGTGACACAAACTTGTGATATTAAGCAACCAATAGGTGATTGGATTGAAAGTCCACTACATGAGATGAAACCCATCTGTGACACTGCCTGATGGCCAAGAATCAAAGACAGCCCAGGGAATTAGGAGAAAACCAAAAACTACTCTTCTACTAAAGAACCTAGCCCTGCCCTCCAAAAGACTTCTAACTACATTCTGCTCTACTCATAGATCAATGCCTTTCTCCACCATCATCAGAGAAACTTTCTTCTGAAGAAGATGGGAATACATACAGAGACTCACAGCTGAAAAATGTACAGAGAATGAAAGACCTTGGGAAGCTCAGTCCTAAATGGGATGTTTCTATAAGGTCCCTTTCCTCATGGTTCAGGGATCTCTGTAGAAGAGAAGGAAGAATAAGAGCCACAGGGGATGGAGGACACCAAAAAAAATACAGCCTTCTAAACATCAGGAAAGATGCATATATGAACTTACAGAGATTGTGGCAGCAGACACAGGGGCTTCTTTTGTACTAGACATGGTCCAAGCTTTGAGACAAGTTTTATTCCCTAACCCAGAAGTTATTTCAAATCAATAACCACTTGCAAATGAAAAATTAGTGTTTTCCAACAGTTTCAAACAAGATTCAAGCCACTCTTCATGGCAGGTCCAATACCAGATGTAGATGTCCAATACACACACGCACACAGAAACACACACACAGCCTGAAAAAAAATTCATGTGGCAGGCATAATCTTCATTACAGAATGCATTAATTCTGTGAAGATAGTTATAATATTAGTAAGTGATATAATTTAATGGGACCACTGTGATATATGAAGTCTGGCTTTCAATGAAATGCCACCTTGCAGTCCATAACTGTAAATATGATCATATCTGTGAGAATCGAGCAAGAACAATACCTTGACAGTGAAACTTATCATAGATATACAAAGATGATTAACTTATGCAGCTATTATATCATCTGCCTAGGCAGAGAGGATTAAAAATAGTGTAAAAGATGAAAAATATATGGAAAATGAATCAGATATTTGAACAACATGAAGGAACTGGCTTGGGCTAGTAAGTGGATGTAAGGTTGAACACATAGATCTAGTTTTAGTTGGTTACTCTTGGTTCTATACTAGTTTGAGAATCTCATAATATCATTTGTAATTCATATTGCACAGTGCAATACATTTTTCATATCTCAGCTACTAATTTTACCTTCAGTACTTTATGGACAACATCTGTTTCAGTACCAGAAGAGAAACTGACTTTTGAACCTAATTAATAGTGTTCTTTATGGGTGACTTAAGTGACTTTCACACAGATTTTGCTTATGCTAATGTACTTTACATTCTCAATTTAGAGCTGCATCTATACTTAGCTCCAAACACATTTATAATGTCTATGCTGCCTTTTAAAAAGACATACACTTCAAGTTAGAAACATCTATTTCCTGAAAATGAGAAATTCAGAGTCAAATAGTATGCCCTTTTATATCTTTGGAGGAAATGATACATAGTTGTGCTAAGATGAAAAACAGAAAATAATTCTAAGTTACATTTCAATTATCAACCAATATTTTACCATATTGCCCAGAAAATGTCTTCTTGTCATGAGGTTTGAAAATTGTCTTTAAGTCCATCCTCGAACAAACAAGCAAGCAAGCAAGCAAGCAAGCAAACAAACAAACAAACAAAAAAACATGATAAAACATTGTAAAGACACATTTGGAATGCAAAGCAAAGCATTTTTGTAAGTCATGTCTCTTCTTCAGAGTTCTGCTATAAGTCATTCCCATCAAAATATTTTGGGTGTACTTTAAAATTGAAAAAAAAAACAGACACATGCACACACAAATGCATATATGCACATATAGGCACACACATGGCACACAGGTACATGTATTCATGCATACATATATCCAAAGAAGAAAAAGTCTTGTGCAATAAGGAGAACATGACTTTGACAAGAAAGCACTATCAAAAATGGGTACTTTCCAGATTTCTCACATTTTCACTTTCCTCATTTTCTTTCCTTAGTTACTTCAAGGAAATTATAACGATTATGGTAGTTTCTTAATTGTAGGACACAGCCATAAGGAAATAAGATTCTCCCTGTAGCACTGAACTCCTTAGCGCCGTCTCCCAACAATAGAAATGCCAAACTACTTACATTGCATGCAAAATGTCTTATCAAGAAATTACACTGAAATTCATGTAAAGTTTTGTACAGTTAGGCAAATTGGTAATGGCAAAACAAATTAAAACTTTTGTGGGCTTCAAATGCAAATGAAAAATCCATGTGAAAAATAATAAGTAAAAAAATAAAAGGTGTTTTATATATGTAATGGTGATATTTAACTACTATCTATTCCACATTCAAAACTATAAAAATATTTATGTATGTATGAATTATTGATCAGACTGTTTTATTTTAATAATACTTAATGTATCAGAATATTAAAATAAATGAATTCTTGTGTTCTAAATTTATACCAGATTTACTGTTCAAGATATGCTTTCATTTCACTCAGCTTAAGTAAACTGTTTGTAGATTTCTGTTTTAAAATTTTATTTATATATGAAGAATAAAATGCATACATGAAATTTAGTCTTTCCCAATCCTTCCCCCTACTCTTCCACAAAGACACACTGAACTCTGTCTATTGTTTGGCTGTGGGTCTCTGTACCTATTTCATCAGCTGTTGGATAAAGCCTCTCAGAAGACAGTTTTGCTAGTCTCCTGTTCTATAAACATGGCAGAGTATCATTACTACTATCAGGGCTTGGCTCTCCCCTGCGGTTCTCAAGGTAAGCCTGTCATTGGTAGGATATTCATTCAATTTCTGCTCCATCTTTATCCTGGCACTACTTGTAGGTAAGACAAATTTTGGGTTGAAGGTTTTGTGGGTGGGGATGGTATCCTCTTCCCTCCATTGGAAGTCCTGTCTGGCTATAAGAGATGGCCTTTTCAGGCTTCATGTTGCCAGCTGGTAAAAGTCACAGTTAGGATCACCTAAATAGATTACAAGAAGCCTCTCTATTCCAGAGATGCCCTGCACTGATTTCCATTCTCTTTCCCAGGCTTCCCTTCTCCTAACACCTGATCCCCACAGTCTTTCCTCTCTCAACCTACCTCCCACCCAGTTCCCTCCCTCATCTCCTTCATTTGTATGTTTTATGTCCTCTTCTGAATGATATTCAAGCATCATCCCTGGGCCTTCCTTGTTACTTGCCATCTTTGTTTCTGTAAGTTGTAGTGTGATTATCCTGAACTTTATGGCTAATATCCACTTACAATGTAGTACATACTATATCTGTCTTTCTGGATTTGGGTTACCTCACTCAGCATGGTTTTTTTCTAGTTCCATCCTTTTACTTGAAAATTTAATGATTTCCTTTTTTTAATAACTGAGTAATATTCCATTGTGTGAATGTACCACATTTTCTTTCCATTCTTTGGCTGAGGGACAAATGGGTTGTTTCCAGTTTCTGGATATTATGAATAAAGCTGCTATAAACATTGTTGAGCAAATGTCTTTGTGGTATGGTAGAGTCTCTTTCGGATATATGCCCAGGAGTAGTACAGCTGTGTCTTGAGGTAGAACTATTCCGGATTTTCAGAGAAAGCACCAGATTGATTTCTAAAGCTGATGTCTAGGTTTGCACTTCCACCAGCAATGGTGGATTGCTCCCTTTGATCCACATCCTCACTAGCATTTGCTGTCACTTGAATTGTATCTCGCTTAGCCATTCTGAAAGGTGTTAGTTGGATTCTCATTGTTGTTTTGATTTCTGTTTCCCTGATGACTCAGAAAGTTGAACATTTCGATTGATTGATTATAATTTATTCATTTCGTATCACAGTGCAGCTCCCCTCTCTCATTCCCTCCCAATTCCACTTTCCCTTCCTCATCTCCTCTCATGCTCCTCTCCAAGTCCACTGATAGGGGAGGTTCTCCTCCTTTTCCCTCTGACCCTAGCCTATAAGGTCTCATCAGGACTGGATACATTGTCTTCCTTTGTGGCCTGGTAATGTTAGCCTGTGAAGATTCCATTCTACAGGCTAACATTTTGTCCTATTGATGGTGTCCATATGTAGATTTCCTGTTTCATTTTAACCCTGAACCTCATTACTACTGTGTTGGAATATTCTGATGGTTCTATCATGGATGCCTCTCCCTGCCATTTTCTTTAAGTACTTTGCTGAAAAAAATCTTATTATGTAATTTCTCTCATTGCTCACCCAGCGATGTCTATAAATCATTCTTAAACATAGGAAGAGGAAGAAAACAAGGAACAGGATGGGAGCCTACTCCAGAGAGCCACTGAAAGACACTACCCAGCAGGGTATCAAAGCAGATGGTGAGGGTCATAGCATATGAGGGCTATGATTAGATTTTAAAGTAAATTTATGAATTAAAAATAAATAATAAAAAGCCTTTTGTCATTTATCCAACTCAGAATTGTGTTTCTCAAGTCTTAAAAGCTATCATTTGAAATACCATCTAGGCAGCAAACATTCCCACCTCAATTCATAAAGATAAGAGGGCTTAACTTAGGTGAGTTTCTTGTGGTAGGTAGTAATGTGTCCTTCTCTTATGAGAAGGGAGGGAGGGAAAGAACCACAGGGAGGATACAAAGTGAATAAAGTATAATTAATAAAGAAAAAAATGTAAAAAAAAAGAAATAAAAAAGCTAACTAAGCTGAAAAAAAAAGAGTAGTTTGTTCTGATATTAAATGACTCTAAAGTGCTTGTTTTGGTTTCTCTGTACACAGTAACACACTGAATTTTTATTCATTTACTTTTTCTCCACAAGTACCTCACATTAATGAACTAACTTCGATTTTACCACTTATAATAAATGAAGATCAAAAAGACTGTTGGTGTATGTTTGTTTAGCTTCTCTACTGACTGGTTGGCTCAGAACAATTTATATATATATGCATATTAATAATATATAAGTGTATAATATATAAATTATATTAATATATATATATAAATATACAATATATAAATATTCATTTGAAACAATAACTATTTAAATTTCACTTAAAGTATATGCTTAAGCTCTTTATAGTATTTTAAATGAGAGATTGTGAAGGTTAACTAAAGCATGCTTCAGTCTGTCATACATATTTTCATGGACCACAGTGTTTCTCAAATTGATAAAAATTATCCATAATTTATATATTAATGATAATAAACTGTCCATACAAAACAATTAAGATTAACACTCAAGATGATGCAACCATTTGAATTTGTTAAGGAATATGTTGATGATGAAATGTGCTGCTTGATCAGACCCGTTTCAAAGCAAATTAAGTTTTTTGAGGCAACATTCCCTGTGTAACAAGCCCTGGTTATGATGGACTTCCTTTCTAGACCAGGCTAGACTGGAACTCAAAGAGATCCTCCCACCTCTGCCTTCTGAGTCCTGGGTATGTGCTGCACTACCTCCCAACTTTCATATTCATTTTCAAGTAACTATAACAACAGCATGAAATTATATTTCTTAATTTATGTGAATAATTTCAGTATTAAAAATAGTTCAGTGATGTGATTAAAATCAGATAGTTTATCTTCCTGACTCTGTTTTTCTTGTGTGCTTTCCTGTTCTCAAATCAGCTAGCTTCATGGTTGTCTGCAGTCCAGACTTACCACCTTATTCTTCTGTGATCAAAAGGAAAAAAAAAAAAACATATCAGTAAAACTCAGCTGAATCTCAGAATTTTTTGAGGTCACTAATCAAGGACACCAATGGTAAATGGCCCCAATGCTGGTGTGTGTTTCCACCTTAGTTAAATATCTATACCGAAGAGGAGACGTGTTAAACTATCGACCCAAAATAGAATATCATAAAATGATGGCTGGTATCTGATAATGAAGAACTCATCAGCCAAAAAACAATGCTCAGATATTTCTGCTTGCCTAATATATAAATCTTAAATATCTTCTGAATCAATATGCTAAACTTTCTATGTTTAACAAGAATTAACATTTCATATAAAATATTATTAATGGAAAATAAAATAACAACCCTACTGAGTAATGTAAATGCTGTAGGCTAGCTTCATTAAATTAATGAGCCACTGACTCCAACCTTGATGTCTCTTCTAATTATGCATGACGCATGGCTTCTTTCAGAAGAAGACAACTAATTAATTAGATACAAATGTCATATATAGGTCGTTGACAGATAAGATGATCACTGATGATTCAGTTTATTCCACGGCAACATAACAGTCCTCTGGGATTTCCAGAAAATGTCATCTCAAATCAAAAACTTCTCTCACAGAATGATTTTCATAAGAAGAAAAACTAGATTGCTACTCTTTATATTTTATGTAGAAGTAACTCCTACCAAATATGAGCATTAATAGAAACTTTCCCAGATGCTCATATGTAAAAAGTTATTATTAAAGCATATGTATAGACATGAAGAAATTATCAGCGATATTGGTCTAACAATATTAAACAATTTTTCCATTTGTACAATAATAATGTATTACTTAAATATGTAAGGCATTATTTACTTGGCTTGGATTGTAGCAACTAATAAAATAAATAAAAAATAAAAATGGGGGAAGAAATTTACTATTGTCTATATTTAAAACACCAGTCTTCCTCAGGAAAAAGTAGTTTAATGAATTCCCTTGATAAAATACACACTTTCAGTTCCTGATAGTATTGATTAAATAATCTTCCTATGCTCTGTTTTTATTCCATGTGTGCAGGATAAATGGAATTGTCATCACCTAATAAGCACTCTTGGAATAGTTGTAAACACTTATGGCATTATCAACCGTGTGTAAGTGAGAGGGTTGTACATACAAAGAGTAGGTGTAGAGGTCAGATGACAGCATTTGGGAGTTGAATCTCTCATTTTGCCTTGTAGATTTTTGAGATTCATTTCAGGACTTTTGGCTTGAAAGCAAGCACTTTAAATAGCTTAGCTGTTTTGTTAGGCCTGTTATTCATCTCTTATAGTTAAAAAATCTTATTTCAGTGGAATTATTGGTTGTAGTTCAAATAATATTTTAATGACATCACAGAATTTAATGTATTATAAAAAATAAAATAAATACCACTACTATTACTAATATTCTATCCTTGCTCCAAATGATGTTCAAGTGACTTGTCCTAGTATCATTAAATTATTATTATTAAAAACCACTAAAATCTGTACATCTAAAGAAACTAAGCAAGAGAGAGGACACTGACTAAAACGCTCAATCCCCATCCTGAAAGGCAAAGAGGATGGACATCAGAAGAAGAAAACAGGAAACAAACTAAGAACCTGCTACAGAGGGCCTCTGAAAGCCAGAAGAAGAAAACAGGAAACAACCTAGGAACCTACCACAGAGGGCCTCTGAAAGCCTCTGCCCTGCAGACTATCAAAGCAGATGCTGAGCCTGATGGCCAACTGTCCGGTGGAGTGAATGGAATTTTATGTAAGAAGTGGGAAATAGTAAGAGCTGGAGAGGACTGGAACTCCACAAGGAGAGCAACAGAACAAGAAAATTTGAACACAGGGAACTTCCCAGAGACCCATACTCCAACCAAGGACTATCCATGGAGATAACCTAGAACCCCTGCACAGATGTAGCCCATGGCAGTTCAGTGTCCAAGTGGGTTACCTAGTAATGGGAAGAGGGACTACCTCTGACATAATCTGATTGGCCTGCTCTTTGATCACCTCCCCCTGAGGAGGGAGCAGCCTTACCAGGCCACAGAAGATGACAATGCAGCCACTTTTGATGAGAACTGATAGACTAAGATCAGAAAGAAGGAGAGGATAACCTCCCCTATCAGTGGACTTGGGGAGTGGCATGCATGCAGAAAGGGGAGGGAGGGTGGGGTTGGGAGAGGATAAGGGAGGGGCTTATGGGGGTATACAAAGTGAATAAAGTGTAGTTAATAAAAGTTAAATAAAAATTTTTAAAAAAACAACAAAAAAGCATGAATATTTTAAAAGTATACAGGTTATATAGAATTTTATTAAGATATTTTTCATCACTGGACCCATCAAGCTAGAAAAGTAAAAGTAACTGACATAAATGTTGTCATTCCAAAAATGAAATGGCAGCAAAGTACACTTATTAATAAAATTAGATACAAACATTTAAATTTAATAATTCATTTATCACAGATGAATTATTTTATTTTTCTCCAGAATTTTAATATTATAAAAGAATACTTTGTATTATTTGTGAGATAATATTCTCAAATTAGCATATGATTTTCTACAGATATAATATTAATGTCCATGTATATACCTATTAAATATAATAAATAGTATGGAATTATTTTCTAATTCCCTATGACTATAATCAGCCAGAAATTTATTCATATCTTCTCTAAATGTAATTTTATATTTTAATTTATTCTTAAATACTTTAAGAATGTCTTATTTTGTAGTCCAGATTTTCTTGAAATTTAACATATACTCCAACCTGGCTTTATACTCATGGCAATCTTCTTGGTCATCTTTTTGGAGGTCTGGTTTACTATTGTGAGTCAGCACACCAATGTTCTATGTACTCATCATACATAAACTAAGACAAAAGTCCCCACAAGAAAAAAATTAGTTGAGTAATATATATATATATATATATTCATTTTTGGAATCTATTTAAAATGATCAGATCTTTGTGTTGACACAGGGATTTATTAAGTTTGCATTGCTCTCTACAAAACAGATTTATATGCTACACAGCTGAGAGTAACAATGGAGAGACTGGACTAATTCTCCTGGTGTGAGTCCATATAAATTAACTCAAAGCATCACTAAGGCAAGGTTCCCTGTGGAATGAGAACCAATAGAATGAATGAGTATATGAAATTTGTTGCAGTCATAGAGTCGGTGCTCCAGCAATGGCTCTCTACTAAAGAAAAGTCAAAGAATCCAACAGCTGTTCGTTCCACAAGGATGGTTGATCTTCTGTATATATCAGGATCCTGAAGAGGTAGACTGTAATACTAATGATGGAATAAACTTTCCAGAGATATTGAGGGCAAACAGGCAAAGAATAAAGCTTTCTTTCTCTATGATGTTTATGTAGGCTGTCACCAGAAGGTGTGACACACAACACTTGGTAGATACATGCAAGAGCCAAATATCCTTACAAGTACACCCAACAGTTTGGGTTTTAGTTAATTCCAGATTTAGTCAAAATGACACCAAAGAATAGCCACCCTAGATACAAACACAACTGAAATATCAAGGGCATTATATCTCTTTTTTTTTTAAACTTTTTTTGTCATTGAAAACATTTATTGATTATCTTCTTTAGGTGTGTAGATTTCATTATGTTTATCATGTCTTGTAGGTCTATATAAGCGAGTATATACCAAGTTTGTCTTTCTCCTTCTGGGATACTTCACTCAGAATGATCTTTTCTAGATCCCACCACTTGCCTGCAAATTTCATGATTTCCTCCTTTTTGATTGCTGAGTAGTATTCCATTGTGTAAAAATACCACAATTTCTGTACCCATTCCTCCGTTGATGGACACCTGGGTTGTTTCCAAGTTCTGGCTATTACAAATAAAGCTGCTACGAACATGGTTGAACAAATGTCCTTGTTGTGTACTTGAGCAAATTTTGGGTATATACCTAGGAGTGGTATAGCTGGGTCTTGAGGTAGCACTACTCCTAGTTGTCTGAGAAAGCGCCAGATTGACTTCCAGAGTGGTTGAACCAGTTTACATTCCCACCAGCAATGGAGGAGGGTTCCCTTTTCTCCACAACCTCTCCAGCATGTGCTATCACTTGAGTTTTTCATCTTGGCCATTCTGATGGGTGTAAGATGAAATCTCATTTAGAAAGAAGGTGATTAATCCTCATTTAGAAAGACAAATGGGATGACAGGAGTCTACCACAAAAGGTATCTGAAAGACTCTACCTAGCAGTGTTTCAAAGCAGACACTAAGACTCATAACCAAACCCTCGGCAGAGTGCAGGGAATCATATGAAAGAAGGGAAGTTAGTATGATATGGAAAGGATAGGAGCTCTACAAGGACCAAATATATCTGGGCACAGGGTCTTTTCTGAGACTGACACTCAACCAAGGACCATCTATGGATATAACCTAGAACTTCTGCTCGGATATGGTCTGTGGTAGCTCAGTAACCAAGTAGTTTTCCAAAGTAAGGGGAACACGGACTATTTCTAACAGGATCTCAAGGGCAGGCTGTTTGACACCCCCCCCCCCAGGGGAAGAGCAGTCTGTTAGGCCACAGAGGAGGACTTTGCAGCCAGCCCTGAAGATACCTGATAAAACAGGGTCAGATGAAAGGGGAGGAAGTCCTCCCCTATCAGGGGACTTGGAAAGGGGCAGGGAGGAGACCAGGGAGGGAGTGTGGGGTTGGGGAGGGAATGAGGGAGCGGGATACAGCTGGGACACAGAGTTAACAAAATGTAACTAAAAAGAAAAATAAAATAAAATAAAAAAAAAGTTAAAGAAAAAAAAAAGAAAACATTTATTGATTACCTACTATGTGTCAGGTACACTGTTAAATATGGAAGATAAAGAGTTTTCAAAATAAGAAAACTGATCAAGGAGTTTACATTCTAAGAAAGGGAACTTATATTAAATATGTTCAGTATTAGTTGGTGATTAATGGCATGGAATGAAACAGATTGTAGATAGGGATGGAGTTATTTTATATGATGTCATACCAGCCTCTCTATGCCATTTTAACAGAAACCTGAAGAGACTGAGCTTTGTAGAAATTTGGAAAGAACCTTCTAGAAAGAGGGAATAGCAAATAAGTGCAGAGGCCTTGAGCCCAGAGTACACTTGGCAGGCTCTAGGACTACCAAGACAGTTAGAAGGCTGTCCTACACATACACACACCCTGTAAGACAGGCTTCAGTCAAAGACAGCACATTTGGGATGGAGGAGGTGAAAAGTGATTGGGCTGTGGGTATTTGGAGAAGAGTGAATGAGTGTCCACTGGAGTGGGCAGTCAAGCATATTATCTTGCTTCCTGTTGTACTTTCACATATACCTGCATATGGTCCACAGTCTCTTTTGTTTCACTGATCCTAAAATTTGTTTTTATATTTGGATCTCCCTAGAAGAAATGGCCAACTATGAGAGATAAGATAAAAGCAGAAATCTCCCAATTTTTGTCTACAACAAATTTTATACCTGAAAGAAATTTTGAAATAAAATCCCAAATTATTATCTCATTTAGAAAAAGAGAAAAATCTCAGCCAATCTTTCCACGAAAAATAATATTTCTTTATAAAGCATATTAACAGTATATTCAGCTGGTCTGGATGGCACATGCCTATAATCCTGGGGAGAGGCAGGTAGAACTCTGTGAGTTCGAAGCCAGCCTGTTTTACAAAGTGCGTTCAAGCCAGCCAATGTTACAAAGAAACCCTGTCTCGAAAAACAAAAAACAAATAAACAAAAAAAAAAACCCCAGCATATTCTTCAATGATAAAATCAGTGATAAAAGTACTATTTCAAGTAGCTAAATAAAATTTCATGGCTGATCAGGAAAAAAATAACATACAAATAATTTTTGCTTCTGACAAATAATGTATACTTCTAGAATTTTTTAATTTTAAGCTTCGTATTATTATTATTTATACTTTATTCATGTTATAGCCCAGTTGTAGTCTCCTCCCACATCTCCTTCTGGCCCCACTCACTCTTCCTCTTCCTCTCCTATCCCTCTTCATTAGTCTAATGATAGGGGAATTCCTCCTCCTCTACTGTAACTTTAGTCCATCAGGTCCTATTCAGGACTGCCTGAATCCTCTTCTTTTGTGAGATGGTTAGGTTGCTTTTTTTTTAATTTTATTTTTTTCTTATCATTTTCTTACATTTTATTAACTCTGTATCCCAGCCGTGTCCCGATCCCTCATTCCTTCCCAGTCCCTCCCTCCCTCATCTCCACTGTGCCCCTTTCCAAGTCCACTGATGGGGGGACCTCCTCCCCATTCATCTGATCCTGTTTTATCAGGTATCTTCAGGACTGGCTGCAAAGCTCTCCTCTGTGGCTTAACAAGACTGTTCCTCCCTTGCAGGGTGGGAAGGCCAAAGAGCCAGTCATTGAGTTCCTGTTAGAAATAGTCTCAAGGGAATTTTTTTAAGATCTAGAAATGGTGTTCATTCCTGGAAGTATGAAAGCTATAGGAACACTTTTTCTCCTCACTTTATAAGAGATCTTTATTGTTATAGCATGTGGGATATAACCTACAATGAAACTTTGAACCCTACACATGACATAAGACGTGCAATTGCAAATGGCAATTGAGGTTATGTGTAATGCTAATTATTATAAAATTTATTGGTATCTAGAGGAAGGAAAGAAAATTATAAACGAAAAATGTTTTATAACATATTGGAGGTAAATTTAAAAGTTCTTTACATATTTTTGAGCCTTTGACTTTTGGAGCCTAACAATTTTTCTAATTAATTTATTAGGATAAATTCAGAGATTATTCTCATATTACTGTTAATAAAAATTGGAGTAAGAAGCATTATTTAGCAATTTCTAAAAACACTGTGTGTGTGAGTGTGTGTGAATGTATGTGTGTGTATGTGTGTGATACTATAAGTTTTCCAGGCTGAATTCACAATCTATCTGCACACTATACGAGAGTAAGCTTGAATTCATGATTATTGTGGTCCAGATTCTTGATTTCTGGGTCTAAGATCATGTATTTGCATACTTGTATAAAATCCTTTAGTCCATAACTATATATTTATTAAGTAAACATCTACTCAGTTTTATGTGTCATTGTTTTCATATATTCCACATGCATTTTATTACTGTCTTTATGTATGCAGCTATGCACATGCCACAAGGAAAGACGAGGTCAGAGGACAACTAGTGGGTCCTTGTATTGAATTCAGATCACTAACTATGGTGCCAAGTGCATTTGCCCAGCATGGAATCACACTAGCATTGTCATTATGTTCTTTCCTTTTTTTTTTTTTTTCTGTGTAGTCTTGGCTGTCCTGGACTTGTTTTGTAGATCAGGCTGTTCTCAAACTCACAGAGATTCACCTGCCCCTGCGTCCCTAAGTGTTGGGATCACAGGCATGTGCCACCACACCTGGCTTGTCTATAATTCTTTAACATTGACTTTATAAAAAATTAGAAATAAATGCCATATGATACCATAAAAGTGGTAAATAAACAAAATCACACATGTAAATATAAATTTTGGCAATTTTATTATAGTTAACATAATTTAATTATGTATAATGTATATATAAGTTTAAGCTGATGCATAAAGCTTAGAATCTAAGGTTCAAATATTTCATTTAACATAATAATTTCCAGGTTTTTAATTCCATTATTTTCCTTTTATCCTTCATATAAATTTATTGCCTCTCTTCTCATTTTAAACATCTTCTCTATGGCCCCTCAGTGATTTTCTGATTTCTTTGGCATCCAAATGAAATAAGGCAGGGCAAGGTAGAGGAAGGAATACAAGAATGGATGTATGTAACATTAAAGACCTTTCGCTGATGTGGAGCACAGCCAGCAGAAGTAAGCTGTATGCCATTCCCAGAGCTCCACTGCTTGCCTTCCTAAAGAGGCCTGCTGGGTCCCAGAAACATACAGGTTAGAACCCTCCAATCCTATGCATTCTAGGTCTATCCAGGAAACAGCCAGGAGAGGTGATCTGTGCTCTGTCCTCTGATCCTCTGAGCTCTATCATCTGGTCCACAGCTCTGCTTCCTTTGCTGAGGAGGCCTGTGGAACCCCCAAAACATTCAAGTCTACCATGGGAACAGCCAGCAGAGATGATCAGTATGCTGTTACTTAAGCTCCATTGTCAGCCTCAAGGTTCTGTCTGCCTCCCTGAGGAGTCCTGCCAGTATCAGAAATATTCACCCAACATCTGGACAACCAGATGGCTAAAGACCAGCATAAGAGTGCAATAAAAAATAATCCAGGACAATATGATGCCACCAGAGCCCAGCTATCTTATTACAACTCCTTGATATCAAAACACTGACATAATACCAGACAATAACCTTAAATCCAATCTTATAAAAATGATAAAGGCCTTTAAAGAGGAAATGAATAAATTCTTTCAAGAAATACAGAAAAATACAATCACACAGATGACGGAAATGAATAAAACTCTTCAAAACCTGAAAATGGAAATAGAAGCAATTAAGAAAACAAAACTGAGGGAGATGAATAGCCCAGGGAAGACAAAAAGGACTACAAATGTAAGCATCACGAGCAGAATGCAAGAGGCAGAAGAAAGAATCTCAAGAATAGAAGGTATGATTGAAGAAACTGATACAGCAGTCAAAGAAAATGTTAAATCAAAAAGAGTTTCTGACACAAATTATCCAGGAAATCTGGGACACTATGAAAAGACCAAATATTTTCAACAAAATCATAGAAGAAAACTTTTCCAACTTAAAGAAGAAGATGCCTATATAAACATAGAAGAAAGCCAAAAAGAAACCAAAGGAAATCCTCCTGCCACATAACAATAAAAACCCTGAATTTGCAGAACAAAGAGAAAATATTTAAAGCTGCAAGAAGAAAAAGTCAAGTAACATATAAAGGCAGACCTAACAGAATCACACCTGACTTTTCAACAGAAACTCTAAAAGCCAGAAGGGTCTGGGCAGATATCTTTCAGACTCTAAGAGACCACAGATATCAACCCAGACTACTAAAAGGCTATAGAAGCAGATGCTGAGACTCATAACTGAACTGTAGGCAGAGTGTAGGGAATCTTATGGAAGAAGGGGAAGATAGAAAGACCTGGAGGGGACAGGAGCTCCAAAAAGAGACCAACAGAGCCCCCCCCCCAAAAAAATGGTCTTTGGGGTCCCTAGTGATACTGATACTCCAACCGAGCACCATGCATGGAGAGGACCTAAAACCCCTATCACATGTAGCCCATAGACTCATTATCCAAGTGGGTTTCCTAGTAAGGGGAGCAGAGGATGTCTCTGGCATGAATTCAGTGGCAGGCTCTCTGATAAACTCCCCCTGGAGGGTGGTGCAGCCTTGCCAGGCCGCAGAGGAAGATCGTGCAGCCAGTCCTGATGATATCTTATAGACTAGGATCAGATGTAAGGGGAGGAGAATCTCCCCTATCAGTGGGCTATAGGAGAGACATAGGGGGAGAAAATAGGTGGACCGTGAGATTGGGAGGAAAGGAGGGAGGGTGGCACAGCAGGGATACTAATGGAATAAACTGTAATAAGTAATAATAATAAAGAAAAAAAAAGAAAAAAAGAAAAAAAAGAGTTAAAATTTAGTTTCACTGTAATGGAGGGAAACCATGCTTAATTTATGATGCAAGCTAATACAAATAAAGTCTAGTGCCAGGAATATTTTTAAACTTTTTAAGCTGTTGGCTAATTAGAACCCATAGACACCCAAACAATGTTCACTATTGACAATCTTTTTAATTACCATCCAGTGTTTGACAGAGAGACCCTATCACTGAAGACACCAAAATTGAGTCATGACACAGGGAGAAATGAAGTTGAACCTCACCTGGAAATTTCATCCCTATTGGATAGTTTTCATAGCTATGTATACCATTAGAAAAGAAATTATCCACCTACCCAGCAATGAACCTTGTGAGCCTCAGTAATGACTGACTTGACAAGAAATGCCCACTGGTGCAGTCCTGATGAACATCACGGATGTAAAACAACCACTTTGTCATTGTACTTAAATTCTACTTCAAATGATGAAACTCATTCCTGGTACTATTATCAGGACAGTAGGTATGCCTTGACAAGTCATCATTCCTAGAGGAGAATCTATCACATTTTTTTAAAATGGGAATAATATGAAACCGACTCCTAAAGAGTTATCAGTATACCCATAGATCAATGCATCTCTCAAACATTATCAAGAGATTCCAATTTTCATTTGCTCATAATTAATAGAGATACAAAACTGTACCAGATGAGGAGAAATTAAAAAATAATAATAAGCAGAATGTTCTAAATGGATCACATATATTTCACATCCTCCTCCAATGACTCAAGTGTCACTAGGGAAGAGGCATTGCAGTGAGTGGATAAACAAAATTGAACAACTGCAAGAAAACAGCATTAAACGGGCAAAGCAGGACTGCTGCCCTGTAAAATTCACAGTGTTTGTGACAGCATGCCAAGACCTGTGCCAGCTCAACTCAGACAAAATCCATGAATGGATAGGTGATTTGGTGCAAAGTCCCACTTCTAGCCAGAGAGCTGTTGACAGCTCTTAGCTGATGAGAGAGAGAGAGTCAATTTTCTCTAAGAGTATATCACCTATAGGTGAACCACACACCAGTGGCAAGGAACTTACCAGAATATTTGTGCAGTAGCTGTTGGTCATGATGTATTTAAAAATACACAGGATAAAATTGAATGAGTATGGAATTGTATTGGATCTGGGAAGAGTTGTGGCAGGATAACCATAATAACATCAAGGTGTATGAAATCCTCAGAGAAGTAATTAGAAGTTAAAATATTAGGAGTGCTATTAATCAGATCTAAAAAAATAAAATTTTAATTGTTTCATAAAATAATTTCTATATATCTCTATATATTATCGCTATATATTATTTACATATTTAAGTAGTCACTTTTTGATAGACATTTACTATGATTCTAATTTTAATTATTGTGAATATCTCAAGAAGAAACATGGATGTGCAAGCATGTCTATGGTAGTTCTTGGAATTGAATATATACCAATAATGGTTTATAAAATATAAATGACACCCAGTTGGGCATGTAGTGGACAATGATAATTTTTGATCTGTAGGATCTTTTCTCTGGAGGTTGTTTCGTTGCAAAACCATCTCTTACGTTTCTGTGTTACTGAGGAATATCAATTCTGGAGTTTCCTGAATTGTAAGATTCTTTTTCAGAGTGTGCTTACCTCTGTCCCTAACTTAAATTGTTGACTTATGTTTTCTTCCAATAGTTTCAACCTTCTGTCTTTTGTGCTAAGTCCTTCAATTCATTTTGAATTTTTTTGTGTATACAAGATAATTAGGTATACATCTAGTTTTATTTTTCCATTGTAGATATCCAGTTTGTGCAACAGCATTTATTAAAAATTATTTTTCTCAGTGTAATCTTGGTAATTTTTGATACCCTTGTGTTTGATAAGCTGTCTACTTATTTTTGGTCCAGCATTCTATATCATTGATCAACATGTCTGTTTTGGTTTCAGTAACATAAAGTTTTTGTTTGAATTGTTCTGTATTGAACTTGAAAAGGGTATATGCTCCTTTTTTTACCTGTGGTTATCAGAGGTCTTTTCTAATGCTATATGAGGCTTAGAATTACCTTTTGTAGAAGCAGCATGACTCACATTGGAAGTTATTTGCTGAGTTGAGTCTGTAGACATATTTCAGGAGCATAAACAAAATAAAAATGTAGAATATGTCCATCTCTTATCATTCTATTCATATTTCTTTGTCTTAAAGGTTGAGTTAGAATAATCTTTTACATACTTGAATAAATTTATTCCTATTTTTTTAAAAAGCTATTATCAATAAAACTATCATTCATTTTAGTCCTCGTATTCCCTTCACTTCTCCTTCCCAAATTTATTCAAGTCTTCCACTTTTATTTTACAATAGATTTTTGTATTCACTTTACAAACTTGTTGTAGCCCCATCTCTCCTCCTATTCTAGTACTACCCTCCATGCCTACACCATGATCCTTCTCCCCCCCCTCCTTTTCATCAGAAAAGGGGACTTAAAGAGGAGTTCCCTTTCTCATACACTCAGGATTACCAAATTGCATCAAGACTGAGCATGCTGTCTTCCCCTGTAGTCTGGCAAGGCCATCCCACCAGAAGGAAAGCTGGCAAGTGAGTTTCTTCCAGTGTAGTTCCCACTTCCTTTACTAGAGGACCTACATGAGGCCCCATCTGCCCATCTGCTAAATCTTTGTAGGAGACAAAGGCTCAGTTCTTTCATGGTCCTTGGTTGATGCTTCAGTCTCTGGGCCCTGGTTAGTTGGTTATGTTGGTCTTCTTGTGGAGCTCCTATCACCTCCACATCCTTTTTTCTCTCACTTTTCCACAAGACTCCCTACAAATTGCCCAATGTTTGGCTGGGAGTCTGACCATTAGTTTTGAGGCACTTCTGGGTAGTGCCTTTCAGAGGACAACTCTGTCAGGCTCGTATCTGCAAACTTAGCAGGGTATTGTTCATAGTTTCACAGGTTGGCACTCTCCCATAGGGTGGGTCTTTAGTTGGGCCAGGAATTGCTTGGACATTCCCTTAATCTCTGCTTATCTGCTCTATCTTTATCCCTGCACATCTTGCAGGTAGGATATATTTCGGGTAGAAGGTTTTGTGGGTGGGTTGATGTACTCCTTTCTCTTCTAGTCTAGTTAGCAGGTATCCTCTTCAGTCTCAATGACCTCGGCTACTAGGAGTCTCTGCTCGAGTACCTCTCATATCCTCCAAGGATTGCACCCTGACTTAAGTCTCCAGCTTGTTGCAGTCACCCCCCACCCTCAGTTTCTCTGTTCTCTATAGGCCTTCTGTCCTCTAACTTACACTTCTTGAATCTGATCTCCACCCTCTTAATTCTCTGCAACCCTCTCTTACCAGTACCTAGCTCCTCTTCTGAGTGAGATTCATGAATAATCTCTTTTATTCTCTATGTTACTTATCTTCTTTGGGTATGTGCCTCTTTATATATTTATTTTGTATTTTATGGCTAAAATTCCCTTACAAGTGAGTTAATATTACATGTTTCTTTCTGGTATTGGGTTACCTCACTCAGGTTGATGTTTTCTAGTTGTGTCCATTTTGCTGAAAATTTCATGATTTATTTATTTTTAATAGCTGCATAGTAGTTCATCATGTAAATGTGCTACAGTTATATTTTCCTATTCTTCAGTTGAGGGCCATCTAGGTTGTTTCCAGATTTTAAATATAATGAATAAAGCCACTATGAACATAGTTGAGCAAATGTCCTTGTTGTATAATGGGGCATCTTTTGGGTATATACCCAAGAGTGGCATAGTTGTGTCTTGAGGTAGAACTTGTCCCAATTTTTTGCAAGAGTGCCAGGCTGATTTCAAAAGTGGTTGTACAAGCCTGCACTCCCAACACATCTACTCCAGCATGTGTTGTCACTTGAGTTTTTGATCTTAGCCATTCTAAAGGATGTAAGGTGAAATCTCAGGGTAGTTTTGATGTGCATTTCCCTGATGACTAAGGACTTTGAGCATTTCTTTAAGTGTTTCTTTGCGATTTGATATTCTTGTATTGAGAATTTTCTGTTTAGCTCTGTAGTCAATATTTTAATTGAATTATTTAGTTTGTTGGTGTTTAATTTCTTTAGTTCTTTATATATTTGGGATATTAGCTCTCTGTCAGATGTAGGGTTAGAGAAGACCTTTTCCTAGTCTGTAGGCTCTTGTATTGTTCTTTTGACAGAATCCTTTGCTTTACAAAGACTTTTCACTGAGGTCCTTTTTATTATTTGTTGATTTTAGAGTCTGGGATTTTTTTTCTTTTTTATGCTTAGATTTTTCACCAAAACTACTTTATTTAGGGTTCTTAAACACCTTTATCTCCCTTCTAGCCTCCTGCCCACCCCCAAGGCATTGTAGTTAGGAGATTAATAAGCAAAAGTCTGCAGACCTATTTTATCTACTTCTTGCTATTCAGGGTTGATGGGTCCTTAGGGGATTACCAGACTCAATCATCAGGATATCAGCAGTCCAGTATAAATGCCAACAGGAAACAGCAAAACAGAAAGACTCAGTTGGATTGCTCAAGAAGCTCTCTGGATCATTTCTCCCTGTGAAGTCAAGTGAGGAAGAACTAAAATCAGCTGAGCAATGTTGATCCAAAAAAGCTATGTCTCAGTCTACCTGAGCTCTATATGTGTTCTCTCCTCAAAGTACACTTACAGATGTTCTCAGCTGGCCAAAGTCAAACCCCTCTAATAAAAAGCAAAACATCATAATCCCTCTCACAAGCCAACCTGGGCAAAACATTTGGTGCTCAGCTTGTAGCAAAACATCAAATGACCAAACTAAGTCCAGAAACTTCCACGTCAGTGTTCTGTTTAGGAAGTTGTCTCCTGTGCCAATGGGATCAATGCTCTTCCCCACTTTTTCTTCTAATAGATTTAGTGTGTTGAGGTCTTTGATCCACTTGTGCTCTTGTGCAGGGTGGTAAGTGTGGATCATTTTTCTTTTTTCCAAATGTAGTCATCCAGTTAGACGAGTTCCATTTGTCTGTCTTTTTTTCTATGGTTTTGGCTCCTTTGTGAAAAATGAGGTGACCATAGTACATGGGTTTATTTCTGAGTCCTTGATTCCATTTCATTGATTAAACATTCTATTTCTATTCCAGTATCATGCAGATTTTATTACTATTACTTTGTTGTGTAGGTTGAAGTCAGGGATGGAGATACCTCCAGAAGTGCTTTTATTGTATAAGACTGTTTTAGCTATTCTGTTAGGTTTTTTTTTTTTTTTTCCATATGAAGCTGAGAATTGTTTTTTCAAGGTTTTAAAGGATTGTGTTCATCTTTTGAAGGGAATTGCACTGAATCAGTAGATTGCTTTTGGTAGGTGTCCCTTTTTGCTAAGTTAATCTTAGCGATCCACGAACATGGGTGATCTTTCCATCTTCTCATATCTTCTTCAATTTCTTTCTTCAGAGACCTGAATTTTTTTTTTTTTTTCATACAGGTCTTTTACTTGCTTGGTTACAATTACACTAAGACATTTTATGTTTTTTGTGGTCATTGTGAAGGGTGTTGTTTCCCAATTTTCTTTCTTAGCTGATTTGTCCTTTGCGTGCAGGAGGGGTACTGATTTTTTTTTAAATTAGTCTTGCATCCTGCCACTTTGCTGAAGGTGTTTATTAGCTGTAGTAATTCCCTGGTAGAATTTTTGGGGTCACTCTAGTATACTATCATATCAGCTGTGAATAATGAAACTTTGATTTCTTCCTTACCAATTCCTATCCTTTTGATCTCCTTTAGTTAGTTGTTTTATTGTTCTAGCTAGAAATTCAGGTACTATATTGAAGAGGTATCAAGAGAGTGGGCAGTCTTGTCTTGTCCCTGATATCAGTGGGATTGATTTAAAGCTCTCTGCATTTAGTTTGATGTTGATAATCAGCTTGTTGTATATAGCCTTTATTATGTTTAGATATAAGCCTTGTATCTATGATCTCTCTATCATCATGAATACGTGTTGGATTTTGTCAAAGGCTTTTTCTGCATGTAATGAGATGATCATGTGATTTTTTTTTCTTTTATTTTGTTTTTATGGTGGCTTATTTTGATGGGTTTTTGTATGCTGCATGCCTACAAGGAAGACTAATTGTTCATTGTGGATGATGTATTTGATATGTCCATGGATTTAGTTTGTGGATATTTTATTGAGTATTTTTGCAGTGATGTTCATGAGTGAAACTGGTATGAAAATCTCTTTATTTGTTGTATCTTTGTGTGGATTAGGTATCAGGCTGACTGTGACTTTGTAGAATTAGTTTGACAGTGTTCCTTCACTTTCTACTTTGTGGAATAATTTGAAGAGTATTGGTATTAGCTCTTCTTTGAATGTCTGGTAGAATTCTATGCTAAAACCATCTGGTTCAAAGCTTTTCTTGGTTGCAAGAATTTTGATTACTGCTTCTATTTCCTTAGAAGTTATAGAACTGTTTACCTGATATTCATATTGCTTTGGTAGGTGAAATCTACCAAGAAAATTGTCCTTTTCTTTGAGATTTTCCATTTTTGTGGAATATAGGCTTTTGAAGTAAGACCTAATGATTTTTTGAATTGTCTCATTGTCCCTTGTTATGGCTCACTTGTTTTTAGATGTTTTTAATTTGGTTACTTCTTCTCTGCCTTTTAGTTAGTTTGGCTAAGGGTTTATCTACCATATTGATTTTCTCAAAGAACCAGCTCTTTGTTTCACTGATTCTTTGTATTGTTCTCTTTTTTTTTCAATTTATTATTTTCAGGTCTGATTTTCTTCCATCAAATCCTCTTTGCTTTACTTGTGTCCTATTCTAGAGCTTTCAGTTGTAATATTAAGTTACTAAGATGGCATCTCTCAATTTCATTTTGAAGGCGCTTAGTGCTATAAACTTTCTTCTTCGCACTACTTTCATTGTGTGCCATAAGGTTGTGTGTGTTGTGCCTTCATTTAATTGAACACTAGAAAGGTTTTTAATTTATTTATTTTTATTTTTTCCCTGACCAATGAGTTAGGGAGTTGTTCAGTTTCTATGAGTTTGTAGGCCTTTTGTTGTTTTGAGTTTTCAGTTTTAAACAATGATGGTCTGATAAGATGCAAAGGCTTATTTCAATCTTCTTATATCTGTTGAAGCTTGCTCTGTGACTGAGTATATAGTCAGTTTGAGAAGTACTAAAAAGAAGGTATATTTTCTTGTGTTTGGGTGAAATGCTCTGTAGATATCTTTTAGGTCCTTTTGATTCATGACATTAGTTTCTCTGTTTTCCCATTTAGTTTCTACCTTGATGGTCTGACCACTGGAGAGAATGGGGTACTAAAGTTTCCCAGTACTAATGCATGGTATTTGATGTGTGATTTAAGCTTTAATAATGTTTCTTTTTGAATGAGGGTGCACCTGCATTTGGAGCATAGATCTTCAGAATTGAGACTTCATCTTAGTGGATTTTTCCTTAGATGAGTATACTTTTCCTTCTTTATCCTTTTGATTAATTTTGGTTGAATGTCTATTTTATTAGATACTGGAAGGGTTACTCCAGCTTGCTCCTTAGATCCATTGCTTGAGAAAACTTTATCCAGTCCTTTAAGATAATGTCTATCTTTATTGCTGAGGTATGTTCCTTATATGAAGCAGAAAGATGAGTCCTATTTCAGTATCCATTTTGTTAACCTATGTTTATTCATTGGAGAGTTGATGCCATTGTTGTTGAGAGATATTAATGGTAAGTTATAATGTTTACTTTTTTATTTTGATGTTGGTGTTGGTAAAGTGTGTGTGTTTGTGATTCCCTTTTTTGATTTTGCTGATGTGGGGTTATTTATTACCTGTGTTTTCCTAGGTGTAGTTGGCCTCTTTTGATTGAAGTTTTCTTCTTGTATCTTTTATAGGGCTGGATTTGTGGATAACTGTTGTTAAAATTTGTTTTAGTTGTGGTAAACCTTGTTTTCTCCCTCTATAATGATTAAAAACATTGCTGGATTCAGTACTAGGGGCTGAAATCTCTTTACATCTGTAATATGACCTGTCCAGGCCCTTCTGGCTTTTAGAGTTGCTGATGAGAAGTAAGGTGCTATTCTGATAACTTTACCTTTACATGTGACTTGACATTTTTCCACTGATCTTTTAGTATTCTGTTTTTGTTCTGTATATTTAGTGTCTTCATTATTATGTGTAAAGGTGATTTTCTTTTCTGGTCCAATCTATTTGGTGTTCTGTAAACTTCTTGTATGTTTTTAGGCCTTTCTTCTGGTTGGGGAACTTTTCTTCCATGATTTTGTTGAAAATATTTTCTGGGCTTTGGAACTGGGAGTCTTTTCCTTCTTCTGTTCTTATTATTCTTAGGTTTGGTCTTTTCATGTGTCATCCATTTCTTGGATGTTCTATTTCAGGAGCTTTTTAGATTTAACATTTTCTTCTTTGACTGATGTATCAATTTATTCAGTCATATCTTCTGCTCCAGAGATTCTATCTTCCAGTTCTTGTATTCTGTTGGCATATATTGTGTCTGTAGTTTCTGTCCTCTTCCCTAGGTTTTCTATATCCACGATTGCTTCTGGTTGTATTCTTTATTGGTTCTAATTCAATTTTTAGGTCTTTAATAGTTTTATTTGTTTTTTATCATGTTGTCTTAGTCAGGGTTTTATTGTTCTAAAGAGACACTATGACCGTGACAACTCTTATAGCAGAAGACATTTAATTGGGGCTGGCTTACAGTTTCAATGATTTACTCCACTGGTACCATGGTGGGACATAATGACATGCAGACTGATTTGGTGCTGTAGAAGGATCAGAGAATTCTATATCTTAATTCACTGGCAGCAGAAGGAAACTGTGTTCCACACTGGTTATAGCTTGAGCATAAGACAACTTAAGTTTCATCCCCATAGTGCATACTTTCTCCAACAAGGTCACACTTCTTTAAAGTTTTTGAGACAGGGTTTCTCTGTGTAGCCTCGGCTACACTGAACTCACTTTGTAGAACAATCTGGCCTCAAACTCACAGAGATCCACCTGTTTCTGACACCTGGAGTGCTGGGATCACAGGCATGCATAATCACACCTAGAAACACTTTTTACTGGAATCTCCAGTGGCCACACCTGTCTGGATTCCAGAAGCCTTTCTTAGCAGGCAACAAACAGCCACCTCACCCTCCTATCAAATGGGGCAACAGAAACCAACAAAGCATCCACACAACAAAGACAGATAAAATATCTTCTCAAACCTGGATTTCTGAACGACACAATCAGTGACAGCCAGGACAACTCCACTGGAGCCCAGAAACTCTACCACAGCAGGTCCTTAGCATTGCAACATACCAAAAATTCTTTATAGAAATATATGAAACAAAAGTCAACAGTAGGAGGGCGTAAATAAAACAAGTCAAGACCTGAAAGTGTAAATAGAATCAACAAAGAAAACCCAAACAGGGAAATCAAAATTTAGGAACTTGATCAAGAAACTGAGAGTGAGGCCTCACCAACAAAATACAAGGTATGGAAGAAAAAAAATTCAGTCATTGAAAACATGTTAGATTATATGGATGCTTCTATCAAATAAAAATTAAATCTAAAATACTACTCACAGAAACAAAAAAAAAATCTCTGATATCTAAGAAACACTAATCTAAGAATAAGAGGTATAAAAAAAGGAGAAGATGAAAGGTGAAAAAAGCCTAGGTAAAAGGTATAAAAGTATTTTCAAGAAATTATAGAAGAAAAATTTCCTAACCTAAAAAAGGAAATGTCTGTCAAATTAAAATTAGCATACAGAAAACCAAATATACTGGATCCGAAATTCAATTCTCAGCACAACATATCAATACACTAAATTACTTAAAGAAAGAATATTAAATGCTGCAAGGGAAAACAGCAAGTAACATAAGGTTAGGATAATATATGATTTAACAGTGGAGACTCTACAAACTAGAAGGGATTCAACAGATGTTTTCCCAGACTCTGAGAGACAATACATGACAGCCTAGAAAAACTTTCAATCAGCATAGAATGGGAAAATAAAATATTTTAAGCAATGTTTACAAATAAAGGAAGCCCTTCAAAAAGCATTAAAGGAAACTCAATAAAGAGATTAACCATATCCAAGAAAACAAGGGGATCAAATAATTCCAGATAAGCAAATCAAAACTTGGGAAAGACACACACCACCACCATCATCATCATCATCAACAACAAAATAACAGCTATCAACAAAGGCTACTCATTTATGTCTTTTGATAAAAATGATTTTAATTCTCCAATAAAAGATGTAGAATTGCAAAATGTAAAAACAGGGTCCATCTTGAAGCAGAATGCACAGAGCCTGTTCAGGACTACATCAGGTTCTCTCTCTCTCTCTATCTCTCTCTCTCTCTCTCTCTCTCTCTCTCTGTGTGTGTGTGTGTGTGTGTGTGTGTGTGTGTGTGTCTGTGTATGATCTTGGTAAATATGTCAAGTCCTCCAAAACTAGATTTTTTTTTGGATTGGAGTGAGCTATTTGGTGTAGGCATTGCCCATCAAATTCTGTTTCACTGCAAGAATAGTGTGAAACCTTAAGCTGTGAAGTATATCTCCAGCCCCAACAACTTTTTTTTTAATTCTATATGCCTTTTCTATTTTTTTTTAATTTTAAGTTTTCATTTTTTAATCACAATTTATTCAGTTTGTATCCCAGCTGTAGCTCCCTCCCTCATCCCAATCCTGCTCTCCCTCCCTCTTCTCCTCCCATGCCCCTCCTCTAGTCCAGTGAGAGGGGAGGTCCTCCTCCTCTTCCATCTGACCCTAGTGTATCAGGTTTCATCAGGACTGGCTACATTGTCTTCTTCTGTGTCCTGGTAAGGCTGCATAGGCCCCCTCAGGGAGAGGTGATCAACAATTCAGCCACTGAGTTCTTGTCAGAGACAGCCCTTTCCCCCTTACTAGGGTACATAGTTGGAACCTGAACTGCCATGGGCTATATCTGTGCAGGGGTTCTAAGTTATCTCCATGCATTGCCTGGGGTTGTACTACTCAGCAATTCAAAACAAAGAAATCATGGAATTTGCAGGCAAATGGTGGGATCTAGAAAAGATCATCCTGAATGAGGTATCCCAGAAGCAAAAAGACACACATGGCATACACTCACTTATAAGTGGATATTAGACATATAGTATAGAATAAAATACTAAAATCTGTACACCTAAAAAATCTAAGCAAGAAGGAAGACCCTGGGTAAGATACTCATTCCTCATTCAGAAAGGTAAATGAAATAGACATCTGTAGAGAGAGAAAATAGGGAACAGGACAGGAGCCTACCACAGACTGTCTGTGGAAGACTCTAGCTAGCAGGATATAGAAGCAGATGCTGAGACTCATAGCCAAACTTTGGGCAGAGTGCAGAGAATCTCATGAAAGAAAGGGAAGATAGAAAGACCTGGAGGGGACAGGAACTCTACAAGGACATCAACAGAACCAAGAAATCTGGGCTCAGGGGTCTTTTCTAAGACTGATACTCCAACCAAGGACCATACATGGAGAAAACCAACAACAAATTTTAGTTTTTCCTTTCTGGTGTTCATATATTACTGATTAAAATGAATATATGTGATAGGTAGATACTATTTTCAATTACATTTTCACTGATATTTGGTAACAAAGTGATAATAATAAATTAGTAAGCTAATGTATGCTATACTTACAATTTATGCTCTGTCATATTGTGTGAATTTAATAGACATTTCCATCCAACATTATTGAATCAAGTTTTGTGTCTTTGATTCAACATATTTTCTAGTTCTCACAAGAACAATTTAGCCAGGATTCCACACTAAGTGTCATTTATTCTTGAACATTTGCACAGTTGCTCCACAAAATTGTTTTCTTATCCTTCTTTACTGATGTTCCTGAAACGTTATGAGGGTTTGAATTGCAAGAAATATTCAGTGAATATGGTGTTACAAGTACCTTAAAATTGAGTTATCATAACTTTATTAGATATCAGTTTTTATGGGTTTTATGTGTCAACCATTTCCTTGGTCAAATGGCATTAAATTCTTCCAATATGTTGCATAAAGTGTCTTTTGTATAGTCTTCATTTAAATAGATCTATAAAATATATCCCTATTACTGACCATTTTATCGGAACCTTCATACGTATTTTAGATGGAAAGTGAAATAGCTATCTCATTTTTTCATAATAGCTCCTTCTTGGGAAGTCATGCAGAGTGAAAGAATCATCTGGATTACATATAAAACATCTGGCCATGACTGGTCATCGTGACGATATATAGAAGTAGTCATTTCTCCATCTCTTTAGCTCTGACAAAAGAAGGGGATTGAAGAGATGAGTGAGAAGGTCATTTTCCATTACATACTTTCATAACGCCCTGAGTAAGGTTGCTATAGATAGAAGACTTTAAACATATTTTTTCAATATGTTTTCTTTATATTAAAACGTATGACAGTCTTGGCAACTCTTTAAATATTTATATCCTGCTAATTTCACAAAATGCAAGGAAACAATAAAATTCTATACTACACTGGATGAAATCAGTGAACAGAAGTAATTTCCTAAGTTTGAATCACATTACATTTCTTAATTTTATACAGTACATTATTGCATTTTGATATAAAATATATTCAAATATTATACTGTAAAGACAGTATCAAGTCAGTACATAAAACTAGTATATAGGAAAATGTAGGTAATTGGCAAACGCATATAACAACATCTTTTATAAGCAGTCAAATTGGCTTGGTGACCAAATTCATGTATATTTTACACACCCATTCTTGAGAGATACAAGTATTTTTCATGCAATATTATTTTTTGTTTAAAAATGAAATATGCAGCCATATATATATATACATATATGTAGGTATGTATATATGTATGTATGTATACATGTATATCTCTCTATATATACACATATGTATATCTATCTATCTATCTATAAATATGGGAGGGAACTAGTGAGGGGCTACAGCTGCTATAAAAAGTGAATATATTGTAATAAATAAAAAATAAAAAAATTCTGGGAAAAAATTACCTTTCATTAAGTTTTCTAAACATATATATATATATATATGTTTAGAAACATATATATATACATAATTCACTAACCCAGCATGTCAAAAATGTTGATACCTACTTAATCCAGTATTTTGTACATGTGTTCATATTTTTATTCTGCTTCAATTTAAGTTTATTTACACAATTAATTATTCTGTTATACAGATTTTTTGTTCTCAAAAAGTTTATTTTCGCTTTTATTAGCTTTGTTTGTGTGAGCGAGGTGCCCTCTTTAATATGAGATAGTGTTCATTTGCTCTATTAATTTACAGCCCTCTTTAATGCCATAGCATTTTTGTGATGCTGTGTGATTCTAAAGAAATCCATTGCCTTTGTAATGCTGAAACTGTATATTTCTGATGATATAAACTAGAAGTACTTATTCGAAGTGCAGATGGTATTTTGCTGTTGATCTTTGTGATGTTTTCTAAGAATAGAAGCATTTTGTGAAGTGTATTGATCGGGTTCAAGTGAGATCACCAAATAAGTTGTGAAAACTCCCTGCACTTCATATTTTGTAATCTGTGAAATGAATGTACTGACCAATTTCAAGGTTTAGAAGAAAGAATCAGAAACAATGCTGCATTTGTTTAGAAATGTGCAGAATGTGTTAGATAAACCAATCAATACCTAATTACAAGTCTGCTGCTTTCTCTGTTTTAATGTTTTCGCTTTCACAGAGATAAACCACCTGCTGTGTGACCTGATGTATTTGTTCTGACAGCACTTTTAAAGGACTGTTCAAAACCTGGCAATGTCTGCATTCTTCCAAGAGAAATAATTTTCCAAGAGACTTATTTCCACACATGTCTGAATAAATGTAAAAAAATCCAGGGAAGTGCATCAGCAAACAAATTTACAATGCTCCAAATCATTGATTCTACTTAAAAAAAAAAGGCAATATTTAAAACACCATCATTACTAGTATAATTAAAAAAGAAAACAGAGGATTTGGGTTATAATATGAATTTTATCAGCCACCGCATGTGGGATGTTTGTTGGGTTGAAAACAAGCATAACTATTAAAACTGCTCAGATGTATTGCTTTTTGTCCACAGAGCAAACAGACTCATGATACTTTTAATTGATCCTACAAAAATATTTAATGTTTTAATAATCCCATGTTAATCTCATATATTCTATTACATACCATGTAAGTTTCTTTGTCAAATGCTAAGTAGAACTCATGTAATTGGAATCCCCAGGCTTTAGAGCACATTAAAACAACACTGCATCAAGAACATCCTATTATACATAAAATACACAAGAATATAAAACTGAAAATTAAATATTCAAACCAAAATATGGTACTGAAAGCAACGATATACACCTTCTTCTGACTCTGCATCAAATCTCTCAGTAACCATCAAAGGCCCAAATCATGGATAGAAACATGGGGAATGTTAAGCATATGAGTACTTTCTCCTCATGTATGCCAGTACACGAGAAGAGAGCGTGCGATCAGGTTTTGTTGTCAATGCCACGGGTGTCTCTTCAGGAAGTATGAACTGACATATATCTAGCTATAACACTGAGCACACTTTGTGGAGCTTTTTTTGACTGCTCTCATTAAACTCCTCAGGCAAAGTATTGTTCTGTTAGCAAGACAAATCTTTAACTTTGATTTCCAATGTATGTTGCAGTAAAATGGGTTTATGTAAAAAAGGTGGATATCGCTTAGTACTACAGGATTAGTTTAATTTGTTGTTAATAATGCAACCCATAAGTAGCAGAAGGTTGGAGAAAAACCTAGAAACTGATACGTTTGTGTCCCAATGCTGACTGACCATAACACTGTTATGTTTATATTTTGCACATATGATTTGAAGAAGCTTGATCCATAATGTGAACAAGTTACTGGTGATGTGATGTCCTTAGTCACAATAAAGAATCTATTCTAAAAAAAAGAGAAAAGTACAGCCTATTATCAACAACGTTTTATGTTTCCTTGGCCCATAGAAAGCACCTATACACCCTGCTCAAATGTAGCCCATGCTCAGTCTCCATGATTCCCTAGTAACGGGAGCAGGATCAGTCACTGGCATGAACTTGGTTGCCTGCTCTTTATTCATTTCCACCTGGCCAGGTGGCCTTACTAGGCCACAGAGGAGGAGGATCCAGGCACTCCTGATGAGATCTAATAGGCTAGGGGCAGATATTTGGGGAAAAGGACCTCCCTTATTAATGGACTAGGGGAGGTACCTGGAGGGAAAGAGGGAAGGTGGGACCTGGAGGAGATATGAGAGAGGGGCTACACCTGGGATACAAAGCGAATAAATTGTAATAAATATTAATAATAAAAAAGAAAAAAAATCCAAAGCAATATTTTAGTTAACAAAGATTTAAGGAAGAAAAAC
>NW_026591086.1:25985824-25993948 GCF_907164565.1 Psammomys obesus
AAATCCAAAGCAATATTTTAGTTAACAAAGATTTAAGGAAGAAAAACAATTGTGGGAAAGTTCACTTATTATTTTAGATATTTACTTGTAAAGATAAAGTTGTTCATATTCATAATTTTATTCACTTTAGTATTCCTTCATTTTAACGATTTTGCTTCCTGCCTTCTATACGGGCACTGCTCATACTCTTTAGTAAGATCTGCAATTATCAAGATGTAAACTTTTCTATTATCTGTTTTTAAAAATGAAATTTAATCAGAAGAAGACAATGCAGCCACTCCTGATGTGATCTGATAGACTAAGATCAGAAGGAAGGAGAGGAGGACCTCCCCTATCAGTGGATTTGGGGAGGGGCATGCATGAAGAAAGGGGAGGGAGGGTGGGATCGGGAGGGGAGGAGGGAGGGGCTTATCGGGGGATACAAAATGAATAAAGTGTAATTAATAATAATAATAATAAAAGAAAAAAGAAATTTAATTGTATTACATTACCATAAATTTCTTCAAAAATTTGCACCGTTTATATTAACTGTTTTAAAATTATTTTTCAATGAGTACATAAAATTATGGTTTTATGAAATTTTCTCCATACAGCCTTGTTTTTACAGTTTTCTTATTCCAGCTCTTTCCTGCTCTCCTCTCATTACACTTTCTGGTTCCCTACCCACTTCTTCAGTTCACATGTACTCCATTGCCCTCCCTTCTAATTTCTTCTCCCTGAAAGTCTCCACCTCCTTCCCTACATGTCTTTGTAATCAAACTCACACACACAAATGCACAAGCGCTTCTAAATTCTTCATAAGAAAGAAATCTTGCCATATTTGTGTTTTTAAGTTTGACTTACTTCACTTACTATACTGTCATAAGGAGCCATTGATTTTCAATCAAAATTTCAGTCTTATTTCAGACAATTTTAGTTCGCTTTTTACAAGCTCTACACTGTCCTTATTCTGAGCATGCATACAGTATAATCTCAATATCAGTTGAGATTAGACAGATAAATATGGACTGAAACTTCGTTCTGTGTAGTGGAGCTATTCTAGTTAAGCTGTGATTCTTTTCTGTGTAGCCACTTCTAGTACAGAAACGCCCGGCTAAAGCTCACTGTGTAGAGTTAATTTGTTTCATTTATGGTTTTAGTGACTAGAGGTTTAACCAAAGCCGTCATTCAAATCTCACATCTGAGAGAAAGTGGTTTCCAGGCTGCCTAAGATTATATTTCTGCATGTGAAGGGTTACTGAACTCTTCAACTTGAATGCATTTTTAATACCTGCAGGCTTCTCTGTCTTTGTCATTCTGGTGGAGTAGAATAACTTCTGTTGCCTTCTTTGATTAATTTTGAAAGGTACATTGTAGTATGCAAGAATTTTGCTGTGGCAGATAGTACAGAATCATGCTCTTTCTGCCTTTATCACACTAAAAAGCCACTCCTCCAGCATTCTGTCACCATCAATTCCTTAACGTTTACTCAAAGCAAGACTCCTCACCTGTGATATATCATGAAGCCTAGAATTTTTCCTCCTGTTTTTGCAGCTGTTTTTAAAGCTGGCACATGCTCTTTATGTATGTTTCAAGAAACTACATCTGAAGATACTATCTCAGAACCATAAACAATATTCCAAATAGAAGAGAGAAGGGTGTATTACTGCTGTGGGTCTATTCAAATGCCCTGCACTTTGCTTGACACAAGCATCTGCTTAATGTTACATTAGGCATATACATATATTTCCATATTGTGTAAGGCAAGTATATATTTTGTACAAATATACAGTGTATATGAATGTGTGCCTAAATATATTGGTAAATCAGTAAATACTACACTTGAGTAGATAATCTATGTTACATCCATAAAAACATTTTTGTTCATTCACATAAGTACAAACATTGGTATAAATGGATGCTCTTACTGGATATATACAAAATGCACATTGTATATTCATACAGATTCATAGATAAACAAGAACTTATTCTTGTATATGATTTTTCCTTTCGTTGTAATGTGTCTGTGGGTTAAAAAAACAGAGAGGTGGTTTCTATAATTACTGCTTAAGCAGGAGAAACATGCACTTATATTTAATCTCAATATGTTCCTTCACAAAATATTTATTTCTAAATCATAAATATGATGTCAAATTTATGCTAGTATTAATGAGAAAAAATAAAAAGTTTCTCATAATCATGCACTTTAAAATAATAATTTAATCTATTACATACAGTTAGTATGTTTATATAATTATGATTGCCATATATACCTATATATCCTAGTCAATCCTAACAATTTTTTAATGTATTTTGAGATTATGTTATAATTACTTATTTTTAATTTTTATTTTATTTAAGTATATATCCCAAGGGCACCCCTCCCTGCTCTCCTTCAAATTTCCCTTCCCCCTCCCTCCAGGACCCCTCCTTTTCCCCAGAAAAGGGAGTCCTCTTTCCCTGTATCAACCCTCCCCAGCATATCAAATCATATTAGGACTGAGCACCTCTTCATCCACTGAGTCCAGGCAAGTCAGTCTTGCTAGGGGGAAGTGATCCAAAGCAGGCAATAGAGCCCATGTTAGAAACAACCCCTTAACCCCCTTCAGTCACCAGGCTACAACATGAAGACCAAGGCCTCCTGTCAGACACATACATGAAGAGGCCCTAGGTCCAGACCATGTATGCTCCTTAGTTGATGTCTCAGTGTTTGTAAGCTCCCATGGGTCTGGGTTAGTTTTCTTTGTTGTTCTTCCTGTGGGGTTCTTGTCACATCCAGGTCCTCCCTTCTTCCACCCAACACTTCCACAAGACACCCTGACCTCTGCTGCATGCTAGGTTACAAATCTCAACATCTGATTTTATCCACTGCTGGATGGAATCTCCCAGATGTCAGTCAGGTTAGGTTCCTGTCTGCAAACATAGAACAATATCATCAATAGTGTTAAGACCTGGCCCTTTACCTTAGGATGGGTCTCAGTCTGGGCCAATCATTGGTTGTACATACCTTCAGTGTCTCTTCCCTGTTTATCCCCAAACTTCCAGCAGGCAGGGCAACTTCTGGATAGAAGGTCCTGTAGGTGGGTTGTGTTTCCTGTCCTTCCTCTAATGTTACCTGGCTAGGAAGTGGTCATCCCAGTCCCCATGTCTACCCACCCACGGCTAGGAATCTCAGCAAGAGTCACACCACATCGTCCTAGGAGCCTACATTGTGGCAGGCCTCCATCTTGACGAAAAGATGGCTCCTGTCAGTTTTCCTTCTTGTTCCCAGCCCTCTCACTTCCCACCCACATTCTCCCCACATCTGATCTCCACCCTTGTTTCCCTCCTCATACCATATCCTGAGCAGTTTCCTCTCTTCATCTACTTCTGCTGTCTATTCTTTTACCACTTCTGAGTGACCTCCCAGCATCCTCTCATGGACCCTCCTTTTTACATAGCTCCCTTGGGTCTGTGGAGTGTAGTGTGCTTATTCTGTAATATAGGTCTAATACACACTTAAAAGAGAGTACATACCACATGTGTCTTTCTGGATATGTGTTACCACATTCAGGATGGTCTTTTCTAGTTCCATCCATTAGCTTGCAAATTTTATAATTGCGTATTTTATTTTATTTTATTTTATTTTATTTTATTTTATTCTCTCTCAAAATTCTTCCATATACCCTTCTTTGCTCTATTTCAAATTCATGGCATCATTTTGCAGTTAACTGTTGTTAAACACACATACATTTACATACACCTATGTATTCCTAAATATATAAATACAATCCGCTCAGTCTTTATAATATAATGTGTATGTGTTTTGTGCTAACAATTTGGTATTAGTTAATCAATTGATATACTCTTTACTGAAAAAAAAAATACTGTTGCAAATAAAGCTGCTATGAACATAATTGAGCAAATATCCTTAAAGAATACTGGGGTATCTTTTGGGTATATGCCCAGGAGTGTATAGGTGGATCTTGAGATAGTGCTATTCCCAGTTTTCTGAGAAAGCACCAGAATGATTTCCAGAGAGTTTGTAAAAGTTTGCACTCCCACCAGCAGTGGAGGAGGGCTCCACTTTCTCCACATCCTCTCCAGTATGTGTTGTCCCTTGAGTTTTTTTACATTCATCATTCTGATAGGTATAAGATGGAATATCAGAGTTTTTTGATTTGCATTTCCCTGATGACTAAGGATGTTGAGCATTTCTGTAAGTGTTTCTCTGCCATTTGATATTCCCCTCTTGAGAATTATCTGCTTAGCTCTGTACCCCATTTTTTAAATTGGATTATTTGGTTTCTTGGTGTCTAATTTTTTGAGTTCTTTATATATTCAGAATATTGGCACTCTATCAGATGTAGGGTTGGTGAAGAACTTTTCTTCAGTAGGCTGTTGTTTTCTTCTGTTGAAAGTGTCCTTTGCTTTACAGAATCTTTTCAGTTTTGTGAGGTAACCATTTATTAATTGTTAATTAATTTATTATTTTTTAAAATATTTTAACCTGCTCTATTTTATTTATTTATTAGAGAGAGAGTCAATCCAGACAACATTCCTCCCTTTTTTTCCAAGGCTAGGAAGAAGACATTAAGAATAAATTATTCTAAAGGTGAAATTTGGCCTGTCTAATGAATCTCAAGTTATTGCTGTTTTGGTTTTTTTTTTTTTTTTGAGATTTTTTTTTTAATTTCTTACAATTTATTCACTTTGTAGCTTCCTCCCTCATGTCCTCCCAATCCTGCCCTCCTGTCCTTTTCTCCTCCAATGCCCCTCTTCTAGTCCACAGATAGGGAAGATCCTCCTTCCTTCCATCTGACCCTAGCCTACCAGGGCTCAGCAAGACGGTCTGTATAGTCTTCCTCTGTGGCCTGGTAAAGAATGCCCACCCTCAGGGGGAGGTGATCAAAGAGCCAGCCACTGAGTTCATGTCAGAGACAATCCCTGTTCCCATTAATAGGGAACCCACTTGGAGACTCAACTGTCTTGGGCTACATCTGTGCAGGGGTTTTAGGTTATCTCCATGAATGGTCCTTGGTTGGAGTATCAGTTTCACAAAAGACCCCAGGACCCAGATATTTTGGTTCTGTTGCTCTCCTCATGGAGCTCCTATTCCCTCCATGTCTTTCTATTTCCCCCTTCTTTCCCTACACTCTGCCCAAAGTTTGACTATGAGTCAGCATTTGTTTTAATACCCTGCTGGGTAGAGTCATTCAGAGCCCCTCTGTGGTAGGCTCCTAGTCTGTTCCCTGTTTTCTCCCTCCTCTGATATACGTTTGCCTTCTGAATGTGGATGGATCATCTTACCTAGGGTCCTCCTTCTTGCTTATCTTTTATATGTGTACAGATTTTAGTATGGTTATCCTATCTAATAGGTTCTAATATCCACTTAAAAGTGAGTATATGCCATGTGTGTCTTTCTACTTTTGGGAAGGCTCACTCAGAATGATATTTTGTAGTTCCTACCATTTGTCTGCAAATTTCATGATTTTCTTGTTTTGAATTGCTGAGTAGTATTCCATTGTGTAAATGTACCACAATTTCTGTATCCATTCCTCAAATGAGGGACATCTGGATTGTTTCCAGATTCTGGTGTAATTGATGATCTTTTTATTTTATTTTATTTTTATTGAGATTTATTGGGACCCATAAGGTTATAATTTTGAATGTATTTTCATGTATCATTTTTCTTAAATACTTTTCCCCTTTGAAGACACATTAATCTTGTGTTAAGCCACCTAACATTGCCCCACAGTTCACTGATCCTCCACACATTGTTAAGGTTTTTCATCTTTTTTTAAATTTTTTATTAATTACACTTTATTCATTTTGTATTCCCCCCATAAGCCCCTCCCTCCTCCCCTGACGATCCCACCCTCCCTTCCCTTTCTGCATGCATGCCCCTCCCCAAGACCACTGATAGGGGAGGTTCTCCTCTTCTTTCTGATCTTAGTCTATCAGTTCTCATCAAAATTGGCTGCATTGTTCTCTACTGTGGCCTGGTAAGGCTGCTCCCCTCTCAGGGGGAGGTGATCAAAGAGCAGGCCAATCAGATTATGTCAGAGGCAGTCCCTCTTCCCATTACTATGTAACCCACTTGGACACTGAACTGCCATTGGCTACATCTGTGCAGGGGTTCCAGGTCATCTCCACGAATAGTCTTTGGTTGGAGTATGAGTCTCTGGGAAATTCCCTGTGTTCAAATTATCTTGTTCTGTTGCTCTCCTTGTGGAGTTCCCGTCCCCTCCAGCTCTTACTATTTCCCACTTCTTACATAAAATTCCATTCACTCTGCCCATCAGTTGGCCATCAGGCTCAGCATCTGCTTTCACAGTCTATACTGCAGAAGCTTTCAGAGGCCCTCTGTGGCAGGTTTCAAGGTTGTTTCCTGTTTTCTTCTGGCTTTCAGAGGCCCTCTGTAGCAGGTTCCCAGGTTGTTTCCTATTTTCTTTTTCTTCTGATGTCCATCCTCTTTGCCTTTCAGGATGGGGATTGAACATTTTAGTTAGGGTCCTCTCTTTTGCTTAGTTTGTTTAGATGTACAAATTTTAGTGGGTTTATTCTATGTTGTATGTTTATATGAGTGAGTATATACCATGCATGTCTTTTTGCTTCTGGGACAACTCACTCAGGATGATCCTTTCCAGGTCCCACCATTTACCTGCAAATTTCATGATTTCCTTATTTTTCATTGCTGAGTAATACTCCATTGTATAGATGTACCACAGTTTCTGCATCCATTCTTCAGTTGAGGGGCATCTGAGTTGTTTCCAGGTTCTGGCTATTACAAATAAAGCTGCTACGAACATGGTTGAGCAAATGTCCTTTTTGTGTACTTGCGCCTCTTTTGGGTATATGCCTAGGAGTGGTATGGCTGGATGTTGAGGAAGCACTATTCCTAGTTGTCTGAGAAAGCGCCAGATTGATTTCCAGAGTGGTTGTACCAGTTTACATTCCCACCAGCAGTGGAGAAGGGTTCCCCTTTCTCCACAACCTCTTCAGCATGTGTTGTCCCTTGAGTTTTTCATCTTGGCCATTCTGATGGGTGTAAGGTGAAATCTCAGGGTTGTTTTGATTTGCATTTCCCTAATGGCTAATGAGGTTGAGCATTTCTTTAAGTGCTTCTCTGCCATTCGATATTCCTCTACAGAGAATTCTCTCTTTAGCTCTGTTCCCCATTTTTTAAGTGGATTTCTTGGTTTATTGCTTTTCAGCTTGTTTAGTTCTTTATATATATTGGATATGAGTCCTCTGTCAGATAAAGGGTTGGTGATGATTCTTTCCCAATGTGTAGGCAGTCGCTTTGTTTTGATGATGGTGTCCTTTGCTTTATAGAAGCTTTTCAATTTCATGAGGTCCCATTTATTGATTGTTGCTCTTAGAGCCTGTGCTGTTTGTGTTCTGTTCAGGAAGTTTTCTCCTGTACCAATGAGTTCTAGGGTAGATCAATAAGACAGTTGAAGGCGATCAAGGGGATACAGATGGGAAAAGAAGAAGTCAAATTATCACTATTTGCAGATGATATGATAGTAAATATGAGTGACCCCAAAAACTCTACCAGGGAACTCCTACAGCTGATAAACACCTTCAGCAAAGTGGCCGGATACAAAATTAACTCAAAAAAATCAGTAGCACTCCTGTATACAAAAGACAAAAGGGCTGAGAAAGAAATTAGAGAAACAACACCATTCACAATAGCCACAAATGACATAAAGTACCTTGGTGTAACCCTAACCAAGCAAGTCAAAGACTTGTATGAAAAAAATTTCAAGTCTCTGAAGAAAGAATTAGAGGAATATATGAGAAGATGGAAAGATCTCCCATGCTCATGGCTCAGCAAGATTAACATAGTAAAAATGGCCATCTTAACAAAAGCAATCTACAGATTTAATGCAATTCCCATCAAATTGCCAACATAATTCTTTACAGACCTGGAAAGAAAAATTCTCAACTTTGTATGGAATAACAAGAAACCGAGAATTGCTAAAACAATCCTCTACAATAAAAGATCTTCTGGAGGTATCTCCATCCCTGATCTCAAGCTATACTATAGAGCAACAGTTATAAAAACTGCATGGTACTGGCATAGAAACAGAATGGTGGATCAATGGAATGGAACAGAAGACCCAGAAATAAACCCACACACTTACGGACACCTGATTT
>NW_026591086.1:26003948-26038194 GCF_907164565.1 Psammomys obesus
GATTCCATTGATCCACCATTCTGTTTCTATGCCAGTACCATGCAGTTTTTATAACTGTTGCTCTATAGTACAGCTTGAGATCAGGGATGGAGATACCTCCAGAAGATCTTTTATTGTAGAGGATTGTTTTAGCAATTCTCGGTTTCTTGTTATTCCATACAAAGTTGAGAATTTTTCTTTCCAGGTGTGTAAAGAATTGTGTTGGCAATTTGATGGGAATTGCATTAAATCTGTAGATTGCTTTTGGTAAGATGGCCATTTTTACTATGTTAATCCTGCCAAGCCATGAGCATGGGAGATCTTTCCATCTTCTCATATCTTCCTCTAATTCTTTCTTCAGAGACTTGAAATTTTGTTTAAAGTACTGGAGAGTTCAGGGATACAAGGCACATATCTAAACATAGTAAAGGCGATATACAGCAAGCCTATAGCCAACATCAAACTGAACGGAGAGAAACTTAAAGCAATCCCACTGAAATCAGGGACAAGACAAGGCTGCCCACTGTCTCCATATCTCTTCAACATAGTGCTGGAAGTCCTTGCTAGAGCAATAAGACAGTCGAAGGAGATCAAGGGGATACAGATGGGAAAGGAAGAAGTCAAATTATCACTATTTGCAGATGATATGATAGTATATATGAGTGACCCCAAAAACTCTACCAGGGAACTCCTACAGCTGATAAACACCTTCAGCAAAGTGGCCGGATATAAAATTAACTCAAAAAAATCAGTAGCACTCCTGTATACAAAAGTCAAAAGGGCTGAGAAAGAAATTAGAGAAACAACACCATTCACAATAGCCACAAATGACATAAAGTACCTTGGCGTAACCCTAACCAAGGAAGTCAAAGACTTGTAAGACCCCCAAAATTTTAAGAGGGAACACATACTGCTGATAAATACCTTCAGCAAAGTGACTGGATACAAAATTAACTTAAAAAAATCAGTAGCCCTTCTGTATACAAAAGACAAAAGGGCTGAGAAAGAAACTAGGGAAACAACACCCTTCACAATAGCCACAAATAAAATAAGGTACCTTGATGTAACTAACCAAGCAAGTGAAAGACTTATGTGAAAAAAAAAATTCAAGTCTCTGAAGAAAGAAATTAAAAATGATATCAAAAGACAGATCTTCTTTGCTCATGGTTCTGTAGGATTAACATTGTAAAAATGGCCATCCTACCAAACCTACTTTAATTGGGGTTCTTTAATGCTTCTACCTCCTTTCCAACCCACTGACTAGAGGGAGGGGTAAAGGAATATGATTAAGAAAACTAGGTTGTAGACCATTTTTAGCATTATTTCTTTGGGTTGAATATACTTTTGCATTGTCTAGATACCAGCAGTCCAGTACAAATGCCATCACCAAAAAGCAACAGGAATCAGCATGAAGCAGCATGAGTCAGCAGATCAGAATGAGTCAGCAAAAGAATGAGTTGGGTTGCCTCAGTTCTCTGGAAAATTTTTCTTTGCAAAGTGAAGTGTCATAGAACAAAGCCCAACACAATGATGTTGATCCAAAACTTGTTTTCTTCTTGTCTGTGGGGCTTCTATATATTTCCTCTCCTCAGAGTCCACCCAAGGTTCTTTTCAGCTGGCCAAATAGTGTCTCTTGCATGAGACAACTCACAACAAAATATCATGTGCCCTATCACAAGATGGCTTCTAGCAAAACATAGCAAGTGAGTCTTCAAAGAAAGCAGAAACTTCCATTTCAGGTACATAACAAAAGAACTGCACTAAATCAATATTCAAGTTTTTAAGTTTTATTTTACATTTTATTGATATAATCTCTGTGTTTACATTTATGTAGATGTGTGGAGGTGTTACAGGCCAATAGATGTCATCAGATTTTCTTGAGCTCTAATCATAAAATGTTGGAGTCATCAGAAATAGGTCAAGGAAGCAAAGGTGTCCTCCTAAGCAACAGATGCTATAAACTGCTGACCAGTCTCTCCAGGTCCCCAAGCTAGCATTAAAATTTAGTATCTTTGCTAATTTGGATATAATCTTGATTAACTGACTCTCAACTATGGAGATGAATCCCAGTTTCATAAGCTAGGATACTGACAAATTTCTCTACTTACTACCATTAAAGTATGTGTATTGCACAATGTCCTAAAAACTAACAATGGATTCTTATTCAAGCCACCTCAGTGTCTCTTTCTCCTTGAGCAACTTCAAAGCATCTGTTCTGTGAGCTCACTTTTTTCCCAGCTTCCAACTCCATGGGGTTTCTTGTATCCTTGTAAGTCATTGCATAACCCAGCACTCAGGATGTGATCGATGTTAGCAGCCACTGTCTCTGACATATGCTGTTTCCCACTAGTAATTCGTCATCTATCATAGACATGAAACATTCAACTATTCCTTGATGATTTAGTATCCTAAATCCTGTGTTATAAAGGTTCTGTTTGGAGCAGGAAACCTGTAACAGGGTTTTGAATAGATGTAACAATCTCTATTATTTTCTCAATATAAGAAAACTATAATGAAAACACAGGGTTTAAGTCATATCGTATTACATGTTCGCTAACCAAAACCAAAATGGCATTCTGTTGTCAATTCTTACACATTATAGATGAAAACTGTTTTTTAAACATAAAATATTTTCACTCTGTATTTCACATAACAGTGAACACGACATACAAGCTGCAATATGCAAGTTATAGTATTTTACAAACTTCATAGCATTTACACCTTTAACAAATTCCAGTATATCATTTCTCAATATGTACCAATAATATTTTAAAATACTCAGTACCCTTTTTTAATTTTGTTAATATTAGTTACAGTTTATTAACTTTGTATCCCATCTGTATCCCCCTCCCTTTCCCTCCTAATGCCACCCTCCCTCCCTTATCTCCTCTTTGCCCCTTTCCAAGTCCACTGATAGGGGAGGACCTCCTCCACTTTCTTCTGACCCTGGTTTATCAGGTATCTTAAGGACTTGTCAAATGAATAGACATCAGATTTCAATTAGTTTATACTAGAAATTTTAATGGGATGACTGGCAGAATTACAAAATTAGATTAAAAAAATAGTTTCAATGTTTTGAGAAAATTCAAAGTTATCTATTGGTAGCAATCATATTTTTCCAGGCATTTATTTTAAAGTTTTCTTTTAATTAAAGAAAAAAACTCTAAAAAAAATTAAAATCAGTTGTACAAAATTAATTGGTAGACATAGATCAGATATTTTACATATAATATATATCATCAAAATTTCAAAGAACAGAATAGCAAATGTAGAATAAGTCAAGACAAATATAACTATTTTACAAAATACTCTTAGAAAATATTGTTTGGATTGGTGAGATGGCTCAGAGGTTAAGAGCACTGGCTGCTCTTCCACAGGTCTTGAGCTGTATTCCCAGCAACTGTATGTAATCTGATGCTCTCTTCTGGCATAGAGGTGTACATGCAGATAGAACATTCATGTGCGTAAAATAAATAAATAAAATCTTTATTGATACTTTCAATGTTTAATTTATAGTTTTAAATAACATTTTCTACCACTAGAGGTATAGAAATCACTGGGATACCTTCTTAAAGCAGAGGAGCAGAAATAACACTATAGCAGTGTTGATTTAATAGCTTGAGAAAATGTATACATAATTAGCATCTTTAACAAACTCACAAGTAACAAGGCTTCCTTCACACTGATTAACCCATCTTTAGAGCTATTTCTCTAAAGTCAACTATTAGAAGTACATAACTCCGAAGCTTTCTTAGACTGTTTCCTTTGGCAGCTGAACTAGATGTCGCATGCTCAGCTCTGATTATGCTTTTCTCTGAATAATACTTATTCAACAGGGGGTAATGTGCTAAAAGTGAGCAGAGCCAATCAGGCCATGCTTCTCCCCATGTCTAATGTATTCCCTTTATCACACTAAAATTGTTTTTGTTGATTTCTAGACAACTCTTGAGATCTTTCCTATGTGTGTTAATTCTTCTAGGCAACACAGTTGGTTACAGGCAGTTCAGGGTCCAAGTGGGTTACATAGTAATGGGAAGAGGGACTGCCTCTGACATAATCTGATTGGCCTGCTCTTTGATCACCTCCCCCTGAGGGGGGAGCAGCCTTACCAGGCCACAGTAGAGGACAATGCAGCCAATTTTGATGAGAACTGATAGACTAAGATCAGAAAGGAGAGGAGAACCTCCCCTATCAGTGGACTTGGGGAGTGGCATGCACACAGAAAGGGGAGGGAGGGTGGGATCACGAGGGGAGGAGGGAAGGGCTTATGGGGGGATACAAAATGAATGAAGTGTAATTAATAAAAATTAAAAAAGAATAGAACAATGTAAATGATCTATAGGCAGGGAAGTTTTGAGGTCCTTTATAGCTCATGTGTATATGGGTGAACTCTTTGGAATCCAGTGTTTCAGCAGTCTTCCAGGACCTCTGAAAGACTCTACTGATTGGAGTATCGAGGCAGATGCTGCAACTCATAGCCAAACTTTGAGCAGGAAATCTTATGAAAAAAGGGGGAGATAGAAAGATCTGGAGGGGACAGGAGCTCCATAAGGAGAGTAACAGAACCAAACATCTGAACACAGAGGTCTTTACTGAGACTGATACTCCAACCAAGGACCATTCATGGAGATAGCCTAGAACCCCTGCACAGATGTAGCCCATGGTAGCTCAGTCTCCAAGTGGGTGCCCTAATAACAGGGACAAGGAGTATTTCTGCGTTCTCATTCTTAAGAGGTGTGCCTTTATTTTTTTTTTAATGATTTTGCATTTTTTAAACTTTTTAAAAATTTTTTATTAATTACACTTTATTCATTTTGTATCCCCGCCATAAGCCCCTCCCTTCTCTCCCCTCACGATCCCACCCTCCCTCCTCTTTCTGCATGCATGGTACTCCCCAAGTCCACTGATAGGGGAGATTCTCCTCTCCTTCTTTCTGATCTTAGTCTATCAGTTCTCATCAAAAGTGGCTGCATTGTCCTCTTCTGTGGCATGGTAAGGCTGCTCCCCCATCAGGGGGAGGTGATCAAAGAGCAGGCCAATCAGATTATGTCAGAGGTAGTCCCTCTTCCCATTACTAGGTAACCCACTTGGACACTAAACTGCCATGGGCTACATCTGTGCAGGAGTTCTAGGTTATCTCCATGAATAGTCCTTGGTTGGAGTATGGGTCTCTGGGAAGTTCCCTGTGTTCAAATTTTCTTGTTCTGTTGCTCTCCTTGTGGAGTTCCAGTCCTCTCCAGCTCTTACTATTTCCCACTTCTTACATAAAATTCCATTCACTCTGCCCAACAGTTGGCCATCAGGCTGAGCATCTGCTTTGATAGTCTGCAGAGCAGAGGCTTTCAGAGGCCCTCTGTGGTAGGTCCCTAGTTTGGATCCTGTTTACTTCTGCTGGCTTTCAGAGGCCCTCTGTAGCAGGTTCCTAGGTTCTTTCCTGTTTTCTTCTTCTTCTGATGTCCATCCTCTTTGACTTTCAGGATGGGGATTGAGCATTTTAGTCAGGGTCCTCTCTCTTGCTTAGTTTCTTTAGATGCACAGATTTTAGTGGGTTTGTCCTATGTTGTATGTTTATATGAGTGAATATATACCGTGTGTGTCTTTTTGCTTCTGGGACAACTCACTCAGGATGATCCTTTCCAGGTCCCACCATTTACCTGCAAATTTCATGATTTCCTTATTTTTCATTGCTGAGTAATATTCCATTGTATAGATGTACCACAATTTCTGCATCCATTCTTCAGTTGAGGGGCATCTGGATTCTTTCTTGAAATTTAAAAATATGCCAAATATTACAAATAGTCTAAATAATTGAATATGGAAATGATATTATAAGAACAAAATGATGTGCCATATGTAAAAAAGCTATAACATGTGTCATAATATGTGTCAGACTACAAGGATCAGGTCTCCTTTGAGTTTTAGAAAAAGAGTGCAGAAGATTCCCTGATACTGCCCAAAGTCTGGCTATGAATCTCAGCAACTGCTTTGATGACATTTCAGGGTAGTGTCCAAGTACATTCCCTAGTAAGGGGAACAGAGACTGTCTCTAACATGGACTCAGTGGCCTACTCTTTGATCACCTCCCCCTCATGGGGGTGCAGCCTTACCAGGCCACAGAAGGAGACAATGCAACCAATTCTGATAAGACCCGATAGACTAGGATCATATGGAAGAGGAGGAGTACCTCCCCTATCAGTGGACTGGAGGAGGTGCACAGTGGAGAATAGAGAGGGAGGGTGAGATTGGGAGGGGAACAGGGAGAGAGGTACAGGTGGGATATGACTGTAATTAATAAAAATAAAATATCTTAAAATAAATAAAAAGAGTGCATCCAGTTGATAGTGAAAAATGTTTTTAGGAGGATATATGAGGGGTTCGAAAAGGAAGTGAATGATAAACTTGATCAAATTTTGTTATGTTATTCACATATAAAATTCTGACACAACAAAAACTGTACTACTTGATATATCATTCTCATTTCATAATTAGTTTCATATGAAAATACAGTTAGTAGAAAGATAAGAAAAATGGGGCATGTAGTATATTCTAAATGTCGGTTTTGTGTGTGTTTGTTTTTCAGCTTTTACAAACATGTTTCTGTAAACATGTAAACTTAGAATTTATTTTAGTATCATGAATAGCATTAATGGACATGAATCCCAAACTACCCTTGGTACACCAAGCTTTAAGCTCTTTTCCCCCTTGCTCCTCTGCCTTTCCAGCCTTATAATTATTTTTTCTTCATCAGTCAGCTCCTAATTTCCACCGAGTACAAGGTCACTTGAAACATTTGCCTTCTCATGCTTCATTTATATGATGTGGTCCAATAAATCAATCTCTTGCACATTCAAGTAACTGACATTTTGGAAGTAGAAAGTTTGTGCTCTCATCCTCAGGGACGTTAGATATGCACTTTGCTTCTTCCCATCAGCTCTCAGCATCTTGTTACTCCAAATGTACTCACTCCTTGTAGGTTGTGCTCTTCTATGTAGTGCACACCCTTCTTTGAAAATGAGTCAGTCAGCAAGAAAAGTGCTCATTGTGGAGTGCCCCATCCTTTGTAGGTACCCCAGATATTCTGTAACTCGAACCACCTCCTATAATGAACCTGCCCACACAAGTGGCAGTCTTCCAAATGTTTATACTTTAATTATAATACCTTCTTCTTTAACTTTGAACTACTGGGACCTCTTGACATCTATGACACCTTACTAGAGGGAGGAGGAAGAGACTGAGAAGGCTTAGTCACTTTTTGAAGATCTTTAACTTTTGTCCATATTAGGTTTAACTTGTAAAAATTGCATTCGTAGAATTGATTTTTACCATTCTTTGCTGTGATATTATTTATATTCATAAGCAATTAAGTATTTCCTCAACATTTCCATGAAAAAAGATTATGCTATTCTATTACTTACAAGTAGTTAATATAATTGAAATTTTTTTAATAAAATTTCAAATATATATTCTGTATTTTCTCATGTGTATATTGCTATGTCTACTTAATTCTTATTTAATTAACCTTAAATAATTCTGTTTGTGTTGATTATCTGACAAAATATATACCTTTCTACCCACAAGTTTATATTTTCCTCAATGCTTTCCTTAAGTCTCATTTGAGATTCTTTTTGTTCTTTCAATATTGGTACACAATAAAGTATATTTCCTGTTATCTGTTTTCTCCTTCTTTTGATGTCCATGCTCTTTGCCTTTCTGAATGGGGATTGATCATTTTAGACAGAGTCCTCCTTCTTGATTAGTTTCTTTAGGTGTACAGATTTTAGTAGGTTTATCCCATATTATATATCTAATATTCACTTATGAGTGAGTACATATTCCTTTTGTGTCTTTAGGCTTCTGGGATACCTCACTCAGGATGATCTTTTTCCAGTTCCCACCATTTGCTTGCAAATTTGATGATTTTCTTCTTTTTATTTCGGATTAATATTCTATTGTGTAAATGTACCACAATTTCTGTATCCATGAAAGTCTCTAACCAGCAGAGTATCAAAGCAGATACTGAGACTTATGGCCAACCTTTGGGCAGAGTGCAGGTAATCTTATGAAAGAAGTGGGAAAGAGTAAGACCTGGAGAGGACAGGAGCTCCACAAGGAGAGCAACAGAATCAAAAAATCTGGGCACAGGGGTCTTTTTCTGAAACTAATACTCGAACCAAGGACCATCCATGGAGATAACCTAGAACCCCTGCACAGATGTAGCCCATGGCAGTTCAGTGTCCAAGTGGGTTCCATAGTAATGGGAACAGGGACTGTCTCTGACATGAACTGATTAGCCTTCTCTTTGATCACCTCTCCCTGATGGGGGAGCAGCCTTACCAGGCCACAGAAGATGACAATGCAGCCACTCCTGATGAGACCTGATAGAATAGGATTGGAAGGAAGGTAAGACCTCCCTTATCAGTGGACTGGGGAAAGGACATTGGTGGAGAATGGAGAGGAAGTGTGAGAATGAGATGGGAGAAGGGAGGGAATTACAGCGGGGATACAAGGTGAATAAATTGTAATCAATAAAAATAAAGAATTAAAAAATAATGTATATTTATTTTTATGCCTCTACTGTAACTATTCATGTTTTATTTTGAGCTCAATGGATTTTTTTAAATGTTAATATCTATGTGTGATCCTGGTTATATTCATTTTATTTTTCATAATTTGATTAAATGATCTTGTGTGACACAATTATGGATGCATTTTTGTTTCATTACTCTTATTTAATATGAAGGATATCATGTACTAAACATGCATTATGACACTGTAGTTAGAAACTGTAGTGTCCTGGCTTTTTCTTCATTTCTATAATATATAGTTGTAGGTAATCTCTCTAATTCATCATATCAATATCTAACTCATAACTGGAGAAATTCGCTAGTTTTAATCGATTCTCTATAATTTTTAAAACTATTCAGTTTTACATTTTTGAAAATAGGAATAAAATTTAAATATGATAGGTCATTAAGTCAATAATTTCAGTTATTTTAAGTCAAAAGTCCAAACTGATTAACTACTATATAGTTATTATATGGTGAAATTTTACAATTACCCTCAAAATACCAAGTAAATTTAGTTTTTTTTATAAAACAAAGCCAGTGCTTTTGGCTAATTTTACCTTTGCTGAGAATTACTAAGTTTTATATTTTTCTTTATGTAACTTATTACTCTAATAGGCTTTTTTTCTGGTAAGATTAATATGACCTTGATATGTAAGTTAGTAACATATTTTTCTGTCTGAGAAATAGCCCTATTGAAAGTACAAATTAAATGCAAATAGAAGTGTGTTATGAGAATCTATTATTGCTTTAAATTGAGATATCCATCAGAAGACACTAGTATGTGGTAATTTATGAGTTAATGACATTTCAGGCTTAGTTCTAAATGCACAGAGAATTCATAAGGAACCAAATGACAATTTATTCATAATATTTTCATTACCGAAAATCATGTATTCAATCATCTAATTTTAAATATTCTGTTTTTCCTTTCAGTCCTATTTATTGGAAATCTCTGTATTCTCTTCATACTGTCATATATGAAGTATACCATCATATGCTTCATATGTCATTTATACTCTTCATACTGTACATGGAAAAGGTAAATAATTTATTATTCATTCAATATTTAAATTTATTGATATCTCCATATCTCCAAATGGGAAACATAAAGGGTTCTTGTGTATAATCCTGAGTATGTTGAATCAAAAGAATACTAGGGTGTTTTTAAAAATATTCTAACAAAAGTAAAATTTAAAGCTATAATATTTTTTAAAAACTTTTTTTTCATGCATGGTACTTGGTTGGACTATGAGTCTCTGGGAAGACCCCTGTGTTCAAATTTTCTGGTTCTGTTTCTCTCCTTGTGGGGTTCCTGTCCTCTCCAGATCTTACTATTTCCCACTTCTTACATAAGATTCCCTGCACTTTGCCCAACAGTTGGCCATAAGTCTCAGTGTCTGCTTTGATAGTCTGCTGGGCAGAGTCTTTCAGAGGCCCTCTGTGGCAGGTTCCTAGGTTGTTTCCTGTTTTCTTCTTCTTCTGATGTCTATCCTCTTTGCCTTTCAGGATGGGGATGTAGTCTATGGCAGTGTAGTATCCAAGTGGGTTATATAGTAATGGGAAGAGGGACTGCCTCTGACATAATCTGATAGGCCTGTTCTTTGATCACCTCCCCCTGAGGGGAGAGCAGCCTTACCAGGCCATAGAAGATGACAATTCAGCCACTCCTGATGTGATCTCATAGAGTAAGATTAGAAGGAAGGAGAGGAGGACCTCTCCTATCAGGGGACCTGGGGAGGGACATGCGGGAAGAAGGGGGAGGGAGGGTGGGACCGGGAGGGGAGGAGGGAGGGGCTTATGGCGGGATACGAAGTGAATAAACTGTAATTAATAAAAATAAAATAAACTCTAAAAGGCAAAAAAAAAAACCCCTTTTTTCATTCAATAAAGGGGTGGTGAATAATCTTTTGCATATATTCCTCAATTAATTTTTCAAATATTTTTCATTAATTTTGTGAGATAACATAGATCCTGATATACAAATATGGTATGCATTCACTTATAAGTGTATATTAGCAGTTAAGTAAATAATCATCAAGCTGTAATACACACACTCAGAGAGGAGAGATAGAGTGGAGGGATTTGAAGGATGCATGGATTGCTGTAGGAAAGGGAAATTAAACAGAGTTTGCAGGTGGACTAGAGTTGGGTGGAGAGAATTCTAGCAGGGTACAGTTGTTGGGAGAGGGAGAGAGTATATGGAAAGACAGCTGGAAATGAGGCTATTGGAGCATGTGGAAACCAAGTGCATTGGAAGCCTCCTAGAATATACGACTGTGCTGCTAGTGAGAATTTCTTATAATGAAGGATGCAGAGTCTGTACTAGCCATGTTTGATAGCCAGGCAAGGCTTCCACGGGTGGGACTGAGTTGCATTAGGTTGGGTTGTTAGCCAAGGAGAAACTCCTAAAGAATCCAGCTGATGCTAGGACAGAAAGTCTATCTCTGAAAAAATAGCACTGTGACCCTCTTACTAAGGGCAATATCCACGAGGCAAATTGCATGTACAGAGGGGAAGCTTGTAAGTACATATAATCTTCACCCCTACATTCTAGTCTTTTATTTTTGTTTTGTTTTTTAAACAAGAAGGTAGTCTGAAGGCTAAGGACAGGGAAAACTTTACAAAAACCCAGCTACAAAATAGCTGACCTATAATCTGTTCTGCTTATAAAATGTGTTGTGGCAAAGGTGGCACAGAACTTCTTTGAGAGTGGCCAGGCATTGGGTTTAATATGAAGCTCAGAGCAGAAAGAGAAAGCCCATGACTTACACTGCCAGGATACCCAGGAACCTAAGATAGATAGCCCACAGACCTACAGTAGAATAAATTCAGCTGGCCAAAAGAAAAGAAAAGTTTGCTAAGGACTCTGCTATGCTCGTAGATCAGTGCCTTGTCTAATCCATAAAATTTAAATGTGATGCATCATAGGTTTTATGATTTTGTTACTTCAATAATTTAGCTATTTTAGTTGTAAGTCCAGATTTATTAAATACTATATGTTGTAATACTGGTAGAGTTTTACAATGACCCTCAAAATGCCAAGTAAAATTAGTTTTTTCTAAAACAAACCAGTACTTTTGGCTAATTTCATCTTTACTGAGAATGGGAAAGCTATATATACATTTAAAACATTTAGAAAGAATTTTTAAATACCTTCAGAAAGATATGCAGAGAGTCTAGACAGTCTATATTGGAGGTCTCCATAAGGCCTCTCCCCCTGGGCAGGAAAGACTGTAGGAGAATGAAAGGATGGAGGACACCAGAAGAACATGGTCCACTTAATCAACTAAGCAGTGCGTATAGCGGATAGCAGGGACTGAAGCTACAGTCTCAGGGCCAGCAGGGCTCTGCACCACGAATCTGTGAATGTTATGGCTGTTAGCTTAGTGTTTCTGTGGAACTATTGACAGTAGAAATGGGTGTTTCTCTGATAGTATTTCCTGCTCTTTTCCTCCTATTTGGTTGTCTTGTCTAGCCTCAATATGAGATCTTTTGATGAGTGTTATTGTGTCTTGGGTTTTTGTTTGTTTGTTTGGTCTCTTTCTCTGTGTGTGTGTGTTCCTGTGTTTGGTTGTTGTCGCTTGGAGGCCCATTATTTTCTAAGGAAAACAGAGAGGCAATGGATCTGGAAGTGAAAGAGAAGGTGAGGGAAGCTGAGATAAATGGATGGGGTATGTGTTTGGGATGTACTGTATATCAGAAGAATTTATTTTCAATTAAAATATTTTGCATATATCTGTATGATAGGGATAAGTTCACAATTTTCTTTATTTGGGTGTGTGTGTTTAATATATCTCTCTATGAAATGCTTCATAAAAGGATTTGAAGGCATCACTTCCTCCTGCCTTTGGAATAGTTGGGGAAACATTGGGTTTTGTTCTTTTTAAAAAATATTTGGTTAACATCAGCAGCAAGTCAAGGAAAGATGTATGCTAATATCTATCTTTTAATTTCATATTTGGTGTTTCCTTAGTTTGAATTTGTCTAATAGGTCTCTAAGGCTTTTTTTTTAAATATGGATACTTTGAATATGTTTGTAATTACCTTCTGTTGGAAGTACTCTCTCCTGTGCTCTTTATAGAATTATGTTAGTTGTTGTAGGTGTCAATTAATATTTAGTATTGGTTTATCTTTTATTAAAGCTGCTGTTAATCCTAAACAGCTGTATAACCAAATTACCACACAGAGACTATGATTTATTTAATTAACCTAGAAACAATGCTGGGCAATAGTTACTCCATCCTAAACCTCCAAGCCCACATAGTTTCCTAACATTCAGAATTCTCACATGATACTTGCTTTTAGTGAAATCTTAGGACTGGTTCATTCTCCACATCATTCCAAGATCCCTCCTCAAGCCTTCCTCTCCCAGCTCTCCTCTGCCCTTCTCCCCTCTTCTGCCTTCCACACGTTCCTGTCCTCTGGCTCCTCCCTCTCTTTCTACTTCCTTTCCATTGCTCAACATTGTGGCTGGTTACTTTACTTTGGCATGTTTACATGCCACGAAGTTGAGACAGGTGATGCTTAGCATAAGTATCACAATGCAATGTTCAGATTGAAACCAGAGAGTGGGGGAGAGAAATTAGCATTTGAATGAACCAGGGTAAAGTGTATACATTCCAAAAGAACATTATACTAATATTTAGTGAAAAAAAAATATCACATCAGGTTACTATGTTGGTGGAGAAATTTTATTTCTTCCCACATTAGAACAGTTAGGTTTGCTGGGCATAGTAATTTGTACTGTCACCTATAGTCCTCAAAGAGTGGAAAAGCATTGCTCCAAATCTTCATGTAAGTATTTCTCTCAGTATTTTCTCTCAAAGAAAAGCTGCTTTTCTTATAAGCCTGCCATTTTTTGTTACTGGATCCTTTTATCTTACTTTTTGAAATACATCTTCCTCCTTCTGTGAAGTCAGTATTTTAACTACACTCTTTTGTGGGATATTGTTTCTCTATTCCTGTCTATTTGGGGTTCTGTATTCCTTTGATATTTCAATAGCCATCTTCTGGGAAAAATTCTTCTATGATTTCACTGAAAATCATTTTATGACTTTGACATAAGATTTTTTTAATTAAATTTTTATTATTTAATATTAGTTATAGTTTATTAACTTTGTATCCCAGCTGTAGCCAGCTCCCTCACTCCCTCCCAGTCTCACCCTCCTTCCCTCATCTCTTCCCTGACCATTTCCAAGCCCACTGATAGGGAGGTTCTCCTCCCCTTCCATCTGACCCTAGCTTATCAGGTATCTTCAAGATTGCCTGCAATGTCTTTCTCTGGGCCTATCAAGGCTGTTCCTCCCTCCAAGGGGGGAGGTGTGCCAAAATCCAGATCCATGATTGAGTTCATGTCAGAAATTGTCCCTGTTCCCCTTATTAGGGTAACCCACTTGGATACTGAGCTACCATGAGCTATATCTGAGCAGGGGTTCTAGGTTATATCCATACATGGTGCTTGGTTGGAGATACAGCTTCATAAAAGACCCCTGTGCCCAGATATGTTATAACCATGTGTAAATTTGTGGGGTTTTTTTTCATATTGTTGAATGTATTTAGTTGGTTCCTGTCATTTAGTTTGATTTGTTGTCTTTGATGTAAATCCACTGGTCTAATTCCTCTACTTTATCCTTAATTCCTGTTATTCTCTTCCCTATACAATTCATTTCTTTAGCGAATGTTTCCACTGTGATCTTTATTTTGATTAGTAAATATTTTCATTTGCAGAACCATTTCGGTTTTGTTTATATTTAGTGTTTTCTCTTCGTTTAGTTCTAATTTTATATTCTGAATTGACTTGCTTTTTTATTCATCTGCTTGTGCTTTCTCGAATTTGATTGGTAATATTATTTATCCATTCTTTAAATGTGTTCGTGAGTTTAACTTGGGTCCTTTATTAGATATTTGAATATGGTCTAAGAACAAACAAGAAAAAGTAGTTGTGGCAAGATCATGAAATCCATAGTCCTCCTGCTGGGTAGAGTTCTGAGAAGTAAATTTTGTTCTATGTATGGGACCCACAGCGTCACTTCTCTCTCCAGGCCTGGTTCCCAGCTAATGGATGTGTGCTAGGAAAAAGGCACCCAAGGGACCACTTACCTGCCAGGGCCACATGCTGGCAAGGTAGGGCATAGCTGCCTCTGAGGCAGATTGTTCAAGATCCCTTGCCTTGGGTATTGGCTTGATAAGGGAGTTTGTGTCCGAGGCAGTGGGTTTGTGAATACCTACTTTACCTGCTCCAGGTACTGGTGGCAAGAGAGGCCGTGTACCAGGGGCAGTGTCCAAAACTCTGCACCCCTGCTTGTCTACTCTGGGTGCTGATTACAGTAGGCAGAGTATCTGAGGAACTATTTCTTATTTGCTCTGGATGCTGTATAATTGTTCATTGAATATTACATAGTATTATCCTTAATTTCAAGGATTTAGCAATCAATACCAAGTTAGCTTTGGATGGATTTGGAGTCTTAATGAAGGTCTACAATTAAAATTGACCAAAACAATTTATTGAATTCAATGAAAATACACGTGTGTTAGTAATATTGCAATATATTTTTATAATTAACCTTAGGATAAAGTCAGATTTTCAAAAGGTAATGAGGTATTTGCTAGATTAATTAGAACTGAAGGAGGGAATGACATAGTTCATATAAATTTAGCGTATGACAAATGGCACAGCACATGGTCTTTTAATGCACTATTAAATTGCAACTGTCTTGGGTAAAAGAAATATACATAAGGACTGTCAGGAGAACTTAAAGTAATATGTCATCCTCTCATAAATAATAGTTACCTGTCACCATGGAACTGCTTTGTGTGCAGTAATTCAAGTTAAAGCGTAGCATTTCCAATGCAGGTCTACTCCTACTACTCCAGGATACATTTTATTGAATACAGTTTGAGAAACACTTAAGCTAGTACTTATTCCTGACAATAAAACAAACATTAAACAAGAGATTTTAACTACTCTATATTGAAAAAAAATGTATTTCTAGTTTAGTGAATTCTACTTATATGTGAATTGGCTATGTGGGAGACACGGTGCAAAATTCTTCTTAATTTTTATTTTTATATATTAATTACAGTCTATTCATTTTGTATCTCAGCTGCAGCCCCTCCTTCATTCCCTCCCAATCCTACCCTCTCTCCCGCATTTCTTCACATGCCCCTCCTCAAGTCCACTGATAGGAGAAGTCCTCCTCCCTTTCCATCTGACCCTAGCTTATCAGGTCTCATCAGGGCTGGCTGCATTGTCCTCCTCTGTGGCCTGGTAAGGCTGCTCCCCCTCAGGGGGAGGAGATCAAAGAGCCAGCCACTGCAGGTGTGTCAGAGACACAGTCCCTGTTCCTCTCACCAGGGAACCCACTTGGATACTGAGCTGCCATGGACATTTAAACTAATAAAAACTCTTTCTTTTTATTTAGTGTAAGCATCGTTTGTTAGTAGATTGTAATAACACATCAGTATTTAACAGACATTCTTTTTTGAAAAAAAAAATTTTAATTATCTTTATGTGAAATTGACCTTAATGGTTTCTAAGTTGTAACATTAACTGATACATTTTTATATTTCTAATGAATCAATAATATTCATCCTATAAGTCACCAAATGAAATTCAAGTTTTTGTCAAGTTTATTTATATATATTCTATATATATTATATATATATATATATATAACTAGAAAAGTTTGTATTTTTACTTGAATGGTTTTCTTTTTAGAACAGCATTCTCTATTTTCTTTTTGTAATTATTAAAGTTTGAAAATTGAAAAAAAAAGGTATTTGTAACACACTGTGGTGAGAAAATTGGCGACAATTATCAGTAAAACAAAGATTTATCGGTTTGTGAATCTAATGTTTTCTGTATTGCATTTATAATATTTGTATGTGTTATTGGTTATTGTACCTCAAAAAGTGAGTTCAGTCTTCAATATATTGAATTCAAATACAATTTTGAAACGTCCAGATACAAAAAAAAGAAGAATTAAACACTTCAGTTTTTTAGAAATGTTGTGTAACTGTGTCTGGCCTAGTAAAATCAAACCAACCTACATTTGTTTAACAAGGAAACGCATCTCTAAATGTGGTGAATTTACAAAGGTAGGATTATTATCAATGAGCAGAAGTTTTATATATAGATTTATGTGCCCAATGAAGAAAGTGTCTATATTATCTACCTCGGCAGCAATGTCTGGAATGTTAAGGAATGAGGAGGATCCAGATAATGAGAATAATGACAAACACACAGCAACAGAAGATATCATTTAATCATTACAATAAGCTTCAGAATCAAAATAGTCACAAGATAAACAGAGAGGAAAGCCACAATATAAGACATGGCATTCCAGAAACCTAGGATAAAAACAGTTGTCTCATCACATTGCTACTGAATACTACTGAACTCACACACTTCCATCATATTTTGTCTACTATCAATTTAAATACAAATAGTTAAAAGAAACAAACAAACGAAGTCATCAAAATATGTACGGCTTCTAAGAAATTATAAAGTTCTATAAGAGTTCCTAGATATGAATTCTTTGAGAAATAGTAAAGTATCTTTGAAAAATCATTCTATATTTTCTGCATTGGAGAAGAAAAAAATGATAATCAATTTAGCAAGTAATAATTCAAAACAAATAATTACTCCTTAAGATTTGAGATACTGTTGGCCAAATTGAATATAATGGCCTTAAATCTTTCCACCTCAATAGTGTTGTTACAAACATCTGTGATGATTTTTCTATCTTCTTAAGGTTTCATTAAGTAAATATTAAGAAAAAAAAAAACATTGGCAGAGTCAAGTTTTACTCATAGCTGATTTCCTACGACAAAGAGTGAATAAGAGTTACATATATAATTTCATATTTGAGTTGCTGGAATACATTTACATCACCTAGGGAGATTATCTAAGGAAAAGAGCAAAGAAGGTTTAGTAAAACTCAATAAATCTCTCACACACATATGTGTATGTTTAATGCTAAAAATAACCATGTCCTAATTAGAATGTCACTACTCAATGACTAATAGATTATATGAAACAAGTGAAGCACTGGGATCATCTTATCTGTCAATTTCTTAATCCTGTGACTCAAGACACCTGTCTGTTTCCCACGTTATTAATCAGAGATCTCCTATTTAGCATATTAAAATTTTATCTATCTCTAGGAATTAAAATAGAATTCTTAGGAATAAAGACGTCAGAATCAAGAAAGTAGAGTACACACTCTCTTTGTTTTCCCAGAACCAATCCTCAGTGTCACCCCTAGTGCTGTAACAGAACACCAGCTGTTCACCCGCCCTCTGTATCCACACCTAGTGCAGATCCCAAAGACAATCCCTCTGAGCATCACCTCTCCATTTACTAGTGACTCATGCCTCAAATCAGGTGAACACCCCCCTGCTCAACCATGGGCCATGCCTGCCAGAAAACTAGTTAGGCTTCCAGTGGACCTTCTCCACTCTGTTTCCCCAGATCCAGTCCTCAGGATGGCCACTAACTCAGCAACAGAAAACCAGCGGAGCCTCTACTCCCAAAGGCTTCAAAATCAGCAAGCAATCCCTGTGAACACATCAACTAACAGGTTAACAAAACAAGCAACACAGAGATAACACACTATCTGAAAATCCAGACAGGAAACCTTAACCAAGAATGGAAGTCCAGCTTCGACGACAACTGGGCATAATGAATCAGGGCATAGACTAATAGCTGGCTGGGCCCAACAGACCTTTTCTGAGGGAAACTTTCCAGGCTGGAACTGATTGTTACCGGGAACGGTTTCCACTCATGGTGGTAAACTGAGGGGCCAGAGTATAATTGCTAGCTTAGGCTCGTACTCTTAGCTCCTGGAGAGGGCTTGCACCTATAGTAAGCAAGGGTGAGCTAGAGCTGTTGCTTCCTGCCAGGGGCTTTATGCTAGTCGTGGCAGAGAGGGGTTGTCCACCTAATTGTGGCAAGCGGGGCTAAGGCTGGTGGCTCTTAGTGGGGGCTTTCCATTGGTAGTTGTAAAAGTCTAAAAAAGAAAGGAAAGAAGGAGAGAAGAAGAACACACACACACACACACACATTTACTCTTGATGATGTAGTAAGACTCCAGCAGGTAGATTCCAACAAGCTTGTTTTCTTTATATAGTTTCTCTTCATTGTGCTTCTTTTACAGGCTTCTACTTTACACATACACATACTTACATACATACATGCGTACACACACATTCACACGTTGGGTGGATAGAAACAGATCCCAACCCAATCTGTCACACATACGCCCATCTTGATGGATGGAACAAACTCTGAAGAGCTAGTTCCCACATTATTTTTCCCATAGGTTATGTACCCCAGGAAGATCTTTCAAGCAGTATGAAAATCACAATGTGGTTACACTATTTCTTTTTAAAGAAATGATTAGAATGAGTCTTACATAAGAAAGACATGTTCCTCAATACTCTCACATGATCAAATGCTTTACATATTATGGGTGAGAAACAAATACAAAAAATAAAAAAATAAAAACAGGTTATTCCCTAAAACCCACATACATTTGTAATATATTTTATATTAACAGTGTGAGCAAGCAAGGTAATTTCCCAGCCAGTTGTCCTTTACTGGTAGGCTCCACTTTGTGGTTAAAAAGAAAGAAACACTTTAAATTGTTCCCTAAGATTTTCTGCATCAGAGCCACTAGCAAAAACATCTTTAGCTAACCTTGCTAAACAATATTTTTTTTCTAAATTATTTCTAAGGGTAGTGGTCATTGCTAACAATTTGTGTCTGTAAGCTCTTTCTTTCTTTCTTTTTTTTTTTTTTTATGTCTTTCTGCCTCTGGGACAGCTCACTCAGGATGATCCTTTCCATTTTTTATTTATTTATTTTTTTTATTTTTTTTTTCTGGTTTATTTTTTTTTCTTTTTAGTTACATTTTGTTAACTCTGTGTCCCAGCTGTATCCCGCTCCCTCATTCCCTCCCCAACCCCACACTCCCTCCCTGGTCTCCTCCCTGCCCCTTTCCAAGTCCACTGATAGGGGAGGACCTCCTCCCCTTTCATCTGACCCTGTTTTATCAGGTATCTTCAGGGCTGGCTGCAAAGTCCTCCTCTGTGGCCTAACAGACTGCTCCTCCCCGGGGGGGGGGGGGGGGTCAAACAGCCTGCCCTTGAAATCCTGTTAGAAATAGTCCGTGTTCCCCTTACTTTGGAAAACTACTTGGTTACTGAGCTACCACAGACCACATCCGAGCAGAAGTTCTAGGTTATATCCATAGATGGTCCTTGGTTGAGTGTCAGTCTCAGAAAAGACCCTGTGCCCAGATATGTTTGGTCCTTGTAGAGCTCCTATCCTTTCCACATCATACTAACTTCCCTTCTGTAAGCTCTTTCTAAGAGTGGTGGTTGAAACATTAATCCGCCCCAGCAGCAAAGCATGAAAAAGATCAAACATTGTTATTGTGAGTGCCAGTGATACTGCTCAGGGAGAGGCTAGAAGCCCCCTAAGCGTTCTCACATTAGTCATATAATGTGAGGGATGAGGGATGTGCTGACCAGAAGGGCAACAAGGAGAGCTATGCTCCTTAACAGCATGGAGTCCTCAGTACACCTAGTCCTCAAGGTAAAGCCTCCTGACGCAAAGTCATCCTAGGTTTGGTAACTGGTGTACCTCACTAGAACATAAATCACTTCATAAATCAGCACCCCTTACATACATGCTCTCTCTCACCTTTTCTCTCTCTATATATGTAAACATATGCAATCTGAACAGAGCTCATGTTTAACATTTTAGTGTTATATAAATCACATATAATCACAATACCACATTGCATTTATTTTAGCAGCATGTGTATTACATTATTATCTTCAGCTATAACACACTTTTGCTGTGTCAGTTTAGTGTAAAAGTACCTAATAAAGAATACGTTTTCTTAGACACATAGAGATAAGCATAGAAATGTTAAACAAATATTTATAGAAGAGAACATAAAAATCTTATCAGGCAAAATTGTTATCAAAATTGCTAAGTAGGCAGAGAAAAAAACATCATACTTATGTTTATTTTCCATTTGTAAATTTTTGTTGACCAAAGAGAACTCATTATTATTAGTCCTAAAAATGTAATTATTTTTCGAAGTTTGCTGTTTACATGTCTAATTGTAGTGTTTCTTACAATGGAATAGCCATGTGAGGTTCATGAAGAGTACCTCTTGCAATAGTAAGAGCAGGTTCATTCCATCAACATTATTATCTCTGCCATAGAATAACACATTTTCTGTTCCTTCAAATATCTGACAGGGGAGTGAATTTGCCAGGCTTTAAATTAAAAGTATTATATTGTCATATCTCTTTTGGGTAATCATGGAAGCTGTCACAAGGGACTCATGGCCTAATTCCACAAAAATCTTATCAAGGTTGCACAGCTTTCTGCTTTTTCAGACACAGTTGTTGTTAAACAAAGCACCCATTAAAATCACATTTAATTGTAATAGAGTGTCAAAATGATAGCATACTTTTATGTTGCTGTTTTAAAATTTAGTTTGTCATATGTGTCATGCCATTTTTGTACTTCTAATATCATTTTACAAAAGTATGCAATTGTCTAGATTATTTGTACATAATAAATCACACCTCTGTGTTTGAATAGAAAAGCTTATAAATAAATGAACACCTCTGAAGAATTAGGACACTAATTGTTTTGTGGACCCTCTAATATCAGGTTTTAAATAATATTGTTTTACTTTCTTATGATTAAGCATGAAAGAGAGACTATTGTAATTTCTACAGTTACTCCCATGTCCTCAAAAAGAGCTTTGAACTTCAAGTGCGGGATTATTGTACCACTTTTTAGATTAGATGCCACAACCAACAAATACCCCGATCAGCACTCCTGAGTTCACTCCTCGTTCCCTGTGCGTAATAGCTCACCGCTGACTCAAAATGGTAGGGAAAATGTAACAGTCAATGTAACAGTAAATCATCTTTGAGCCGTTCTCTAGCATCAAATTTTATATTTAATCTTAGACTTCAACAAAGTCCAGTAGCAAGTGTGCGGTGTGCTAGTTGCAGGCTGGCCTACATTGTTGCTTCACTCAGTTTGGTAACGAGAGCTCCCAGAAAATAAGCCGCTTTGTTTTTGATTGACCTATGACATATTTGTACTGAAGTGATACTAGCCTTAAGTTTTAATTTCTTCTAATTATTTATATTTGCTTGAACATTTCCTCAAAGCCTGAGCTTACATTTACATTACTAGATACGTTTGCTGATGAACAGCATTATTTCAAATATTTTTATAAATTTTTTATACAAAGAATAGTAAATTTTGTGAGAGCCTTTTGACATTTAGAAAAAAAAGATTTAGAATTAACTTATTTTAATTTTTATTTAATGTGTATCTCTGAGTTTTTGCAAATAAAGACAAAGTTGGAATCTTTGGAGTTGCCTTCTATGTGTGCTAGGAACCTACATAAGTTCTGTTGTGAGAGCAATACCCACTCTTCTCCAATGATCCATTTATCCAGTCCCTGGAACAGATTTTTCTAGACTGAAATATTATAAGATAAATGCAAATTATGTTTAGCCCAATATTTAGCCCAAATTATGATTAGCCCAATATATAAATTAATATTTTTTCAAATTGTACCATGTAACACTTTAATTCATTGCATTCATATTGAGAAAACTTGAAGTACAACTTCATTTTAACTTGAAGTAAAGCTACTTTAATGAGTGAAATCAGAGAAATGAGTTATTGCTGGTGTCATAAATGTCACTGGTACGTTGGGTCACTGCTATGGGCCAGATGTCGCAACAAAGGGAAGATGGGAGTAAATAAAATCAAGTATATTGTATGTGATAGTCATTAAACTCCACAGCCTCTAACTGAACATCTCTCATGTGTGTACTATATCGTTTATTCTGTGTGCATACTGTTGAAACACTGGACAGCCAAGAAGACCACGAAGTCCACTAAGGAAGGAGAAGAGGGAGGGAAGGGGGGATTGGGAGGAGAAGAGGGAGGGGGCTACAGCTGGGATACAAAGTGAATAAATTGTAATTAATAAGAAATAAATTAATAAAAAAAAGAATAGAAGTCTTATACTTTTATAATTTTTATCCAGTGGCAGTCTTGGTGAACAAGTTAAAAAAAGAATATGGTTATTTTAGAAGAACTAACACAAGCAAAAGAAATCTTAATATTTTTCTGAAATAAAAATATTTCAGAAAATTTGCAGGTAAATGGTGGGAACTGGAAAGGATCATCCTGAGTGAGCTATCCAGGAAGCAGAAAGGCACACACAGTATATACTCACTCATATAGACATGTAATATGGGATAAACCTACTAAAATCTGCACACCTAAAGAAACTAATCTAGAGGGAGGACTGGCTAAAATGCTCAATCCCCATCCTGAAAGGCAAAGAGGATGGACATCAGAAGAAGAAGAAAACAGGAAACAATTAGGAGCCTCCCACAGAGAGCCTCTGAAAGGCTCTGCCCTTCAGACTATCAAAGCAGATGTTGAGACTTATGGCCAAACTTTGTGCAGAATGCATGGAATCTTATGAAAGAAGTGGGAAATAGTAAGATGAGGAGAGGACAGGAACTCCACAAGGAAAGCAACAGAACCAAAAAATTTGAACACAGGGATCTTTCCTGAGACTCATACCCCAACCAAGTACCATGCATGGAGATAACCTAGAACCCCTGCACAGATGTAGCCCATGGCAGTTCAGTGTCCAGGTGTGTTCCATAGTAATGGGAACAGGGACTGTCTCTGACATGAACTGATTGGCCTGCTCTTTGATCACCTCCCCCTGAGGGGAGAGCAGCCTTACCAGGCCACAGAGGAAGACAATGCAGCCACTCCTGATAAGGCCTAACAGACTAGGATCAGAGGAAGAAAAAGAAACCCTCCCCTACCAGTGAACATGGGGAGGGGCATGCATGGAGAAAGTTGAGGAAGGAAGGGATTGGGAGGAGAGGAGGGAGGGATCTAGAGGGGGGGGGATACAAGATAAATAAAGTGTAATTAAAAATAAAATTAAATTAAAATTAAAAAATATTTTTTCTGAAAATCTGATTTATGATCACTAATTAAGTTAGACCTGTAGAGGAGGGATCCATTCAACATTAATGCATTGGCACTAGGTAACAAGAATTATTTGGAGAGAAGCAAGATCAGCTCCTTGTATATTACATATAGGGCAGTCTCCTAAAGAGACTCTAATAAAGTATCTTATTAATATATTTCTAACACCTGAATTGTAGTCTTTAAGAATGTCTTCTATACACATGAGTGTAACACACACATGCACATATACCCATATACACACACTCACAGTAATTTGTAGTGCATTTTTTAGAAATGTTAAAAGACATGTACATGTATAATTAAAGAATAAATAGTTATACACAATTAAAAAAAGGTTATAAATTTGAGAGAGAGTGAGAACAGGCATAGGAATGTTAGAAGGGAAAGATGGTAGAATTTTTAACATAGTATCCATGTATGAAGTTTTCAAAAACTGTATATTGTGTAGATGGTGGGGCTAAAACCACACTACTTGCAAATATAAGAATGAATCCTTCATAAATCTAGCATGTTCAGGCTCACCCTGTTCTTCTGAATTTATATTTAGAGCTCTGTAGAGTCATGGAAAGGAAGGAAACCAGTACAATATATGGTCGCCCAGCCAGAAAATTCAGCTTCCCAGCATAACTAAGGATCTGTGGACAGTTGGCCACAGCTGGGGGAAGGCGAGTCAGCATTCTTCTAGAGTCCGGCTTTTGAAGGGTTGGTGCTACTCCTAGTTAAGAATCTGAACAAAAGACTTTGGAATTGATGGAAAATTGTATAAACAGATGAAACTGGAAGTTGGCAGTGATAGATAAATAAGGTTAATATTTTCAAGTAATAAAGGGATATTAAAAGTTTAATATTATTAAAACATATGAGATGAATTTGTCAATTAATAAACTATTTAAAAATTTCCATATTCAGCATTTATACATGGTACTTTCAGTTTTATTATTATTTTGAATACATTAATATCAAACAGTGCAGTTATATTATTTTATCACATATGTATATTTCAGTGTCATTTTGAATTTTGTAAGCACACATTACGTCATTAACTTTGTGCATAGCTATGTGGGCAGTCCTACATACCACCACAGCATATGGTACTCTGTGTGACAGTGTGAAGTTCTTAAACTCTTTATCAACTGAAAAAAAGACATTCCTGAACACAAACAAAATTGCAGTTTTTTCCCAATTAGAAAATTACTAGAGCCAACTAATATTATGCAATCAACTTCCGAATATAATGAAAGTTCTAAAATAAGTAATAAAGGGCAGAGTTTACTTTTGTTTTGTGGAACTCCCTGGTAATTGGAAGAGTCTGAGCAAGTAATGAATTCTTGATATAAAAATCTCATAGACTATGATTTCAAAGACTATGACATAAACTATGGCATTCTCCCGAAACAGAACAGGTATATTCTTGCACAGTGTACTTGCAAAATTTTTTTAAAGTATCACTTTAATTTGTCTTATTTTCCAATAAGTTCTTACAATAATTCAACAAAACACCTTAAAAAAATATTGACTTCATTTCTTTATTAGAAAATTCCTTAAACTGTGATGTATATAAAAGTTGCATAATAGAATAACTATAATCAAGTCTTTTTACTTTAAGTATTTATAATAATAATTGAATTATCAACTTCTGTATTCATGCATTGAGTTTTATATGCATGTGTATTTAATTGCTAGGAGGCATGTCCTTGCTAGAGTATCTGTGGTCCAATTTGAGGAAGTGTGTCACTAGGTGTGGACTTTGAGGTTTCAAATGCTCAAGTCAGTGCCAGTATCTATCTCTTTCTCTTCAAGCTTCCTTCCAATTCAGATGAAAATTTCCCAAATCCTTATCCAGCACCATATCTACCTGGATGCTCCCATGCTTCCAACTATGACAATAATGAACTAAATCTTTGAACCTGTAAGCCAACCCCAGGTAGTGCTTGCCTTTATAAAAGTTGTTGTCATCATGGTGTCTCTCCACATCAATAGTAACTCAGACACATACCTTTCTGGAGTTACAGCTATATAACGCACTAACAACTGAAGATGATTGCAGCACTAGAGTATTAAATTATTTATGGGGCATCATGTCTGTAACAACCAAAATGTAGGAAGTGCATGCCATTATGCAGTATCCACAAATCATATAGTTTGTGGATATATACATACATATATATATATATATACACACATATATACATAATATATGTATTTGTGGCTTTTGCAAAATAAAATTGAAAAAAAACAATCTCTAGGAGACATTGAAAGTTATGCTTATCAAATGCATAGACGCCTTAGGCTAGAATACTTGAAGATTTGTTTGCATAAATATTACAAACTGCCTTTGGCGATATTCATTGTGAAACTATAGGCCTTTAGCTTGCTTGTCTGCTTGCTAGTAGCACACTTGCACACTTGAGAGCTCAAAGAGAAAAGATCTAGGAGAATGACAATAACTATGCCTACAGAATAATCTCAGTGATGCATAATTTTTTCTTGTATTTTTTTATTATTTTTATATGTCAAAGTATTTTGCCTGCTTTTATATACATGTAGCATTTCATGCAGTGCCTGCTGAGGGCAGAGACAGATATCAAAACTCCTGCGAGTGGAGTTGCAGAGGGTTGAGAGCACAAAGTGGGTGATAGGAATCAAACGAAGTTTCTGTGAGAAAGCACCGTGTGTTCTTTATTGGTGAGCCACCTCTTCAGCTTCTATTTTCATTTTTTTAAACATAAATATATCACATTAGGTCTGCTGCTATCTCTAGTGGCATTTTTTTAATTATTGTTTATTATTGTCAGTTACATTTTATTAACTCTGTATCCCAGCTGTATCCTGCTCCCTTATTCCCTCCCAAACCCACCCTCCTTTCCTCATCTTCTCCCTGCCCCTTTCCAAGTCCAAGGATTGAGGAGGACCTCCTCCCCTTTCGCCTGGCACTGATTTATCAGGTATCTTCAGGACTGGCTGCAAAGTCCTCCTCTGTGGCCTGACAGGACTGCTCCTCCTTTGGGGGTGGGGAGGTCAAAGAGTGGCATTTCTGAAAAAGTACGCCAATCACAGGTAACAGCTCACAACCATTTATAACTCCAGTTCCTCTTCTGTCCTATGCAGTCACCAGACACCAGGCTCACAAGCAGTACACAAACAGGTATGCCGGTAAAACATCCATGAACATAAAATGAATTAAATATAGAAAGTGAATTTACCTGGTTGTAGGACTTATTAGAAATAATAAGAATCTTATCAAAATTTTATCTACAAGTTTTGGACAGACTACAACATAAATATGATCATATCTACACATAAAACAGAACTGAATGGTGATACTACATGTCTCTGTTCTCATTAGCTCTTAATAGCATTCTCAATGTTCCTTTACATTTTGTTTATTTATTTATTTATTTATTTAACTTTTATTAATTACACTTTACTCATTTTGTATCCCCCATAAGCCCCTCCCTCTTTCCCTCCCGGTCCCACCCTCCCCCTGCTTTCTGCATGCATGCCCCTCCCCAAGTCCACTGATAGGGGAAGTCCTCCTCTCCTTCTTTCTGATCTTAGTCTATCAGTTCTCATCAGAAATGGCTGCATTGTCAGGGTTCTAGGTTATCTCCATGGATAGTCCTTGGTTGGAGTATGAGCCTCTGGGAAGTTCCCTGTGTTCAAATTTTCTTGTTCTGTTGCTCTCCTTGTGGAGTTCCTGTCCTCTCCAGCTCTTACTATTTCCCACTTCTTACATAAAATTCCATTCACTCTGCCTGTCAGTTGGCCATCAGGCTCAGTATCTGCTTTGACAGTCTGCACGGCAGAGGCTTTCTAACACACCAACTTTTGGAAATTTTCAAATTGGTAAGTTATTACTTTGAATGCCAAACTGTGGCTTGAGGTATCTTCATAAATGTTTGTTTGTTACTTCATATATATCTATTTTGCTTTTTTAATTTTTATTGTTATTTATTACAATTTATTCACTTTGTATCCTGGATGTAGCCCCTTCCCTAGTCTCCTCCCAGTCCTTCCTCCCTTCCCCTTTTGTCTTTATGATGCTCCCCTACTCCACTGATAGGGGAGGTTCTCCTTCTCTTCTTTTTTTATAATTTTTATTTTTTATGTTAATCGCGAGTTATTAACTTTGTATCCCAGCCATAGTCTCCTCCCTTATTCCCTCCCAATCCCATGCTGCCTCCTTCATCTCCTCCCTGCCCCTCTCTAAGTACACTGATAGGGGAGGTCCTTCTCCCTTTCTTTTTTTTTTTTTTAAATTTTATTTTTTTTCTTATCAGTTACATTTTATTAACTCTGTATCCCAGCCATGTCCGGATCCCTCATTCCCTCCCAGTCCCTCCCTCCCTCCCTCATCTCCACCGTGCCCCTTGCCAAATCCACTAATAGGGGGGACCTCCTCCCCATTCATCCTTTATCTTGGTAGGTACTCATCATGAAGAAGGTTTTGAGTAAGACATAAACACTAGTCACACAATGGACTGATTAGTAGATTAACAAAAATCCCATCATACATTTTCCTATGATTCTTTCTCCAACTGGGCAGAGGATAATAGATTTGCTTTTCTTAAAAGTCTGAACTTATATAATACATAGGAATTTTTCTGCCTTAGAACTCAATAGTCAAAGAGGAAAGCTATACAAATAACCCCATGTACAATTAGTCCAAATGGTAAATTTTTATAAACTTCAATTATAATGACTTAAATATTATATCTTGAAATAGGATTATCAATAAAGACTTTTAAAACCATACATTGGATTTTAAGTGGTATTTCAAATATTCATTCAAAATATTGCTCTGGGAAACCTAAGAGGTCAAGTCATTTTCAAAAGGTTATTTGAATCTGTGCTTTGGGAACTTTTTTGTTAACAAATTGAAACTGTTTAATCTAAAACATATTTTCAGGTAATTCATATTTCATAAAGCCTTAAAAAATTTAAAGCAAAGATTCACAATTATATCCTGGAAAGGAAATGCTGTTATTGAGTTCTTTTATGAAAAGCAAAATTTATGTATTTAATTAAACATGAGTTATTTTTAATACACTGACTAATGACTACGAGTAGTAAGAGCTTGATGAGAGCTCAGTGAGGTCAGTGGAGATCACCTCCCTACAGACACATTACACTGAATAGCTTTTCACACATCAAACTACCTTCAGAAGAGCAAAGGAAACACACAAGTGACCATTGACCTGGCTTTAGCATAATTAGAAAGGACAGCAGGAAGAAGGCTATCAAGAAAGCAAGTGCCAATGTCTGTTCCTCCAGCTATTGATTTCCATAACTGAGGCTTAGAAAGAAACATCCACTTTGGAAAGGGATAAGTAACTAAGTGCCCCCATTGACTAGAATCTCAGTATCAAAAGATCTATTGTGTAATCACTGCTAGTCAAAGCCCCACAACCTAGATCTTTGGGCTAGTGCCAATGGATTGAAGTGCTAGAGCTGCTCTCTCTAGTTGGCTAAGTGATCAGTCTTAAAACCACTTCCTGCAACTAAAGTGCACAAGGAGGGCCAAGACTCTCTTGTTTGTACATAGAAACAAATTTGATTTTTCATGCTAGTATATAATTTATTGATGTTAGAGGAAAAAGTCTTTTATTTGGACAAAATGGGGAAATGTTGCCTGATATTCTATCCCATTATGAACCCCAAAATTGTGAACTGGAAAAACCTTTTTTCTTGTTTGGTGTGATTGAGCCCAAGAACTTTCTGTTTATTGCAAATGGGTGATTATGGTGTGGGTTCAGCCAGCCCTAGAACACACCTTTAATAAAAGAGCTTTCTGTACATAGGATTTAATAAAGTTAATTTTAGGTCAAGAGGTGGGGCAAGAAACCAGCTGACATGGATTAAAGAGTGAAAGGGTTAATTGTCAAAAAAAAAAAAAAAATTTGATTTATAATTTAGTGTTAGTGATCATCATACTAGAAAGAAACAGCTTCATTGATTTATAATTTAGTGTTAGTGATCACCATACTAGAAAGAAACAGCTTCACAAATCAACCCCATATTGAGAAAGAGATCAGTGTTGAACACATTTGACATTTTTCTATCTGTGGGCAGACTTTGAAATCTCTAGCCTACACATTTTCCTGAATCTCTCAGAATCAGAAAGGACCATAATTACCTTCTGCACTCCTATCATCACTAATGACACTACTGTGTTATTTAGGTATTTGGAGATATTTTCTTTTCTCTTTTTTTATTAAATTTTTATTTTTATTTTTCTTAATAGTAACTGGTAAAATTTTGCTCCTTTGATCTAGCTTTCTAGTTTGTTGCTACAACAAAACTAAAGCAACTTGAGGAATATGCTTTGGTTTACACTTCCACATCACAGACCATCACAGAAAGAATTCCAGAAAAGTACTCAAGCAGGAAAAAAATAAAAGGTGAGTCATGGAGAAATGCAACCTAGGGTCTTAGGCTCAAGGGTTTTGGCTCACTTTGCTTTCTTATACCATCATTTCCACATATGCAGGGGTACTGTGGCCCACTCCAAGCTAGGCTCTCCCATATCCATCATTAATTGGGAAAATTCCCCCATGTAATTGCCCATGGGCACTCTGATTGAGGCAATTTTTCATTCAAGGTTTCTTCTTCCCAAATTACTCTAGTTGCTGTCAAGTTGTCAAAAATAAACCAGCACAGCAGGTAAGCAGTTTAGTATTTTTTTATTTGAGCGTGATGGTGTGATATTCAGTTCTCCAAATTTTCCTTTTTTTTATTTAATTTTATTTTTTTCTTATCAGTTACATTTTATTAACTCTGTATCCCAGCCATGTCCCGCTCTCGAATTCCCTCCCAATCCCACCCTCCCTACTCATCTCCACTGTGCCCCTTTCCAAATCCACTGATGGGTGGGACCTCCTCCTCATTCATCTGATCCTGTTTTATCAGATATCTTCAGGACTGGCTGCAAAGCCCTCCTCTGTGGCCTAACAGGACTGCTCCTCCCTTGGGGGGGTGGGGAGCTCAAAGAGCCTGCCATTGAGTTCCTGTTAGAAATAGTCTTTGTTCCCCTCACTATGGGAAACCAATTGGTTACTGAGCTACCACAGGTTACATCTGAGCAGAGGTTCTAGGTTATATCCATACATGGTCCTTGGTTGAATGTCAGTCTCAGAAAAGACCCTGTGCCCAGATATATTTGGTCCTTGTGGAACTCCTATCTCTTCCCCATCATACTAACTCCCCTTCTTTCATATGATTCTCTGTACTCTGCCGAAGGTTTGGTCATGGGTCTTTGTATCTGCTTTGAAAACACTGCTAGTTAGTCTTTCAGATGTACTCAGTAGACTCCTGTCATACGTTCAATGCACATCCCATCTGTCTTTCTAAAGGAGGATTGATCATCTTACCCCATGTCCGGTCTCTTGATTATCTTTTTTAGGTGTATAGATTTCATTATGTTTGTCATATCTTATAGGTCTACATAAGTGAGTATATACCATGTTTGTCTTTCTCCTTCTGGGATATTTCACTCAGAATGATCTTTTCTAGATTCCACCATTTGCCTGCAAATTTCATGATTTCCTTCTTTTTGATTGCTGAGTAGTATTCCATTGTGTAAAAATACCACAATTTCTGTATCCATTCCTCCGCTGAGGAACATCTGGGTTGTTTCAGGTTCTGGCTATTACAAATAAAGCTGCTATAAACATGGATGAGCAAGTATCTCTTTTGTGTACTTGAGCAAAGTTTGGGTATATTCTAACAGTGGTATAGCTGGGTCTTGAGGAAGCACTATTCCTAATTGTCTTAGAAAGTGCCAGATAGATTTTCAGAGTGGTTGTACCAGTTTACATTCCCACCAGCAGTGGAGGAGGGTTCCCTTTTCTCCACAACCTCTTCAGCATGTGTTGTCACTTGAGTTTTTCATCTTGGCCATTCTAATGGGTGTAAGGTGAAATCTCAGGGCCGTTTTGATTTGCATTTCCCTGATGGCTAATGAGGTTGAGCATTTTTTTAAAGTGTTTCTCTGCCATTCGATATTTCTCTACCAAGAATTCTCTGTTTAGCTCTGTTCTCCATTTTTTAATTGGATTATTTGATTTGCTGCTTTTCAGCTTCTTTAGTTCTTTGTATATACTGGATATTAGTCATCTGTCAGATAAAGGGTTAATGAAGATTCTTTCCCAATTTGTAGGCAGTTGTTTTGTTTTGATGAGGGTGTCCTTTGCTTTACAGAAGCTTTTCAGTTTCATGAGGTCCCATTTATTGATTGTTGCTCTTAGAGCCTGTGCTGATGGTGTTCTGTTCAGGAAGTTGTCTCCTGTGCCAATGAGTTCTAGGCTGTTCCCCACTTTTTCTTCTAACAGATTTAGAGTATCCGGTTTTATGTTGAGGTCTTTGATCCACTTGGACTTTAGTTTTGTGCAGGGTGATAAATATGGATCTATTTTCATTTTTCTGCATGTAGACATCCAGTTGGACCAGCACCATTTGTTGAAGATGCTGTCTTTTTTCCATTGAATGGTTTTGGCTTCTTTGTCAAAAATCGAGTATTCAGAGGTGTGTGGGTTTATTTCTGGGTCTTCTATGCGGTTCCATTGATCCTTCTTTCTGCTTTTATGCCAATACCATGCAGTTTTTATTACTATTGCTCTGGTAGAATTCCGCGCTGAAACCATCTAGCCCAGGGCTTTTTTTGGAGGGGAGACTGTGAATGACTGCTTCAATTTCTTTGGGGGATATAGGGCTATTCAGTCTTTCAACCTGAAATTAAAGACTTCCTAGAATTCAATGAAAAGGAAGGCACATCATACCCAAATTTATGGGACACTTTGAAAACAGTGCTCAGAGGAAAAGCTATAGCACTAAGTGCCTGCAAGAAGAAATTCATAACATCACATACAAACAACTTAATGGCCCAACTGAAAACCCTAGAAAAAAAAAAAGAACCAGATACACCCAAGAGGAATAACCATATTTTCATCTTAGCTGATTGCTCTGGTTTCTTGTCTTTCGTAAGAGTTAAAGTAGCATTGATTTTGTAAATTCCAGAGACTGTCGTTACTATTATGGACGCTCTTAGTAAAATTGATGCTCACACAATATTCCGTCCAAAATGAGAACAGACATTTATTTAGTACTTAACATGGCATATTATGAGTATATGCTGTGTTAAATATGAATCCTGTTGTGTTTATCTTTAATTGTTGACACTTGATTCATTAACAATGCAGGTTTATATCAGCTTTTTATTTTCACTTCACACCAGAGTTATGGAACAGGTTATATTTTTTATCTGTACCTTTTCTTTCTTGAGAGTTTTTATTTGTAAATTACTTTCTAATTTATTATAGTGAAAAAAAATCTGTAAAGCAATAGTATCTCTATACTAGCAATATTTTTATGGATTTTTTTATAAGTGAAGTTAATTTAAAAATATTTCAATATCAAGTCTCAGATTATTAAATGTTATATTTTTGAGTATTTAAAATTCAAGAGTTTCTAAAATGGTAGTTCACATAATAAAGATTTGTCTTTAGGAGTTCATATTTCTTACCAGATGCAATTATTTCATGGATAGTAAAATCCATTTCACTATTGCATAATCTGGTGTACATATATACATATATACAATGTGTATGTATATATGTGATACACTCATGGACGTGAACACATTCTATTAGTAAGGAATCACGTATTAAATAATCACAACTTGTATGTTTTTTTGTGTAACCTTTATCAAGGGGCTGAAGAGAAAAACAAATGTACAAATTCTATGGTTATTATGTTTAAAAGTCTTATCTTCAACAGGCTGGAATGTTAGGTCAAAGGAAACTACTTGGCAGAGGGAACAAAATGTCTCCCTGTAGTGCCTATTGGCATAGCAGAAAGGTATCTGTTAAAGCAGCACAGAGCCAGATCTTGGCAGAAATAGTTCTACAGTATAATCTGGCACTTGACCTGGTATATGTAGAACAAGGAGATTATTTTGTAGCTTTAAGAGAAAATTATTTCTATTCAAAACAACTCAAGAATTATGTATTCAAAAAAATTGCACAAAAAAGAGGACCCCTGGTGTAAAATGACTGGTTCCCATTTTCACAATAACTCTGATGTCAGCCATCACAGATTCACTGGCCTCTCTGCTTCTGCATGTTGCTATTGACCACTGCGACTTCATTGCCTTGACTGGATACATAAATTCTCATTTGTGAGCCATTAAGCTGCTGGTTACTAGAACCTGATATGTATAGGTACCCACCACAGACGCAAAAATTTAACTCAAGATAAAACTCAAGGGGGAAATGTGAGGGATAATGTTATGTTTTAAATATAAATTACTATACTTTAGAGATCTATAAAATAGAAATGCTTCTTACCTGTGAGCCCTACTCGGCTAAGGATAGGTAACTTCATAAACTGTTAGAGAATGTTGTTTATGAAGCATAATAAGTCTCACTTTTTTTTTTTTTACTTCAGTAAACAAGGTTGGTTGTCCTAACCACCCAAACACACAGGGTGTGATTGATCACACATAAGTAGGAGGTATATAGGCAGAAAGTATCTCAGGATATATGCTTCCCCTTAACTGGACAAAGGTGGCAAATACACACACACACACACACACACACACACACACACACACACACACACACACACA
>NW_026591086.1:26038204-26045454 GCF_907164565.1 Psammomys obesus
ACACACACACACACACACACACACACACACACACACACACACACACATATACATACATACATACATACATACATACATACAGATATCCTTGTGGATTTTGCATTTATTTATTTATATCTAGTTTTTATTGATTATTTATTCCAATTCACTTTGTATCACAGCTGTGGCCCCCTCCCTCAGCCCAATCCCTCCCTACCTCCTTTTTCTCCTCCTATGCCCGTCCCATACTCTAATGATAGGGAAGGTCTTGCTCCCCTTCTATCTGACCCTAGCCTCTCAGGTCTCATCAGGACTGGCTGAATTGTCTTCCTTGTGGCCTGGCAAGGCTGCACTCTCTAGCTGAAGGTGATCAGAGAGCCTGCCACTGAGTTCATGTCAGAGACAGCCCCTACTAATGTTAATAAGGAACCCACTTGGAGACTCAGGCTATATCTGAGCAGGGGTTTTAGGTCCTTTCCATGCATAGTCCTTGGTTGGGACTATCAGTCTCTGCAGGGCCCCCGGGACCAATTTATTTTATTTTATTTATTTATTTTTATTTTTTTGGCACTGTTGGTCTCCTTTTGGAGCTCCTGTTCCCTCCATGTCTTATTCTCTCTACCTTCTTTCCTAGAATTCCATGTACTCTGCCCAAAGTTTGGTTATAAGTCTCAGCCTCTCTTTTGATACACAGCTAGGTAGAGTCTTTCTAAGGCCCTCTGTGGTAGGCTCCTGTCCTGTTCCCTCACTTCTGCTTCCATGTCTGTATCATTTGCCCTTCTTAATGAGGATTAAGCATTTTCCCTAGGGTCTTTCTGTTGTTTACCTTCTTTAGGATTATAGATTTTAGTATGTTTATCCTATATTATATGACTAATAACCTCTTTTGAGTGAGTATAAACTATGTGTGTCTTTCTGCTTCTGGGTTATTTCACTCAAGATGATCTTATCTAGATTCTACCATTTGTCTACAAATTCAATGTTTTCCCTGCTTTTAATAGCTGAGTAGTAGTCTATTTTGTAATTTTACCACTATTTCTGTATCCATTTTTCCATTGAGGGACATATAGGTTGTTTCTAGATTCTGGTTCTTACAAATAGAGCTGCTATGAACATGGTTGAGCAAATGTCCTTGTATGGTTGAGCATATTGTTGATATATGCCTAGGAGTGGTATAGCTAGATCTGGAGATAGCACTTTACCTAATTGTCTGTGAAAGCACCAGATTGATTTCCAAAGTGGTTGTATGAGTTTACATTCCCACAAACAATTCTCCACATCCTCTCCAGTATGTGTCATCATTTGAGTTTTTGATCTTAGCCATTCTGATGGGTATAAGGTGAAATCGCAAGATCATTTTGATTTGCATCTCCCTGATGACTAAGGATGTTGGACATTTTTTTTAGGTGTTTCTCTGTTATTACTTATTTTTCTATTGGGAATTTTCTATTTAGCTCTGTACCCCATTTTTTCATTGGATTACTTGATTTGTTGGTGTTTAACTTATTGAGTTCTTTTTAGAATCTGGACTGTAACCCTCTGTCACGTGTAGCGTTGGTGAAGTTCCTTTCCCAGTTTGTAGGCTGTTGTTATGTTTTGTTGACAGTGTCCTTTGCTTTATAGAAGCTTTTCAGTTTCATGAAGTCCCATTTATTGATTGTTGATCTGAAAGCCTGTGCTGTTGCTGTTATGTTCACGGAATTGTCTTCTGTGCCAATGAGTTTGAGGTTCTTACCTACATTATCTTCTTATAGAATTAGTGTGTCTGGTTTTATATAGAGTTCTCTGATCCACCTGGACTTTAGAACAAGGTGATAAATATGGATCTATTTGCATTTTTCTACATGTAGACATTCAGTTAGACCAGCATCATTTGTTGAAGATGCTATCTGTTTTCCATTGTATTGTTTTGGCTTCTTTGTCAAAAATCAAGTGTCCACAGGTATGTGGGTTTAGTTCTGGGTCTTCTGTTTGATTCTGTTGATACTTCAGCCTGTTTCTCTGCAAGTACCATGCTATTTTTATTACTGTGGCTTATAATACAGCTCGAGATCTGGGGTAGAGATACCTTTAGAAGATATGTTGTTGTACAGGATTGTTTTAGCAATTCTGTTTTTTTGTTTATTTGTTTAATTTTCCCAATGAAATTGAGAATTGTTATTTCAAGTTCTGTAAAGATAAAATCTGGAGAGGACAGGAATTCCACAAGGAGAGCAACAGAACCAAAATTCTGAGCACAGGGATCTTTCCTGAGATTGATACTCCAACCAAGGACTATGCATGGAGATAACCTAAGACCCCTGCACAGATGTAGCCCATGTAAGTTCAGTATCCAAGTGGGTTCCATTGTAATAGGAACAGGGACTGTCTCTGACATGAACTTATTGGCCTGCTCTTTAATTACCTCCCCCTGAGGGGGAAGCAGCATTACCAGGCCACAGAAGAAGACACTGCAGCCACTCCTGATGAGACCTAATTGACTATGATCAGAAGGAAGGAAAAGAAGACCTCTCCTATCAGTGGACTTGGGGAGGAACATGCATGAAGAGGGTGGAGGAAGGGAGGGATTGGGATGGGAGGAGGGAGGGAACCACAGGGGGATACAAAGTGAGTAAAATGTAATTAATAAAGAATTAAAAAAAAGAATTGTGTTGATATTTTGAGGGGAATTGCATTGAAACTTTAGATTGCTTTTGTTAGGATGACCATTTTTACTATGTTAATCCTACCAATCCATTAGCATGGGAGTTCTCTCCATCTTCTGATAGCTTTTTCAAAGACTTGAAGTTTTTTTTTTTTTTTTTTTTTTTCATACAGGTCTTTCACTTACTTGGTTAGACTCACACCAAAGTACTTTGTGTTATTTGTGGCTATTGCAAAGGTATTGTTTCCCGAATTTGTTTCTCTGCCTATTTGTCTTGTGTATACAGGAGAACTTCAGATTATTTGAGTTAATTCAGAAAATAAAAGGAAACAGTTTACTCTGTCAAAAACTTAACAATGAACAGAAGAAAATACCCAAGGATTAAAAAACCTGTAATTTATTCATTATCAATTTACAGAAGTGATAGTTACCATTTTCAACAGGAAAAATAAATTGAATCACAAGCTTCCAAGCAGAAAACATAAGCTTTGAAGAGAAATAAAAAGTCACGCTGGCATTGACTTTTCTATTTTTATAGTAAAAAACAAGCTATGAAAATAATTGGACCTTAATAAGGCAGAAATGAAGTTCATGAAAGCACAGTGTTAACATGACTTTGAATTTAGAGAATATGTGGTCTATGAACTTAAACAAAGCATAATTTTAAGTAAAATCCTCGAAAAGTATTATAATGTTGCCACACTAGCTACTGCAAATGATCAAAAGGTTACTTAGTAAATTATAGATTGCCACCATACAATTTAATACATAGTTAAGTGTATATTGTATTTTTAAGATGTATTTCACTTTTGTCTGCATGTGTGTCTCTCTGTCTCTCTCTGACTCTGTCTCTCTCTATGTTTATGAGAAAGGCAGTCTGCGTGTTTGCATGTCTTTGTGTCAGGCAGCCAGCATAGGGTCAGATTCTCTGCAAATGTTGTTACAAGCAGTTGTGGAATCTCTAAAGCATTTGTGGGCAACAGGTTCTCTGGAAGACCAGCAACCTCTGAACTGCCCATCTATCTTGACAGCTCCTGTATTAGTTTTTAAAGTTTATTTGTTATAATGACATTGGAATTAAAACAGACTATAATGAGTGATAGTATAGAAAAATGAAAGATATACATATATATCTTTCATATATATATATATATGTGGATGAATATTTAAATAATTAACATATAAACCCACTATATTAAGTATAAGTAAAATATGTAAGAACAAAGATATTTTACAATAAGTACCTCATAAAGGTATGACAAAGAATAGAACAATTCCTTAGGGTAAAGGCATTCATAAAGTTGTAAAGTAGCTCAGAGAATTTCGATGGAATGTTGAAAAGAGAAATACAAAGTGAGGTATAATTGAAGAATATTAGGAATATTAATTTTAGCAGGCATTATGCTAATAATAATATTTTAAATGACATTTAACAAAGTACAACCAACTATGTTTAACTTGAAAGAATAAGAAATACTTTGACTGAAAATCAAAAATAATTTTTTAAAAATTATGAGTAATATACAAACTTAAGTTTTATAATATACTATATTTAATAAACAGAAATTAAATATCAGTTGTACTGTAACAGTAAATATTAAAATATAAAGAAAATCATTTAGAATCTTGACATATGAGTTTGAATTAATGTGAAAGCTAATTAGAAATACACAAGAAAAATTTAACATTTAATTCTCAAATTGTTTTAATCTTTAAATTCTAAAAACAAAAAAATCTAAGACACTCAGTAAAAAATATTAACAATAAATAAAATTTGAAGTGTCATTTACAATAGTCTTATGCTGTTTTTTTTAAATGATGAATTATAAACAAAAATTTAAAATATTTTATTTGGTATACTTGGTGTGATATTCTTTTTTTTTTAATTTTTTATTAATTACATTTTATTCATTTTGTATCCCCCCACATCCCTCCCTCCTCCCCTCCCTATCCGATCCCACCCTCCCTCCCCTTTCTGCATGCATGCCACTCCCCAAGTCCACTGATAGGGGAGGTTCTCCTCTTCTTTCTGATCTTAGTCTATCAGTTCTCATCAAAAGTGGCTGCATTGTCCTCTACTGTGGTCTGGTAAGGCTGCTTCCCCCTCAGGGGGAAGTAATCAACAAGCAGGCCATAAAAGAATTAATCATGCATATATACTGATAAGTAATAAATACACTATGTAGGTTTAGATTTTAACTTTTTTAGATTTTTCTTAAACTCTTTTACCTTCCTTCCAACCCACTGATCAGAGATAAGAAAGAAAGAAGGCTATTAGGAAAAGGCGGTTTTAGACATTTTCAGAAGCAGTTTCAAGAGATGAGTCTACCCTTTGAGGTAGGGATGCTAACAAACAGGCCAGCACAAATGTCAACACCAAACAGCAACATGAGTCAGCATGATGCAGCATGAACAGTAGGATTCTACTAAACCGGAATGAGTCAGCCAATGCCAGAAGACTCTGTTGGATTGCCACAGAAGTTTCTGGAACGTTTCCGTCTGCAAGGTGAAGTGTCAACTAAGACCAGTGAAGTGACATCGATCCAAAAACGTGTTCTCTTGCTGTCTGTGAGTTTTTCTATATCTCCTCTCTCCAGAGTATACCCACAGATGTTTTCATGTGGCCAAAGTCACCCCCATCACACCAGACAGCTCACAGTAAAACACCACATGACACAACTGAGTCTTCAAAGGAAACAGAAACCTTCACTTCAGTACTATATTGTCATTTTTTTTCCTAAAAATAAAGATAAATCCTTATCAGTAAGGTATATTAGAGGACATAAATTTGATTAGGAGTTCTCCTTTTCAAATATGATGTTTTAGTGATGGAGTGATTGTTCATTAGCTAATATTACTTTTTATTCTTGAATCGTCCCAAATTTCTGCTCTCACCATTCAAGTCAAGCATGTCTAAAACTGCTGCCACTCTAATTCTATGGGATCTGATACCCTTTTTTTTGCACCCATTGGACGCCTGTACCCATGCACAGAGAAACATGTACATAAGTAGAAAGTAAAATGAGTATGAAAATTAACTTTAAAGGAAACTATGGGAAGGACTAACCAAAAAGCAAACAAACAAAAAACAAAAACAAAACAAAACAAGAACACCTCGGGGCTTTTTTGGGATTAGGGTGGGAAGACAAGATGTCAATAAGCAGTAACAAAAATTTGCCTTCAAGTAAAATAAGAAATCACTGGAAAGATTTAAGAAAGGAAATTATAGCAAATGAGTTTGAAGGATCTTATAAGTAATCATTTTTCATTTAGCTTCAGGTACAGGGTCAAAATGCATTATATGTTCAGTAGCAAATGAACTGAGGAAAATATTCTTCTGGCTGACATTACATTATAAAATATAAAGGCAAAGAAAACAATAGAATTTAAATATAAATATTTAAAATCTTTATGAACATGATTACCTTATTAGAATTTCTGTTCTTTTATCCAGGTTAAAAAAAAATCTTCTTGGCCTAATACTGTCTTTTGCACTAATTCTTTCTTCCTGTAGCTCTCCTGGAGAAACATCACATAGCTCTGGTGTATCTAACATCTTGGAGTCTCCAACATAAATAAGGTATAAATTACATGGATTCCTGAAATGATATACCTGGGCTTTCATGCGCAGAATCACATGACACATGCCTGGTTTCAGCAGCTTTCCTAAGCCACAGAGAAATATACCAAAACTTCTTTACTTTCGTTTTCTCCCATACAAAAAACAAAACAAAACAAAACAACAACAACAAAACAGGGTCAGATGGCTTCAGTGCAGAATTCTACCAGACCTTCAAAGAAGAGCTAACACCAATACTCTTCAAACTGTTCAACAAAATTGAAACAGAAGGAACATTACCAATCTCATTTTATTAAGCCATAGTCACCTTGATACATAAACCTCACAAAGACCAAACAAAAAAAGAGAAATTCAGGTCAATCTCCCTTATTAACACTGATAAATACTCAACAAAACACTCACAAACTGAATCCAAGAACGTATCAAAGATATAATCCACCATATAAACAAACTGAAAGAAAAAAAAAAACACATGATAATCTACTTAGATGCTGAAAATGCATTTGATAAAATCCATCACTCATTCATGTTTAAAGTCTTGGAGATATCAGGGATTCAAGGCACATTCCTAAGCATAGTAAAGACAATATACAGCAAGCCTATAGCCAACATCAAACTAAATGGAGAGAAACTTAAATCAATCCCACTGAAATCAGGGATAGGGCAAGGCTGCCCACACTCTCCTTTTCTCTTCAACATACTCCATGAAGTCCTAGATAGAGCAATAAGACAATTAAAGGAGATCAAGGGGATTCAAATAGGAAAAAAAAAAAAAAAGAAGTCAAAGCATCACTATTTGCAGATGATATGATACTATATATGAGTGACCCCAAAAAATTCTACATGGAACTCTTACAATTGATAAACACTTTCCAAAAAATAGCTGGATACAAAATTAACAAAAAAAAAAAAATCAGTAGCTTTCCTATATACAAAAGAGAAATGGGCTGAGAAAGAAATTAGGGAAACAACACTTTTTACAATAGCCACAGAAACTATAAGGTTTCTTGGTGCAACTCTAACTAAGCAAGTAAAAGACTTGTAAGG
>NW_026591086.1:26045464-26060249 GCF_907164565.1 Psammomys obesus
TGAGATTGTCATAAAATTACCAAGACAATTCTTTACAGACCTTGAAAGAAAAATTCTCAACTTCATATGGAATAACAAAAAACCTAGAATCACTAAAACAATCCTCTATGATAAAAGATCTTCTGGGAGTATCTCCATCCCTGACCTCAAGGTATACTGTAGAGCAACAGTAATAAAAGCTACATGGTACTGGCATAGAAACAGAATGGTGGATCAAAGGACTCCAACTAAAGACCCAGAAATAAACCCACACACCTATGGACACCTGAGTTTTGACAGAGATGCCAAAACCATGCAATGGAAAAAAAAAAAAAAAAAAAAAAGATAACATCTTCAACAAATGGTGCTCTCCTACTTTTGTTTTCTAAGACCATTTTTATTCAAACCATCAAACTAGAGACCTCATTGCACAGTACTCCTCCTTATCTTAGGGCTTTTAAATTCTTCAATCCATCACTTCTCCAATATTACTTGTCTTGGGAAGGACAGTGTGAGTGACTTTTTAAGCTAAGATCTCTCATCCATCATTTATTCCCAGAAAGTGGTGTAACTTGAATGTCTACATTCACTACCATTCTCTCAGAAGAGATGCTTAGTGTTTATTTATAGGAATAAAAATAAATATCTACAGGGCATATTGATGCTGTATAAATTTAGTCAAATGATCACATTCATTTCCTTCACCTAGCCTATGGCCTCCCTTATCATGGCTTTTTGACAAGGTTTACAATACTAGAAATATATCTAAGGCTAATTTCATATTCATTTTCCAAATGGTATTCTTTCAATTCACACATTCTTCAAATGTTCAAAACTTTGTTGTATTTATAGTAAAATCTGTGAAACACAGACTTTATTGTAGGGTTGATTTAATTAAAATATTTCAATAATTTTTAATTTTTAAAATGTATATTTCAAGACAATATTAATGTCTCAATTCTGGCTAAATAATATTTAATAAACTCACATTTAAATAAAAATAAAAAGTATTTTAAACATTCAACATATAATTTATTCTTCTTTGCAGGTATAAAATTAATATTTAAAAATTAAGTTTATATAATTCTATGCAGAAAAATTGAAATTCATGAGGTAGTTTATGCTCTCCCATTTAAACCGTATTATCTCAGGTTTAATGTAATGGTAAACAAAAATATTATCCTCTCTCCAAATAAAAGTTTGATTTTCCTCTTTTTAAAATAAACATACATAGCTATACACTCCTATATCATGCTCTCTTCACACTCTGTGGACATGTGAGAATTTCTATAAATCATTTGAGTATTATCTGAGGTTTTTTTTTTTTTTTTTTTTTTTTTTTTTTTTTTTAGACAAGCCAAATTAAGTTAGAGAAAAGTTTCTGTTTTCTCATTGAATTAAATGCAGAGAGCTCATGTATATTCACAAACACTGGAATTCAGCAGAGCCTTCATTACCATGCTGAGAAGTGTTGATTCAAATTAGAGCTGCATGTTAGACAAGGGCTTGCATAAGCCAAGGCTTGTTAAAACAATGTTAATGAGACCCCATTGTATTGAACAGCCTCACTTTTCAGATCTTTCATATTTGCTCACATGAGGCCTGGGAAGATGCTGAACTGATTAACTCTGAAATAGGACACAAAAGTCTTTAGAAAGTCACTAGGGTAAAAAGACTTAGAAAAAAAAAAAGTCACACACAGTTTAATTTAGGTTAAAATCATGGTTGGATAACTTCGCCTGTATGTCACAAGTGATGTCAAGCATAATTTTAAAATCTGGACAAACAGAACTCGCTTTAGATGGGGACTCTCTTACCTCAATTACATGTTATTATATGGATACACTTTTATATTATATCATATTATATTATATTTATTTTTTAATTTATTCAATTTACATCCATATCTTTAACTCCTTCATTCTCCTCTATGCCCGTCACCTTGTATTCAGAAAGGGGGAGCCCTCCTCCTCTACCTAATGACCCCAGCCTATTAAGTCTCATCAAGCTGCACCCTCTTCCTCTGTACCTGGCAAGGCCACCTGGCCAGGGAGAAGTAATCAAGAAGCAGACAACAGCATCTGCTTCCATACCCTGCTGGGTAGAGTCTTTCAGTGCCCTCTGTGATAGGACCCTGTCCTGTTCCCTGTTTTCTCCCTCTTCCGAACTCTATCTCTTTGCCTTTCTGAGTGATGATTGATCATTTTACCCAGGGTCCTCCTTCTTGCTTATTTTCTTTAGGTGTACAGATTTTAGTGTGTTTATCCTATATTATATGTCTAATATCCACTTATAAATGATCAAATAACTTCTGTGTCTTTCTGCTTCTGGGACACCTGACTCAGGAATATCTTTTCTAGATTCCACCATTTGCCTGCAAATTTCATGATTTCTTTTTTTTTTTAATTTAACTTTTATTTTATTTTTATTTATACTTTATTTACTTTGTATCCGCCATCTACTTCCCTCTCTCCTCCCCTTCCAATCCTTCCCTTCCTCCCCATTCTCCTCTCATGCCCCTTCCCAAGTCCACTGGTGGGGGAGGGTTTCTTTTTCTTCCTTTTGACCCTAGTCTGTTAAGTCTTATCAGGAGTAGCACTGTCTTCCTCTGTGGCCTGGTAAGGCTGCTCCCCCCACAGGGGGAGGTGAACAAAGAACAGGCCAATCAGTTCATGTCAGAGACAGTCCCTGTTCCCATTACTATGGAAACCACTTGGAAACGGAACTGCCATGGGTTACATCTGTGCAGGGGTTCTAGGTTATCTCCCTACATGGTACTTGGTTGGAGTGTGGGTCTCAGGAAAGATCCCTGTGCTCAAATTTTTTGGTTCAGTTGACCTCTTTGTGGACTCCTGTCATCTCCAGATCTTACTATTTCACATTTCTTTCATAAGATTACCTGCATTCTGCCCAAAGGTTGCCCATAAGTTTCAACATCTGCTTTGATAGTCTGCAGGGCAGAGCCTTTCAGAGGTCCTGTGTGTCAGGCTCCTTCCTGACTTGTTTCCTGTTTTCTTCTTCTGATGTCCATCCTCTTTGCCTTTCTGGATGGGTGTTGAGCATTTTAGCCAGTCCTCCCTCTAGATTAGTTTCTTTAGGTGTGGAGATTTTAGTAGGTTTATACTATATTATATATCTATATTAGTGAGTATATACCATGTGTGTCTTTCTGATTCTGGGATAGCTCACTCAGGATGATCTTTTCCAGATCCCACCATTTACCAGCAAATTTCATGTTTTCCTTGTTTTTCATTGATGAATAATATTCCATTGTGTAGATGATCCACAATTTCTGTATCCATTCTTCAGTTGAGTGACATCTGGGTTGTTTCCAGCTTCTGGCTCTTACAAATAAAGCTGCTATGAACATGGTTTAGCAAATGTCCTTGTGTACTTGAGCCTCTTTTGGATATATGCCTAAGAGTGGTATAGCTGAATCTTGAGGAAGTGCTATTCCTAGTTGTCTGAGGAAGCAGCAGATTGCTATCCAGAGTGATTGTACAAGTTTACATTCCCATCAGCAGTGGAGGAGGGTTCCCCTCTCTCCACAACCTCTCCAGCATGTGTTGTCCCTTGAGTTTCTCATCTTGGCCATTCTGATGGGTGTAAGGTGAAATCTCAGGGTCATTTTGATTTGCCTTTCCCTGATGGCTAACAAGGTTGAACATTTCTTTAGGTGTTTCTCTACCATTCAATATTCCTCTATTATGATTCTCTGTTTAGGTCTGTCCCCATTTTTTAATTGGATTACTTGATTTGCTGCTTTTCAATTTCTTTAGTTCTTTATATATACTGGATATTAGCCCTCTATTAGATAGAGGTTGGTGAAGATCCTTTTCCAATCTTTAGGCAGTCATTTTGTTTTGATGATGGTGTCCTTTGCTTTACAGAAGCTTTTCAGTTTCATGAGGTCCCATTTATTGATTGTTGCTCTTAGAGCCTGTCTGTTGGTGTTGTGTTCAAGAAGTTGTCTCCTGTACCAATGAGTTCTAGGGTATTCCCCAATTTTTCTTCTAACTGATTTAATGTGTCTGGTTTTATGTTGAAGTCTTTGATTCACTTGGACTTTAGTTTTGTGCAGGGTGATAATTATGGATCTATTTGCATTTTTCTACATGTAGACATCCAGTTAGACCAGCACCATTTATTGAAGATATTATCTTTTTTCCATTGTATGGGTTTGGCATCTTTGTCAAAGTTTAGTTGTCCATAAGTATGTGGGTTTACTTCTGGGTCTTCTATTTGGTTCCATTGATCCACCATTCTGTTTCTATGCCAGTACCATGCAGTTTTTATTACTGTTGCTCTATAGTACAGCTTGAGATCAGGGATGGAGATACCTCCAGAAGATCTTTTATTGTAGAGGATTGTTTTAGCAATTCTGGGTTTCTTGTTATTCCATATGAAGTTGAGAATTTTTCTTTCCAGGTCTGTAAAGAATTGTGTTGGTGATTTGATGGGAATTGCATTAAATCTGTAGATTGCTTTTGGTAAGATGGCCATTTTCATTTTGTTAATCCTGCCAAGTCATGATCATGGGAGATATTTCCTTCTTCTGATATCTTCTTTTAATTCTCTCTTTAGAGACTTGAAATTTTTTCATACAAGTCTTTGACTTGCTTGATTAGTGTTACACCAAGGTACTTTATGTCTTTTGTGGCTATTGTGAAGGGTTTTGTTTCCTTAATTTCTTTCTCAGCCCTTTTGTCTCTTGTATATAGGAGGGCTTCTGATTTTTTGATTTATTTGTTTTTAATTGCTTAGTAGTACTCCATTGTGTAAATGTACCACAATTTTTGTATCCACTCCTCCACCGAGGGACCTCTGGGTTGTTTCTAGATTCTGGCTCTTATGAATAAAGCTGCTATGAACATGTTTGAGCAAATGTCCTTGCTGTATATTTGAGTATCTTTTGGATATAAGCCTAGGAGTGGTGTAGCTGATCTTGAGGAGGCACTATTTGTCATTTTCTTAGGAAGCACATGATTGATTTCCAAAGTGGTTGTACCTAAGTAGATGCTGAGACTCAGAGCCAAACTTTGGGCAGAGTGCAGGGAAATCTTATGAAAGAAAGGGGGGATGATGAAAGACCTTGATGGGACGGGAGCTCCACGTAGAGAGCAACAGAATTATATATATATATATATTGGCCCAGAGGTCTTTTTTGAGAGTGTGAGAGTGATATTCCAACCAAAGACCATGCCTGGAGATAACTTAGAATGCCTGCACAGATGTAGCCCATGGCAGCTCATTGTCTACATGGGTTCCCTAGTAAGTGGAACAGGGACTGCCTCTCACATGAACTCAGTGGCTAGCTCTTTGATCACCTCACCCTGATGGGGGAGCAGCCTTACTAGGCCATAGAGGAAGACAATGCAGCCAGTCCTGATGGGACCTGTTAAACTAGGGTCAGATGGAAGGGAGGAGGACTTTCCCTATCAGTGGACTTGGAGAGGGCCATAGAAGGAGGTGAAGGAGGGAGGGTAGAATATGAAGAGAATTAGGGAAGGGGCTACAGTTAGGATACAAAGTGAATAAACTGTAATTAATATAAAAATAAATAATTTAGAAAAAAATTAGCAGACAACATATACAGCCCATGTTCTCCTCACTAGGGAACCACATAGAGACTGAGTTGACTCTGGGCTTCATCTGATCAGGGGATATATGCTCTCTCCCTACATTGTCCTTGGTGGGAGTATCAGCCTCTGCAGTCCCCTGGGACCAGGGTTGTTGGCTTTGTTGGTCTTCCTGTGGAGCTCCTGTCCCTTCTGGGTCCTTCTATATCTCTCACTCTTCCATAAGACACCCTGTGATCTTCACAAATTTTGGCTGTTTTGAGTCTAAGCATTTGCTTTGATCCTCAACAAGGTGGCTTATTTCAGAGAACATTTATGGTAGGCTCCCATCCTGTTCCCTCTCTTCAACTACTTCTGGTGCCTAATTTTTTTTGCCCTACTGAACAAGAGTTAAGCATCCTTCCTAGGGTCCTCTCTTACATAGCTATTAGGTCTGTAGTATCGTTATCCTGCATTTTATGGCTAAAATCTACTTTAAAGTGACCATATACCATCCCTGTCTTTCTGGATCTAGGTAGCATCACTCAGGATAATTCTTTCCAGATCCATCCATTTGCCTACAAATTTCATGATGTCCTTGTTTTTTCATAGTTGAATAGTATACCATTATATAGATGTACCACAGTTTCTTCATCCATTCTTCCTTTGAGGGAAATCTGGGTTGTTTTCAGTTTCTGATTATTAGAAATAAAACCGTTCTGAGTATAGTTGAGCAAATGTCCTTGTTATATGTTTATTTTTAAGTCTTTCATCCTAGCATTATAACATATCAACAATGGCCTATTAATTTTTGTTTATTAAAAGTGTCAAAGCATCTTTTGGTTATATGTCCAGGAGTAGTATACCTGAGTCTTGAGGTTGAGCTGTTCCCAGTTTTCTGAGAAAGCACCAGATTGATTTCCAAAGTTGTTGTATAAGTTTGTCCTCTTACCAGCTATGGAAGAGGGTTCCCTTTCTTTACATCCTCTCCAGCATCTATTGTCATTTGTGATTTGATCTTAGCCATGCTGATGAGTGTAGGATGGAATCTCAGAGTCGTTTTTATTTGCATTTCCCTGATGACTAAAGATGTTGAACATTTCTATAAGTGCTTTTTGGCCATTAGATATTCCTCTGTTGAGAGTTTTCTGTTGAACTCTGTACCCCCCTTTTATTTTTTATTTTAATTTTAATTTTTGTATATTAATTACAATTTATTCACTTTGTATCCCAGCTGTAGCCCCCTCCTTCATTCCCTCCCAACCCCACCCTCCTTCCCTCTCTCCTCCCATGCCCCTCTCCAAGTCCACTGATAGAGAAGGTCCTTTTCCTCTTCTATCTGATCCTAGCCTATCAGATCTCATAAGGACTGGCTGCATTTTCTTCCTCTGTGGCCTGGCAAGGCTGTTCCCACATCAGGGCTAGGTGATCACAGAACCAGTCACTGAGTTCATGTGAGAGACAGTCCCTGTTCCCCTTACTAGGGAGCCTTCTTGGATACTGAGCTGCCATGTAGCACATCTGTGCTGGAATTCTAGCTTATCTCCATGAATGGCCCTTTATTGGCATATCAGTCTCAGAAAACTCCCCTGGGCCCAGATTTCTTGCTCTCCTTGTGGAACTCCTGTCCACTCCAGGTCTTTCTGTCTTCTTCTTTCATTAGATTCCCAGTACTCAGCCCCAAAGTTTGGCTATGAGCCTCACTCCGTACCACAGTTTTTAACTGGATTATGTGGTTTGTCTTTACAGTTTGCTTCTTCAATAATTTCCTTAATCAAAAAATTCCATCATAAAAATATTTGAGGATTTTTATATAAGAAAAGAATCATGATAATATGCTGTTCCACTTCTAGCAACACACTGTCCCCAAAGGAGTATTCCAGCTTCACGTCTTCAGTTTTAATAGCCTACTAATTGCAAGTAGTGTTGATCATATATAAACAGGTTTGCACCATTCGTGAGAACAGGGGTCAAAGAATGGTTCTCTCCTTGCACAGCTATTAGCTTCCAATAGTTCTTTTGTGAGTGCTGAGCCTGGGGGCATCTTCAAATATGCAATAATTTTATGTTGCTTGATCTTTTGTATATTTTGTTGTGATTCCATAAGCACAATATCTATGTCAACTCCAGAAGACAGTTAACTTTGGAAACCCCTTTATTTGATACCAAATAAAATTAGTTACAAAGGGGAAACACAGCACTTTTTATCATTTTTAATTTTAATTTTAATTTTTAATATTAATTACAGTTTATTAATTTGTATTGTATCCCAGCTGTAGCCCTTCCCTCATTCTCTCCCAATCCCACCCTCCCTCCTTCATCTCTTTCCATGCCCCTCTTCAAGTCCACTGATAGGGGAGGGCCTCCTTCCATTCCATCTGACCCTAGCCTATCAGGTTTCATCAGGACTGGCTACATTGTCTTCCTCTGTGACCTGGTAAGGCTATTTCCACATCAGGCAGTGGTGATCAAAGAGCCAACCACTGAGTTCATGTCAGAGACAGTCCCTGTTTCACTTACTAGGGAATCTTAGACAATGAGCTTCATCTGTGCAGGGGTTCTAGGTTATATCCATGCATGGTCCTTGGTTGGAATATCAACCTCAGAAAAGACCCCTTTCCCATATGTCTTGGTTCTCTTCCTCTCTTGTGGAGCTCCTGTCTTCTCCAGGTCTTTCTATTTTCCCTTTCTTTCATAATATTCCCTGCATTCTGCCCAAAGTTTGGCTATGAGCCTCAGCCTCTTTTTTCGACACTTATAATAAATAATAATTGACAGGCCTTTATTTATATGTTATAATGCTAGGATGAAAGACTTAAATAAAATTTAGTATTAATATAGTCTAGCAGAGTGTTTCTAGTTCTTGGTAAGTTACAGTTAAATAAAATCACGTTAAAAACCATTGCACCAAATATTACACATATATGATACCCATACCACAGAATAGATGCAAGTATGTACAATCCATCCACTTAGGAAATATGTTGTGACTTTGAATACTCCTTATCATACATCTATCCATGCTATCATGATGACCTTTTCAAGGTGCAGTAATTGGAAATTTAGCATTGACTAAAAATGTAATAATAATTCTAGAGAATTAGTGGATATCAGATATGTCGTGCTTTGTATATAATATAAATTTATTTTATTTTGAATGTTTGTCTGCATGCATACACTTGCAGCATGTCAGTGCACTGTTCATGGAGACCAGCAGTGGGTGTCAAATATGCTGCAAATACTGCTATTGGAAATTGTATGACATCTCAGTAATAGAGACTGAACCTTGCTCCACTGATGAGGCAGTAGTGCTTTTAATGGAAGAGCTATCTCTCCAGCCTGAGTGACTACATTCCTAATCTTCCAATTTAAGGATTTATCCTCAAATATACATGCATCGTCAGTCACTTGGAAAGTCAGGCATGTGAAAGTGTTGATAGAGCAAAACTAACAAAATGAAATAGAAAAGGGACTTTCCCAGCTATGCAGGGATTATGAAAAAATTATGTTCTCTAGATATCACTTATCTCCCATGGACATTATTCTTCCTATCCAGGATATCCATGTAAAAAATAAATAAATAAATAAATAAATAAAAGTGATGCAAATGCATCCTGCAGCTCTTTATGTTTCAATTATGTGACAGACCCTGCAGTAGTACAATCAATTTATGCATTTGAACAGAAGATATGGATGAAATAAAACAGAGTAGCACTGAGAAAATAATCAAATGTTTATTTTTCCTATTATTTGCTATTTAAGTTTTGTGACTTTATCTGTAATAGATAGCTAGGAAACACTGAATTCCAGCTTCTTGGTAGAGAGCCCAACTCTATATCTTGCAGAACATTTTTTTCCCTAATATTGGACTATTGTGGTACATAGTATTATCAGAAAAATAAATTATTAATAACACAATTTTATAGTTTGTGCTACCCAAGATTTCTGAAATGATAGAGAAGAGAATTTTCAGTTTTAAAACACATCTCTCCTTCTCTCTGACTTAAATTATATTTCACTGTCTCAACTTCATGGAAGAAGTGGGCTATGCTACTTTTTCTCATTAAGGTTCTCAAGGTATTCTAGTTCTGAGGTAACCCACTATTATTATTTCTCATTACACCCAAGTTAATTTTGTGACAGTTATAGCATTTTAATAACATCAGTATGTCAACGTTCACTTATTTCTGTTTCAACAGCCGATAGGTATAGGTATTTGTTTCTAAGTTAAAATGGATATCTGCTTTGTTCATCGTTCATCACTGTCTAAGTTTTAATATAAAACTATGTGACAGAATAGGTACTCAGTGACTGTTTGTAGAAAGCGGGTCCAGAACAGGAAAAAAAAAAAGAATGACTTGATTTTCACAGGTATATTTAGACTTACTTCAGCACAAAATAAATAGTTTTAAAAAGCACTTCTGGGGAATGGGAGGTACTTTTAAACCAAAGGATTACTGCCAGAAGTATTTTTACATTTCAGGTCCTCTTCAAAATAGAGTAATAAGACAAATTAAAAGATTGCAGACAAATGAACAACTGGTTTCAGTAATAGATTTTGAAAAATCTGGGCACAGGGATCTTTTCTGAAACTGATACTACAACCAAGGACCATTCATGGATACAACCTAGAACCCCTACTCAGATGCAGCTCATGGCAGCTCAGTCTCCACGTGTGTTCCCTAGTAAGGGGTAAGTTCTCTGATATGAACTCAGTGGCATGCTCCCTGATCACCCCCCCCCAATGGGGGTGTACAGCCTTGGGAGGCCACAGTAGAAGATGATGCAAACAGCCTTGATGAGACCTGATAAGCTAGAGTCAGATAGAAGTGGGGGGACCTCCCATATAAGTGGGCTAGGGAAGGGGCATAGAGGAAGAAGAGAGAGGGTATGATTGGGAGGAGGAGGAGGCTACAGCAGGGATACAAAGTGAATAAATTATAATAAACAAATTAATTAATTAATTAAAATATTTTTACTGAATTTATTTTAAGAAAATATATGCCATTAGAAAATATTTGGTGAGGAAACACAAACCTTCCATTTCCTAATATGAGGATAATTAAACAGATAATTGAAAATGATGTTATTTAATCATGAACAAAGTAAATTAAAACTTCCATGGTTTCAGTTATTACACTTATTCTTTTACTCAACTTACCATTTGGATCCATATCATTTTTTTGTTCTTATCACTAGGACCCCTAGATATTCATCTTTTGGAAGAAATAAGTATCAACTTTATTAATAACTTGTGAGACAGATCTTAATATCTGCTTGAGTTTATGACAAGAAAACTGTGTTTCAGAGATGTTATGAAACTTGCTTGAGGAGAAATAGATATTACATGACAGAAATTGAGTATGATTTGAGGTTTTGCTCTGCTGAGACTCACCAATCACCAATTATTCAATACTTTCCATTGCAGGAATTCCTTTTTAGATATGTGCTGTTTTAAATGGTTGTTAATAACCATCCATTTTTTACTGCCTTCATCTAAACATGTTCTAGTAATATAGAGAATGTATTACAATCCAGAGAAGGGAGTATACATTTTTTCATTGTAGCAAATCAGATGGAGGTGGTTTCTAAGCTACAGAAAGCACTAATAGGGGTGTGTAAATTCTTGAATATGGTATGTATAGAAATAACAACAAAACCACTTGTAGATTAAAGAATATGATGTTATTAATTTTTTCCCAAACTCAGGCAGTCAGAATGTCAAAACTCCTCTTTAACTATCTGTATTTGAATGGCTATTTCTCTGAGAGATTTGTTTGTTTCCTCTTTATGTGCCTCTAATAACTGAATAAGCATAGCTTTAAAGTCATTTTCCTGTGTTTCTGATGAATTGGAGTATCCATTGATTTTGGGGGGTTGCTGGTGAAGCCATGATGTCCTGATTTTTGTTGAATGTGTTCTTTCACAGATCTCTGGCATTTGCTTATCTGTAACCTTCATTGTTTGTTCCTGGATTCTGCAGTTCAGACTGGTACCATCTTTCTCTGGTATCTGGAGAAAACTTCAGTAAGGTGAGAGAGGTCCAGTGGTTTGTGCATGCACGAGCAGAAGTGTGTCATGAGGGACAGGGTGCTAGAAAATGTAGAACCCTTGAGTGTGAGGGAGGGGTGCTGCTTTGCAGGCATAGACAGGGTTGCACGCTCTGAATGGGTAGCAGGTGCTGGTGATAATCACGGGCACAATTTCCTCATGCAAATTCCCTGAATACTTCAGTTATATCTGGGCACAGGGGTATTTTATGAGACAGTTTCTCCAACCAAGGACCATGTGTAGATATAACCTAGACTCCCTGCTCAGATGTAGCCCATGGTAGCTCAGTATCCAAGTAGGTTCTCTAGTAAGGGGAACATGGACTGTCTCTGACATGAACTCAATGGCTGGCTCTTTGACCTCCCCCCTCCCACCCCCAGAGGAAGGAGCAGCCTTGCTAGGCTGCAGAGGTGGACATTACAGCCAGTCCTGATGAGACCTGATAAGTTAGGGTCAAATGGGATGGGAGGAGGACCTCCCCTATCAGTGGAATTAGAGAGAGGCAGGGAGGAGATGAGGGAAGTTGGGATTGGGAGGGAATGAGAGAGAGGACTACAGCTGGGATGAAAATTAAATAAACTGTAATTAATATAAAAAATAAAAAGAATCATAGTGCACTCAATATGAAAAATCAACCTACCAGTTGATTTTTTGGTATTAAAGTAAAGAGAAAGAAATTTAAATAAAAACGTATTCAATAATATTTAAGGAGAAATTTAAATCACTGTTGTGTACAAGCGATGTTTTTACTTGGTGTTTATTGAATGTTGACCCTGGTGGTAGTGTGCGTTGTGATGGCAATGGTGGGAATAGCATTTCCTTACTCTTTGAAATGAAAGAAAATGGCAGCTTTTTATTTGCCAGAGTTTCAAAGCTTAACCTTATTAACTTAATTATATTGTGCTGGAAACTTAAACACAGTGGAGAAATAGAAATAAATGTACTTTTAATATTCACTTTGCCCTATTTAAAATGGAAACCAAACAATTACATGCTACTAAAATTACACTCTTTTCTGTTCCAAATATAATTGAAATTTTACAATTTTAATTTGTTCAAACTATTACACAGAAACTAAGTAAATGCTAAGAGACATAATCTCCCATGTGTGGTGTTTCACACTACTGTATGCGGTGGTACACAACTCTACTCCTGGCGCTAAAGGCTGAAACAGAAGGCCCAAGACTGGAAAGTTGTCTAGAGACACCCAAGATCCAGTGCAGTACAGACAGGTTACAAAATTACCCGGGAAGAGCGAGGGTGTGTTATTCCATGCCCACAGCACAGGCTTGCTGCGTTCTCAGCATTCCTGCCACTTTTTCTAAATACGTAGTTTATGAACACATTCACTAGGTGGGTGAAGGAAGTGCTGGGGATAAGGGATTCTCAATGTGAGATTGGAGATTCAGTGGATGGCTACAGTGAAACAGTGTTTGGCAGAAATAACATCACAGTAACCTATGGATTCTTAGTGGCTGTCAGATGATGCGCAAGGTCTTCTCATTTAAGACAAAATCCCAGATCAGAGAGGGAACGGTTCACCGAGAACCACCTCCAGCTGAGAACCTATTGCCAGTCAGTACCTTTTGCAGGAGTAGGTTTTTGCTTTATTTTTTATTTTAATTTTAATTTTTATTTTATTTTATTTTATTTTTTTCTTATCAGTTACATTTTATTAACTCTGTATCCCAGCCATGTCCCGATCCCTCATTCCCTCCCAGTCCCTCCCTCCCTCATCTCCACTGTGCCCCTTGCCAAGTCCACTGATAGGGGGAACCTCCTCCCCATTCATCTGATCCTGTTTTATCAGGTATATTCAGGACTGGCTGCAAAGCTTTCCTCTGTGGCCTAACAGGACTGCTCCTCCCTTGGGGGGTGGGGAGGCCAAAGAGCCAGTCATTGAGTTCCTGTTAGAAATAATCCTTGTTCCCCTCACTATGGGAAACCAATTGGTTACTGAGCTACCACAGGCTACATCCGAGCAGAGGTTCTAGGTTATATTCATACATGGTCCTTGGTTGAATGTCAGTCTTAGAAAAGACCCTGTGTCCAGATATATTTGGTCCTTGTGGAGCTCCTATTCTTTTGCCATCATACTAACTCCCCTTCTTTCATATGATTCCCTGCACTCTGCCAAAGGTTTGGTTATGAGTCTTTGTATCTGTTTTGAAAACACTACTAATCAGAGTCTTTCAGATGCCTTCAGAATAGTGCTTCCTCAAGACCCAGCTATACCACTGCTAGGTATATAGCCAAAGTTTGCTCAAGTACACAAAAGAGATATTTGCTCAACCATGTTTATAGCAGCTTTATTTGTAATAGCCAGAACCTGGAAACAACCCAGATATCCATCAACGGAGGAATGGGTACAGAAATTGTGGTATTTTTACACAATGGAATACTACTCAGCAATCAAAAAGGAGGAAATCATGAAATTTGCAGGCAAATGGTGGGACCTAGAAAAGATCATCCTGAGTGAAATATCACAGAAGGAGAAAGACAAACACGGTATATACTCACTTATATAGACGTATAAGATATGATAAACATAATGAAATCTATACACCTAAATAGATAATAAAGAGAGCACACATAGGGTAAGATGATCAATCCTCATTTAGAAAGACAGACGGGATGTGAATTGAACATATGACAGGAGTCTACTGAAGGCATCTGAAAGACTCTAACTAGTAGTGGTTTTTGCTTTTTTTATACATAATTTTTATTTTTTATATTAATTACAGGTTATTTATTTGTATCCCAGCTGTAGTCCTCTCCCTCATTCCCTCCTAATTGCACCCTCCCTCCCTCATATCCTCCCTGCTCCTCTCTAAGTCCACTGATAGGGGAGTCCCTCCTCCCCTTCCATCTGACCCTAGTCTATCAGGTCTCTTCAGGACTGGCTGCAATGTCCCCTTCTGTGGCCTAGCAAGGTTGCTCCTCCCTTGGGGGTGAGGGGTTAGAGAGCCAACCACTGAGTTCATGTCAGAGACAGTCCGTGTTCCCCTTACTAGGGTGACCCACTTGGATGCTGAGCTGCCATGGGCTTTGGCTTTTCTTATGGTCAGGCTCCATATTTCAGTGGATATCAATGGTTCTGACTATGTGAGCATCCCTGCCGAATTTAATGTGTTTAAAATAACAAGCAAGATAGATAGATAGATAGATAGATAGATAGATAGATAGATAGATAGATA
>NW_026591086.1:26060259-26061987 GCF_907164565.1 Psammomys obesus
ATAGATAGATAGATAGATAGATAGATAGATAGATAGATAGATAGATAACAGAGAAAACAACAAAAAAAATGCCAATAGAAAGTTCGGTGGGTGATAAGGGGGATAGATATGGTCAAAATACATTGTATGCATTTCTTAAAGACCTAATCAAGATAACAAAAATATTAGATTTGTGATACATTGTAGAAGAGCTGGTGGGGAAAAGTTGTATATGCTTACAATCAGTCAAATTTGTCTCTCTGGCTTACTGATACACTATGAACACTTAGGGATCATAATCATAAGCAAATATAAACTATTAAAAGTAATAGTTACTGTGAAAGGAGTAGTTAACACCTGTTGACAGGGAGAAGGAAGAGAACAGATCAAAATTTTGCTGTACCTAACCAGCAGGAAATAAAATCTTCCATTTCCAGGTATATGAAACTGTCCACGGTATTGCTATTAGAAGAGTGAATAACATGTCTAAACTGTACAACAAATTTTAGAAGGGAAATGTACTTTTATGAGAGCCCTAACTTAAATCAGCTGCAGGTAACAAGAAGCGTGCTGCCATTGGCATGTGTTGACTAATCAGCCAAGCTCAAACCCCCAGAATCAATAAAATCACCTGGGGTACCTGTTAATAATTGACTTTCCTAGGCTCTACTCCATGCCCACAGAATTAGAGTCTCCCAGGGTGCTGAGCATCTGTATTTTTAGCCAGAAGTCATGCAGGTGATCCTCATAATTAGTGAAGTTTGATAACATTGGTATACAACAACAGGCTCCAATCTTTGGAAAATCACATGACCTTTGTCAAGGCAGTGTGCCTACTAGACCTGTGCAGGACTGAGGAGTTTATTAGGTTTTTCTGTCTGTCCTTTATCAATATCTCCCAGAGTCATGATTATAAACTGTTATTTGAATTCCTTTCTCCTGATTCAAACTTTCCTTCTGAAGAAGTAAATACTGCAAACTGGTAAGTTGCTTCTAAAAATGAAGAATATTGCTTAGATGCAGATATTTCACTAAGTGTCACACACCTAGGAAACATTTTTTTTCCTTTTTATTTCCAATGACCAATGTCTTATTACATTCTCATTGAACCTGGAAACAAAAGAGAATAACTAAATGAATAAACTTAGTATTTTCCAATGTCATGTTTATACCCCTTTAAGAATTTGGAATTCTTGGGGCTAGAGAGATGTCCCAGAGGTTAAGAGCACTGGCCATTCTTCCCAAGGTCCCAAATTCAATTTCTAGCAACCATATGGTAGCTCATAACCATCTCTAATGAGATGCGGTGCACTCTTCTAACCTGTAGAACACTGTACAAATAAATAATACATCTTTCAAAACAACTTCAAAAAGAATTTTAAATTCTTAGCCAAAGAGTAAATAAAACAAAACAACAAGTAACAATAACGAAGCAAGTCCAAAATTAAATGCAGTTTGTTTAAGTGTTAAAAAATCTGTAATGTATTTATCCAGAGAAAATTTAAGTCTTGTTGAGGATAGATCTATATTCTCTCCATCTCTTTTTCTCATTTAACATATTCTCACATATATGTTCATGCTTATGTGTATGTATATATGTGGTAAGTGCATATATTAATAATAGATAGTATAGAGATTGTTGATGAATGTAGTAGACAGATATATATATATATATACATAGATTAGATACATAGGTAAATAGATAGATAGATAGATAGATAGATAGATAGATAGATAGATAGATAGATA
>NW_026591086.1:26061997-26081071 GCF_907164565.1 Psammomys obesus
ATAGATAGATAGATAGATAGATAGATAGATAGATAGATAGATAGATACATACATACATACATACATACATGGAAACATAGTTAGATACACAGATGGTAGATAGAGATAGACGATAGGTTTATAGATACATAGATAGACAATTTGCCTATTGAGATTCAGCTCAATGAAACTGTATAATACTTTTGAATGTCACAGCTCAAATCAAGAAGGACAGTTCAGAAAAGTAACATGAAAGTTTCTGTGAGCTAGTTTCAGAGGATGAGTCACTGCTGACTCTCAAATAATCTGTGGTGCCTCATGAGGAATTATAGCATCCAAGGAAGCCCATAAATGTTGCCCTACAAGTGGGACACTGCCTAATGGAACTTATAATTCTTAGTGTACGTTTCCCTTTGGAACATTGATGCATTTTTAAAATTTGCTGTTAAGAGTATATTGTAGTTTTTTGTTCGTCATTACAGCACTAGAAAATGAAACAGTGGTTTGGCCATGCAGCCCTAGGGATTTCAGCGTTAGAAACAAAATAAAACAGAACGAACATACTCCAAAAACTGCAAAAACGCTTTCCGTTGGGATGCTATTTTTGGTATTACGTATTGAGTTTTTAAGCAATGATGAAATTTTATACATGGTATTGGAAGAAAAGCTGAGGGAAAGATTGAGTATACTTTACTGAAGACTTAAAGAAAATATCCTTTTATTTTTAAGAAAGGTGTGTTGAAATTAGATTATTACACTTTCACTTTTTTTATCTTAGTGATTTGAAACTAATAATCAATACTATAAGGAAATACAGTACCCCAGAAATTTTTCAGTCATTTGATTTCATGACAAATGTAAAAAACTGTGATTGTAGTTTGTGATTATTAGTTATATGTATAAATGTGACTTAATATAAAAATGATGGAGTTATAATAGTCATATTACATATCACAGTTACAAGGAAGCAGAAATTATATATATATAATTGAACATTAGGTTGAATGCCCATCTCCAAAGTCATAGATTACAATAGTCTCTTTGTAAAATTGGCTTTTCATCTAAGAAGTAAACCTTGCACCCTTGAATAGGCAACAGAAGAACCAAAGCTTTGTGTAACCACCAGCATGGTACTACTGCCCCACAGCACAGGGCAAAAAGCAAACCTCTGTTTCTCACAACAATCTTCTCTAATGGTCATATTTCCTCCTCCAGTGCTGCCATTAAAAATGCATTACTGAGAAAAATAAGTGCTATATTTAAAGGCACAAAGTTCTTGGAGTATTCCACAATGTTCCAAGTTATTTGTTGTTTTCTTTCTACAACATTTATTGTGTCTCCTTAGAGGAATTTTTTTTTTTGTAATTGATCAGTTATTCACAGAATTCTGAGAGTTTTGGATTTTGATGGTTTCTAAGACAGGGTCTAATTATATGGTTCAAGTTGAATCAGATTACTGCTCCCATGTCTTCAGCTTCAAAATTGCAGCCATGGTTTGGTTTTACAATGACTTTATCATTGATTTTTAAAAGCTTATTTAGTTTTCTTTATTTTATGAGGATGGAAATTTCTTAATTCAGTTGTCATTGAGTATTCATGTGTTACTATTTGTTCACAGGAATCTGTGATCCCTATGGGTAATTAAAACTTGGAGTAATTGCTGAGCTGTCTTTCTTTGTAGTTTCACATCCCCAGATAGTAGGACTTTCAGAGTAAAATGGTATATTCACCAAGCCATATTCAGAGTCCTGCATAAACATAAAATATCCTTGATAATTTTTATTCTAGAAATATTTTTCTCAGTTTTTAAAATTAGTTACTTTATATGTACAACGCCTAATCCAAACAAAACTTGCATTACTAATACCTACAATCTGATTTCTTTTCTTGGTAGTATGCATGCATCTTTGTTTCTATATCTATATAGATCTTTTCATCTTAGGAGAAAAACTTGCACCGAAGAACAGGAAACCAAAGAACAAAATCAACTGAATGTATATTCCTTCCAGTATCTTACTGCTATCCCTCCCAAGCTGCATGAACTTGAAACCTTTTTGCTTTACAACTGTTTTCTCTAATCTTAACCCTCCCTCACACTGCTGAAATTTCCGTACTATAGATTCAACCACTGCTCTGGTGAATATACTCCATTTTACAGTATCAAGGATTTTCCTCCCTGCTGTGCTGATTTCTGCTTTTCCTCATCTGGCTCTTTCACTTTGCCTTTCCCCTTTAGTTCTTATTCCATGTTTGTTCATTGTGTTCATGTTCAGACCTACAAACACTGCCTTTGCTGAATTATGTAGTTTACCTCTTACCATCATTGGAGATAAGCCATTGGTGCCCTAATGGATGCTTTCCATTACAATATCTTTATTACAAACTCTTTAATATGAGATTCTGCTCTAGTTTTATTGTGCTATCATAGCATCATAAAAAGGGTCAAAGTTTTAGCTTTCATATCACTATGTAAACCAAACATTCAATAATTTTCATAGTGCACGATTCAAGTGCATCTTACTAAACTATGCCCCCTCAAAGTTAAGAGGTAAGTGGGAAGTATGTTGATGGATATTATAAGAGAACTTGGAACAATGCAGGCAGTGGCACCTAATATGAAGATTGCTATTACTAAAATGCTGATGTTTTATACAATCTCAATCAAAATTCTTATTTCCTAACAAATGACAATGATAAAATTTCTGTTATACCAGTTTTCCTATGCGATCTTTTATATATAGCAAAATAAAAATATACACACTTAAAATACTGCAGTGCTATTAAGTACTGAGAACTTTCACTTTACTAAACCTCTCAGACATAATTTTTTCCTGTGTAATTTTAAATTACACAAAATACAGTAATACACAAATCATTCTAAATATATTGGATCAAATGATACGCATAAAATACTGATGAATTTAAGACAGAATCATTGACACAATTAAGGACAGATTCAACAGTGTATTATATCCCATTAATCAAAATGTGATAAATCGGTTTCAAATTAAAAGTAATGATTCATGTAGAATAATATTAATAGAAAACTTGTGAATCAGCTATTTAGATTAAGAACATAAATTCCTTGAATGACTTGTGAGAGCTTGCAGTAGCACCATTTCTTCCTCTTAACTGTTGACAGTAAACTAAAACAAATAGCCATCACTATTGCCACAGACAACATGCTGGATTGTCTTAGGCATAACTCAGGTACTAAGATCAACAATTAATAAATGAAACCTCATGAAACTGAAAAGTGTCTGCAAGGCAAAGAACACTGTCAATAAGACAAAATAGCACACCAGGAAAGATCTTCACCAACACTTACTTGAACATAACGCTAATACACAAACTATAGAGAGAACTTAAGAAATTAAATACCAGCAGACCAAATAACCCAATTAAAAATGAAGTATAGACAATCACTTTGGAAGTCAATCTGGCTCTTTCTCAGACAATTAGGAATAGTGCTTCCTCTAGATCCAGCTATACTACTTTTAAGAATATATCCAAAATTTGCTCAAGTACACAACAAGGACATTTGCTCAACCCTGTTTGTAACAGCTTTATTAGTAATAGTCAGAAGCAAGAAACCACCCAGATGTCACTCAGTGGAAGAATGGATACAGAAAGTGTGATACTTTTACACAATGCAATACTATTCTGCAATTAAAAACAAGGAAAAATGAAATTTGCAGGAAAATGGTAGTATCTAGAAAAGATCACCCTGAGTGAGGTATCCTAGAAGCAGAAAGGTACACATGGTATATACTTCTTTATAAGTGGGTACTAGACCTATAAGATAGGATAAACATACTAAAATCTGTACACCTAAAGAAGATAAACAAGAAAGAGAACCTGGGGTAAGATGATCAATCCTCACTTAGAAAGACAAATGGGATGGACATTGGAAGTAGGAGAAAACAAATAACAGGACAGGAGCCTACTGCAGAGGGCCTCTGAAAGACTCTACCTAGCAGGGTATCAAAGCAGATGCTGAGACTCATAACCAAAGCTTGGGCAGAGTGCAGAGAATTGTCTGAAAGAAGGGAGATTTAGTATGACCTGGAGGGGACAGGAGCTCCACAAGGACCAAATATATGTGGGCACAGGGGTCTTTTATGAGACTGTTTCTCCAACCAAGGAACCTACATGGATATAACCCTGCTTGGATGTAGCCAATGGTAGTTCAGAATCCAAGTGGGTAACCTAGTAAGGGAACAGGGACTGTGTCTGACATGAACTCAATGGCTGGCTCTTTGACCTCCACCTCCCTCCAAGGGAGGAGCAGCTTTGCTGGTCCATAGAGGAGGATATTGCAGCCAGTCCTGAAGATACCTGATAGCCTAGGGTCAGATGCAAGGGGAGGAGCACCTCCCCTATCAGTGGACTCAAGCAGGGGCAGGGAGGAGATGAGGGAAGGAGGGTGGGATTAGTAGGGAATGAGGGAGTGGGCTACAGCTGGGATACAAAGTAAATAAACTATAACTAATAGAAAAATAAAAATTTAATTAAAAAATTGGGGTACAGAGCCAAACCCAGATTTTTTCAATTTTTATATTTGTTGCAGTTTATTTATTCACTTTTTATCTCAGCTGTTTCCCGCTCCCTCATCTCCTCCCATTCCTACCCTCCTTCCCTTTTCTCCTCCTATACCTCTCCCCCTTTCCACTGATAGAAATCTCTAATGATTGATAAGCACTTAAAGACATGTTTAATGTTCTTAGTCATCAGGGAAATTGGGAATAGTGCTACCCCAATATCCACGTATACTACTCCTGGCTATACATCCAAAAGATGCTCTATTATACAAGGGCACTTGCTCAACTATATTCATAGCAGCTTCATTCATAATATCTAGAAATTGTAAACAACTCAGATGTCCCTTACCCAAAGAATGAATAAAGAAACTGTGACACAATGGAATACTACTACTCCGTAAGAAAACCAACAAAGTAAACTAACCTAAGCCCATGGTGGCTCACAGAGGCTGAACAGCCAACCTAAGTTCCTGAATGGACTGGACCGAGGCCCCCAACACTTATGGAGTGGATGGACAGCTCAGTTTTCATCTGGGTCCATTAGCAACTGGAATGGGGCCTGTCATTGGACACAATTTCTTGATACTGGACCACTTTCCCCTAACTGGATAGCCTTGTCTAGCCTCGGTGGAAGAGGATGTGCTTAGTCCTAATTCTACATGAAGTGGCAGTGAGGAAGGCTGGCTCCCTCCTCTAAGAAGCAGGGAAGGAGGGAATAGGGGAAGAGATTTTACAAATTTACTACTAATTTAAACCTGTATGAATCACATTTACTGTTTTTTCCATTAATTAATTTATTTAATAACTTTATACCCTGACCACAGGCCCCTCCCTCCTCTCTTTCCAGTCGCACCTTCACACCTCCTTCCTCCATTCCAGTTCCCTTTCTCTGAGGCCCCACAGGAGCAACAACCCACCCTGTAACACCAAGATGCAGCAGGACTTAGAGCATCCTTCACACTGAGGATGGACAAGACATCCCAGCCAGAGAAACGGGATCCAAAGGGAGGCATGTTAGGGGAACCACATGAAGAACAAGCTACACATCGGCTACATAAGCATATTGGGCTTAGGTCCAGCCCACACATGCTCTTTGGTTGGTTGTGAACGACTACTGGCCAAGGTTGCTTTACTCAGTAGGTCTTCTTGTGGCTCTCTCGATCCCTCTGGCTCCCTCAATCCTTCCTTCCACCCTTCCACAAAACTCTTTGAGCTCGACCTATTTCTTGGCTGTGGGTGTCTGCATCAGTTTCCATCAGCTACTAGATGAAGCCTCTCAGAATACAGTTATGCGTGGCTCCGGAGCACAGCAAGCACAGCAGAGCATTACTAATAGTGCCAGGGGTTAGTTCTAGGCCATGGGATGGCTCTCAAGTTGGGACAGTCATTGGTTGCTCATTCCATCAATCTCTGCTTCATCTTTAGTGCTATACTTCTTGTAGGCAAGACAAATTTTGGGACAAAGGATTACTGGGTGGGTTGGTGTAGCCCTCCTTCTCCCGAAAGTCCCGCTTGGCTACAGAAGGTGGCAACACTGCTCCTAGGATTTTCATATAGGGTCATCTCCCCTGTCCCAGAGTTGCCACACTCTCCTAATGATTTCTGTTTCCTTTCCTGGGTCCTCCCACTAGTCACCATCCCTGCTTTCCCCGCACCTAAACTCCACCCCCATTACCCTTCCAACCCATCTCCCACCCAGTCCTTTCCGTTCATCTACTTCAGATGTATGTTTTATTTCCCCTTCTGAGTGAGATTTAAGAATCCTCCATTTGGTCCTCCTTCTTACAAATCATCTTTTTTTTTTTTTCAGTTTGTAATAACATTGTTTCACTTTTTATTTATTTTTATAATTTATTCACCTTGTAGCTCTATTTTAGCTTTCTCCCTCATCTCCTTCCATTCCTACACTCCTTATCTCTTTCAGCCTATCCCCTTATCCTATACCACAGAAAGCCGGGGACCTCATCTCCTACCATCTGACCTTAGCCTATAAAGTCACATAAGGACGGAGTGGATAATTTTCCTCTGTAGCCTGGCAAGGCCACCCAACTGGAGGAAGTGATCAAAGAGTAGGTATCAGAGTCCATGTCAGGAATGAACCTTGCTTCCCTTACTGGGGTACCCACACGAAGACTGAGCTGCATAAGGGTAACATATGTGCAAGGGTATAGGTCCTCTTCATCTATAATCCTTGGTTGGTGCATCAGTCTGTGCAGCACTCTCTGTGCCCAGATTCGTTAGCTTTGTTGTTCTCCCTGTAGAGCTCCTGTCTCCTTCAAGCCTTTCTATGATACACTGTTCTGCTTCGATACTCTGATGGATAGAGTCTTTTAGGGGGCATCTATTGTAGACTAAAATCCTTTTGCATCTCTTCAACCACTCCCCGTGTCTGTTCTGTTTGCCCTTTTGAATGCCAATGGAGCATCCCTAAGATCCTTCTTGTTCTTTAGTTTACTTAGGTCTGTGGATTTTAATAAGGTTATCCTGTATTATATGGTCAATGTTCACTTATAAGTGAGTATATAGCATGCATGTCTTTTTTTTTTTTTTCTGATTCTGGGTTACCTTACTCAGGATTATATTATCTAGTTCTATCCATTTGCCTGCAAATTTCATGATTTCTTTGCTGTTAATAGCTGAGTAGTATTCCTCATGTAAATGTACCATTGTATTGTTTTGGCTTCAACTTAAACAGAGTGCTGATACTTGCTTCAGGATGCTGAGGTGAAAGTAGTGTGAGTTTTAGCCAGCTTTGCATATAGCACAAAAAGAAGAAAGAAAAGAAGAAACATATTTTCATAGTAAGAATGTAAGTAAACAATTATATTTTATTATATCCTTAGCATTATTTTTTATGTATCCTTAAATGTCAGAAAAATTTTTGAATTAAGTTATTTAAAATAAAATGAAGTTTCTTCTTGAGTAATACCTTTTTAAAATGGCCAATGATATTCATCACTTAAAAAGAGTTAAATAAGAATGATCATGAGAGATGATACTCATTTGTTCATTACTTTAAAGTAATTAAATTTTATTTTCTGTGTTCAGAATTTAATTTAACTTAAATTCCAACTAGAATTTAATTTATCTTGTTAATTAATAGGAATATTTCCTTTTGCTAATATCTAATATTTATGTTTGTTCATATTTAAACCACCTTTTTAAAGACAAAGTTTCAAAACAAAGTAAGAATAAAAAATAAAAATCTACTTTGTTTTATGCTTCAGAAGTAACTATCAATAAAACAATGGTTCTGACCAATATTACACTGAAGAATACAGATTGGTGAGCTTTTTTTTTTTTTTATTCTGATTTACTTGTTTTTTTACAAGTATACCTTATAGAATTTCACAAACTTTTTAAAACATAATACAGGTGTAACTTCTTCTGAAAACTCTGAGTTGCTACTCAGAGGCAAGTAAGTATTTGACTGTCTATAGCACTGCATTTTTTTAAATCGAACTGTAATGTTTTCTTCATTTTTTCTTTTTATTTATAACAATTTATTCACTTTTGTGTGAAGTGAATAATGCTCCTGCTCAAATGTAGTCCATGGACAGCTCAGTCTCCATACTGGTAAGGGGGTCATGGCTGTCTTTAACATGGACTCAGTGACTGGCTCTTAGATCACCCTAATGAGGTAGCCTTACTAGGTCACAGAGAAGGAGGATCTAGATAGTCCTGATGAGACCTGATAGGCTATGGTCAGATAGTAGGGGAGGAGTATCTTCCCTAGCACTGTAATTTTATGGCATTTTTTTGTACCATGGACTTAAAGTTGAACACACTCTCATAGATTACCCTGTATGAATTATAACTGTAAATTTTCTGCCACAATAAACATTTAAGGTAAGGATTTCCTGGCTAGCTTGTGTTCATGTGTATTATGCATACAAAGATACTTATTTACTGATAACACACACACACACACACACACACACACACACATATATGTCACATATATTCATTTATAAGCATATATTCAATCTTGACACAGAAGGTACTAATTGAGAATGAAAAATTATATATAGTTTCCAAAGTTCATAATCATTGTTTCATTGCAGAAGAGGACTCAATTAATCTCCATTGCTGATGATAAAAGGATGAAAATCTAGTCATATATTCTTTCTGTGCTGATGGTCTACAAAATCACTATATGCTCATAGGAAGAACACAGACAATGTGCAAAGACCAGTGGAGGCCTACACACCCATACTCTAAAAGCACTCTAAGTACGCCTGCATATATCAATTTTGATCAGAAAAGGAACCTCTGAGTTCAAACGAAGACTAAAAAGGGACCCTAACAAGTAAATGCGTGTAATTCCAAAGAGAAAGGATCATAAGATTATTCAAATGCATTCAGTACTCACATTGGTTTTGGGAAGCCACATGCTTCATTCAGGTCAACATTCAGTGCTCAGCAGGGTAGAGTACATGCTCTCTATATTTTGTTATGTCAATTTCATCCTTTATAAAACGCAATGCTGTGGAGTACATTTTAAAAATAACTCCGTTGCTAGTTTTGAAAGTTTCTTCTGATAAAATTCAGGACTTTGAGATTCCCTGGAAATACATCAAAGCTTTCCATCTTGTCTTAATATAGAAGAAAAAAGGAAGCCCTATGAAGAAGAAAGTAATGTGCTTGGAGTCTTTACATTCTTCCTGCTTGAAGCATGGGCAGTGAAATCCGTGCACAGTCTCTACAGGAGGATGTTTAGAGTGCACTCTAAAAAAAATTGGCCAAGAATCTTATATAGAGCTCTAAAAACTACAACCTCAGCATAACACTATCTTTCCACTCTTAAAAGTAATGCTAGGTTAACAACTGCCATTATTTGCCTTTAATTAGCCGCTTTCTATCTCCTAAGCATGGATTAGAAATCAGAAATTAGTAATTGGTAATTAGGTATGTGAAGTGCCTAAGTATTCAAGGGTATAGGAACTCGTTGGCTGTAAGAATCATTTTGGATATAGTGTACTGGCTCATCATTTCCAGACTCCATTCTTGGGTAAGTACTCCTATACCACCTAGAATACAGCTTTGAGATATGATCATTTCTGTACCAAAATAAGATAGGAAAAGATGAGAAATTTTAGCAAAATATTTTAGGCAGGGTAAACTATTGGAAATATGGAATACAGAAAGAAATGTATGATTGCTGACATGTTATCATTTGATGTCATAAAGACGTTTATTTGGCACTGTAAAATTGTTTATAAAGTAAAAAATAAGTATAAGGTAAATATTTTATTAATTTTATTTTCTAATGACTTATTTGAAAATAAAAATTAACAAGGACTTGACTGATATTGAGGGTCAGATTTTAGAATTTCAGTCACAAATGTAGGTTTTATTTTTTTTTATTAAATTTTATTTTTTACATTAATTACATTTTATTTGCTTTGTATCCCAGCTGTAGCCCCCTCTCTAATTCCCTCCCAATTCACACCCTCACTCCCTCATCTCCTCCCATGCTCCTCTCAAAGTCCACTGATAGGGGAGATTCTCCTCCCCTTCCATCTGACCTTGCTTATCAGGTTTCATCAGGACTGGCTGTAGGGTCCTCTTCTGTGTCATGGCAAGGCTTCTCCTCCTTCAGGGGGGAGGTCAAAGAGCCAGCCACTGAGTTCATGTCAGAGAAAGTCCCTGTTCTCCTTATTAGAAAACACAATTGGATACTGAGCTGCCGTGGACTACATCTGTGCAGGTATTCTAGGTTGTATCCATGAATGGTCCTTGGTTGGAGTATAGGTCTCAGAAAAGACCCCTGTGCCCAGATATTTTGGTTCTGTTGCTCTCCTTGTTGAGCTCCTGCCCCTCCAGGTCTTACTAACTCCCTTTTCTTTCACATGATTCCTTGCACTCTGCCCAATGTTTGGCTATGAATCTCAGCATCTACTTTGATACACTGCTGGGTAGAGTCTTTCAGGGGCCCTCTGTGGTAGGTTTTATGTTTATAGTGAATCTTTTTATTTTAAAGCTAAAATAGAAATAATCAGTATCTATTTTATATTTTGGAAGATTCAGAGAGCATATTTACCAAAGAGTAATATTTTATGAGGTGTTTAAGTAAGAATATGTCATCAAAGTTTATCATTAGTTATTTTTTATAAACGATGACTGTATAAAATATATCAACCCACAATGAATAATTTTAAAATTTTTATTTGAAGTAATGTCCACAGACATGTCTTATCAATGCATGGAAATACATAGCTCTTTGCCTTCCTTTTCACACCAATGAAGCACAAATCAATCTAAAGTGAAAAGAATAGATGCGGGAAAGGCTATGATTTGTTAATTGCATTTTAAATCAATCTAAAGTGATCATTTCTTGTATAAGATACAATGCTGTGATTTTATGTAGGTATTCATTTTGGAATGGCCAAATGAGATTGATTAATACATCAGTTTAAATATTAATCTCTTTTCCATTGCAGGAAATCACTTAAAATTGTAAACTTTAAACATTGACCTTCACACATGAGTTAAAAAAAAAAAAACAAAAAACTTGGTATAAAGTTACCTCCAAGACAAAGATAAAACTCTATAATACAGAAACGTTTTATTAATTTCTTTTTAATCAAGAGCTCAATAACATATCACTGATACCGAACACAAAACAAAATCAAATAGAATAAACACCGCTAAAATGCTACTTGTTTAACTTGAGAACAGTGTTCTTGGAGATATTTTATTTTCCAGGATTTTTGCTATACAATAGCTGTTCTCTGCTGCTGACTTGTGTAACTCTGTTGACTATTTCCCTTGTGGCACTTAAAAGACTTGTGCCTCTATCTAATACAATAATGTCAGTAGCTGTATCCTGGGCACAGTGTCTTTGTTCATGAATGGAACTATTGACGACACTTACTCTTCAGGCTTACATTTTCCTCACTTGCTTTTCCTCATATATCTCCACAGAATTCTATTTTCTGCACTCTGTTCAGGAGATATTACTGCATACTAAATCTTTAAGCTTTGTGTCTCTTAACTGATTACACTTGAAGTTAACTCAGTTTTGAACAATCTGCTAAATGAAAGCATTTACAAAGAAATAAAAAAAGGAGTACAATGTTTACCAAGGTCTACATTTTTTTCTTCTTTCTCATCTCCTCCAAAAGAAGAAAAAAAAAGGGGGGGGTGTTCAGGAAGTTTGATGATTAGTCTTAAGGACATGTAAAGTAATGGATGCTATTTGCGGTTGAGGCAAATTTTAGAATTCAGAAAGAATTCTGTTCTCTGTGTGTGTGTGTGTGCGCGAGCGCGCGCAGCTATTATCCTTCTCTTACTCTCCTAAGCTTTCCTGACATCTTTCTACATTTAACTTTGTAATTACTGGAAATTTAAATGATCTCATTGTTGACAATGTTTCACTAACTTTTTTAAATGTAGATGCTTAATGAGGAGCCTGGATGTTATAATATAATTTAAAAGAAAATAAAAGCCATTTAGTGATTGCCATGTATACTGTGTATTTTTAGCATCTCTATTTGAGTGAATATTTTGTATGTGCAAGAAAGAATACTATCACACAAATGATTTGTCTGGTGTATATTTTTCTCTCTCTGTGTTAAGTATAAATACAAAATACATGTTGATGAATCTTAATTTAGTGTTCAATAATCCTGAGTAGAACATTTTGAACAATTGAAAGTGGGAGAGTGATATTATCCTGTTAAAATTGATATTTGTGATTATATATGTTCCTACATTAAATGATATAGAATTGTGTGCTTGTGTAAATTCATAGCATGCACATACAGCCATGAATTATTTTATTGCCTGGTTTAGATTTGAATATTTTGAATATGATGTGAGATCCTAACTAGATGATAGTGTTATAGTCATCCTAAAAAAAAAATAAGTTGATGTAAATAAATTAGGCATTTAAGCTCAGTAGAATTTCAGAATCAGAATTTGGGCTTTTTTTTAGGATACAAGTGATTAAATTAAAAACTCAACCTTGAACTCAGTGGATAAAGAAAAAGCTGTTTCAAATGAATAGTTTATGCAATTACTGAAAATTACCACTGGGTGGCAATAGCTACCCACTTGTATTTTTAGTTTGTTTGCTCTTTTTTTTTTTTTTTTTTCAATTCAAAATCTGTAATAGCAGAAAATGAACTTTCAGGGCCTCAAGGTTATTTGTAGGTTCTAAGACAGAGAAAAGTCCTTTCTTTTCAATGTATTCCACTTTCTTTGTTTTCCACATAGAATAGACTGTGCAGTTTGTTCCTCAGAAACTGTTCTCAATCCATTAATTGATCATGGAATAAAGGGGCATGCAATAGAGAATTAACAGTGAATGCAGAAGGAAAAAAAAAAAAACGCGGAGTATCACTAAGGAGCTGCATATAACAACAACATGGACTCATATTAGATTGGCTATTCTTGGAACTAAAATTTTGAGAGATAACAGCTATCATGTGATCACTTAGATAGATAAGTTTCTCTTCCTGATTCTGACTAGTGTTTAAAACTACTTTATAGAACAAGTTCAGTTGAAAATTAAGAACATATTATTCAGAATAATCACGGTCCAATAAGCCTATAACCTAAAACACACAACTTCTTCTATCCAGACTTATTCTCAGACTGACTCTGTCTGAAAGGATTGAAGGAAGTTAGAATTCATCACTTACTGTGCTGACCTCCAGAGATAGACAAATCAAAAGCGGTTTCTGCAGCTTCTCTGCAAACACTGACCAGCTTTGGAAATTCAGAATTTTGACTTTCACATAAAAACTCGCTGCCTCTGCATTAGAAAGATTAAACAGAGATGATACAGAAGCTCCCTTCCCAGACAGGCCAGAATATAAAGCTTTCCTTTGGTACACTTTCTTACATTTCTCTCCCATGAGATTAGATCTAGAAAGGATTTCTACTTAAGAGTAATGTGTGGGATTCTATACCAGGTTTTCTTTCTACACAGTTGGTTTTGTTAGTGAGTTTCATGGTAAGAATTTTCAAGTTTGGGGATGACATAAGATTGAGTGCAACTGAGAGTAAAGAACATAGGGAAACATAGAAAAGAATAGATCTGTGACCCCAGTCCAATTTGAGAAGCAGTTGTGTTCAGATAGTGGGTATGCATGAGTAAGTATGTGTGGCCTGGTTGATCATTATACTTCTTCTGGTTACAAAAGAAAAAAAAAGAAAGAAACCATCATTCCTCTTATGACTGTTTTTACCATAGAATTGTTACACTGATTCTACAGTGCAACCTTCAACTGCAAATAACTGTCCTCATTTGAGGATTGTCTGTTGTACAAAACCTTGCTATGTCTAAATCCTATGTGGTTAGTCATTTAGGACAATGGCTACAGAATTTTGTGTAAATTTGGTGATCTGCAATGTAACATTATAAAAGCTGACAGTAAGAAAACCAGTTACTCAAATTTCTTTGCCTTCAGACTTAAAGGAGGTTGAGAAAGGCTAAAACTGAACAGGCTCTAGACATATACTTCTTTAGTATATGTTGAAGCACACAAAATGAAGGAAGATATACCAGGCTGTAAAACTGCTTTTTGTTACCTTGTGAGGCAAAGTGTGTCAGTCCTTTTTCTAGCAAATGCAGTTTCTAAGTTCTCTGTATAGTTGAAAAATTCTTTTTGTTTCTTTAGAAATGATCATAACTCCTGTTACAGATTATTCTTTTATTTGCTACTTTGTTGTAGCTTCCTTCTAGATCAGAAAACAAACAAACAAAACAACAGAACATCCCAACATCCCCAACAGGTCCCCAATTTTCAGTGACCTGGGAAACAATGTACAGTGTTCCAGGATGTGTTTTATTGTAGTTCCTGAAGGAAAGGTCTAAGAGAGAAAGAACAAATGTATTCAGCACATCCAATTGTTTTTTTCTGGATTGTTGCAGAACATAAAGATACTCTGGGGTATAAATAAGAAGTTTTACATATAAATAGCTGAGAGGATGTCTGCATATTCTCTGTGACTGTTCCAGCTTCTTCAGTTACAGAACAATGGAAAGATGAGTAGGTGGGCTCTGCATGAATCAGATGCTGGATAAAAGTGACAAAACCTAAATGTAGAAATCAGTGACTGCTGTACCAGACTGTAAATATTTCTCCACATGTTTTTTTTTTCATAAACAGGCTTTGTAATTATAATTCTATGGTTTAAATTTGCTTGAATTTTTTTCTGGATGAAGTTTATCTGTATAAATGAACACGTCTATACTCTGAAGATTAAAAACAAAATTCATTTATTCCCAAGATTTGTTCTTTATAAAACCTTCCTGTACACAAAGTTAAAAATAAAGAACTGTGAGTGTTCCTTTCTCAGGAAACATGCAGAAAAATAATTTGCCTTTGTAGAAAAAGAAATATTTCCCAGTATTTCCATTTACTTTGGCGAGTTCATTTATTTTTCCATTGTTCCTATCTTTATGATTTCATTTCTGTATATATTTTTGTTAGGTGTCAGAGGTCATTTTGGCTGGAGGCACTTTGTCTATTATTTTCATTGTTTATAATAATTATAATAATAATAATTATTATTATTATTGAGTAGTGTTGAACATCAGACATGTAAGCAAGTTCCTTGGATTCACTTGAATTATTGCTTAGGAATAGTTGAAATTTTCTGTCAGCTTCAATGCTGGCTGAACTCTGTGTCTCCCATAGCCTAACTATCAAGGCTACATGCATCCAAATATTTCCCCAGTGGTCTCTGTATTTAGGATTCTTTGACTTTAGATTGATGGATAAGAACAGAAGGTACTTACTCCATGCTCTCACTGAGCACGGGGGATTATTGAGTTTTTTTGCTTTTTAGAGGTTATTTCTTAGCCTCAGATAAGTTTCTGCTTGTGCAAGAAGAAATTAGAACTCAGCCAAGGCTCAAAGGCAACTCCCTGAAGATATTAGAGCTATGTTTTGCTTTGTATAGCAATTCTTTCACCAGTACTCTGCTGAGAAATTCTAAGTGCTGTCACCTCCACTGGCTTCCCTCTCTGCCTCCTTAATGTGGAAGAATGTGGGTCTGTTTGACCTTCTCCACTTAGTGTAGTGATCTGGAAACTGTCCACAAGCAGCAGTGAGTTGATGGTATTTTAGAACTCACCTCATCTGTGTTTAGGCTCCGTTTCCAATAGATGAAAGCTATGGTTTCAGGGATTTCATTGTCTTTCTTTCCTAAAAACAGATCCTGTCCCAATTATTTAATGGTGTGAAGTAAAATTTGTCAGGAGAGTGCACTTGTCCTCAATTTGGGGGTTTTCATCCAAATTTGGAGAATGTGATTTTTACCCATTAGAATATTTGTAATTTTTTAAATTAAATTTTAAGGGATGGCTAAGTTTAACTGTAAATCGTTGACTCTATTACTTTATTATCAATAAAACACAAAATACTGTTATTGCAAGTTGATTATCGAAATAAAAATCACAAGAGCATATGAACAAAGTTTTAGCCTGCATATAATTGTACAAACATTCATATAATTGTACAAACCTAAACCTTGTCTATTTTCTGTGAGTGATAATTTGTCTTTCTAATTTTGAAGATCATCGGTTGTTTATATAATATCTAAGTCATTCTACACATAATTTACTTTATGTTTCTCTCAGAATGAACATGATTTTGATTTTGAAAAATCATAGCAATTTTAATTACCTAAAAAGCAATTTGTGAGCTATTAAAATCAATAAAATAAAGTTTAGAAGATATTAAATTATGAGAGATTGTATCAACTGAAATTTCAACCACTGAGCATTAATATGGATTTCAAGTTAAAACAAACAGTAATCACATAAAGGCAGTTTCTCTTATGTTATTATTACCTATCTATGATGCAAAAATAAAAATATACATATAAGCACCAAAAGAACTAGGGCAAAAGAGTATATTTTTATTTCAAGGGATAGAGTTGATTGCCTCTTCAAACTTATTTTCTTATATGTCTATCCTCTATTTCTTAAATACATTCTTTTTCATTGCACATATGGAGAGGACCTAAAACCCCTGCTCAGATATAGCTCATAGACTCAGTCTCCAAATGGGTTCCTAGTAAGGGGAACATGGGCTGTCTCTGTCATGAACTCAGTGACAGGCTCTCCAATCACCTCCTCCTGGCAGCCTTGCCAGGCCATAGAGAAAGACAATGCAGCCAGTCCTGATGAGATCTGATAGGCTAGGGTCAGATGGAAGGAGAGGAGGACCTCCCATAACAGTGGGCTAGGGGAGGGGCATAGGAGAAGAAGAGGGAGGGAAGGTGGGATTGGGAGGATATGAGAGAGGGGGCTACAGCTTGGATACAAAGTTAAGAAATTGTAATAAATAAAAACCAAAAATTAAAATAATTATAAACATATATGTTTATAGCACACATATAACTTTTGACGTAAAAATACATCAACTTTGTCTAATTATTTGGCCAAAACCCTATGGCTTGATAGGTAATAGACTTAGAATCTATTTTTCTGCTAACTGGACACATTGCCATTATAACTTGTCATTATAAACTTAGATTAATGCGTTTCTCAGCCTTCACCAGATAAGCTTTCTATTTACAGTAGATGCTGATGAACACAGAGGTCAAGGTATAAAGAAGGAGAGGCTGCTGAATGCTCAGCCTAAGATGGGATATATTACATCCACCTCTCAGGGCATACTGAACATTGCAGAAGAAGAGAAAGAAAGGTGCAAAAACCAGAAGTAGGAAAAAAAACTACAAGAATGTAGTTTCCTTCTGATACAACAGCATTACTGAACTTAGGAACTTATAGTAATTATGATAACATGAACAAGACATGTATAAGCTCAGGATGGCCAAAACCGAATGTGGCTAAAAGGTGAAAACACAAATGCTATACCATATCTGAGGATATATTGATAATGCATTGGTATTAAGTGGACAGTCAGATTTCTCAGAGTGTGCAGACCCTGATAAGTTATTCTTTAATGGAAGGCCAAAGACATAAAAATATATGAGCAGAACAATTGGATGTGATTATTAGTGTTTTTATAGAGAGAGCAGGGAAGAGGAATCAGATCTGGGAAAAGTGAGGGAGGTAGATAAGATTGAAATATGTTCAAAATTCTAAATGAAATAACTTTTAAATCACATTTATTTGATACGATTATTAAGTAATCAATTATTTGAAATAGCTTAGTCTATTAAAGTAGCATTTTTAATAGGGAAAATAACAATACATATTGTTTACCTTAAAGATATAACATATTTATGAAATAATGCTTAATATTCTTTAGAGGAACATATCATATCCATGAATTCAAATGTTTTTTTTTTTTAATGGGCATTAGAGTTCAGATAAGAAAGAGTGCACACATCACCTGATTAAGACTTGTTGGCCACCTACTAAAAGATTGGTAAGGGACCATTTTCTTGATTATTTTACCAGAGACAAAGAAGGACATCTAAGACTAACCCGCTCAAACTATAATTTCATTAGGGTATGTGGCATGTGTGCATTTCTCAGGAGTAGTCTTAATTGAATTGTATAAGAAATTGATGAATAAAATCAAAATGGCCTTTTTGGCAACACAGTCAGTTCAGCAGTAATCCAATATACAGCATCACTTAAAAGCAGTAAGAAAAACATTCATTTGTGCCTATGACATAACTAGAGGTACCAAAGTCAGTCCCTAAGCTTGGGTAGACATTTATGTAATGAATATTAAAGTTAAGACATGTTCACACCATTTTCATTACAGCAATGCTGGGAAATAATATGACCATACATATGGACGGTAACTCACTTGCTTGCTCACCTTCCATGAGTGTTGAGGGTTGAGCCAGACTCTGAGAGACTGAATGAGGTAACATGATCTGTGATGGTAAATAAATTATAAGTTAGTGCTGGCTTTCCTTTTTCAAAAACACAATGTAGACTCAAACTGCTGACACTTTATTCAAACTTAAGTCTATATGTATAGTTTTGTATTCACTCTCAAAATTTTTGTTTTATTTATATACATATAAAATAGCACCTGTAGTCTCAGGGAGAAAGTCTACTTGTTAAAATACCTATATGAAAAAGCATGTGTCAATGAATGAGTTAGGGATTGCCCAAAATAGGCATCCATTAAATGGGTCAGGAAAAATTTAGCAGTTTGGAGCCTAATTGAACTGTGAAAACCAGTTCCTCCTTAATAAGATTATGTAGATGATATCTGTGTGTAAGAAGTCATTTAAGATAAACAAAAGGATACTAATTGCTTCATATTTGTAACTAGAAGGTTAATGGTGTTATAAGGCCCAAATAAATCAAAAACATTGTTAAACAGGAAGCATTCAGAACTCTGTATTAAATCAACTAATAAAGTCTTGGGTCTTCTACCTTGTGTGTCTTGTGTATTTGACTTGTCATGATGGCAGATATCCTTGAGAGAATGATTTAGCCTTTGGGAGAGAGACAAGTACAAAGACCACCTCCTGGATGGCATTTAGAAACTGATTTCTAGGCTCTAACATGGGCAGCAGTATTTTCCAGGACTCATTTCCATAGCTAACACATGCACACACACACACACACACACACACACACACACACACACACACACAC
>NW_026591086.1:26081081-26146127 GCF_907164565.1 Psammomys obesus
ACACACACACACACACACACACACACACACACACACACACACACACAAACTACATAAATAGCATTGGTAATTTTTAAAAGAGTAATCTAGCAAGCTTTTTATGGTATCCCACATTTCATTTTAGTTTAATATTTTGGTTACATCTTGTGCCCTGCGATCTCTGTGGTGGTTAAAATTGTACATGATTTTATTTACATGTTCTACAAATTCCTAGACTTGAAGACCTTTTGAATTTTAGTGTTATTTCTGTTAATATGAAAATATATAAAAATTTAAGGTATAGGAAATATTGCTTCAACAGTAGAAAATTAATAATAATGTCTTGTTTGCAAATATCATAACAACAGTTAATGTTTTTAATTTAATTTTATTTTATTAATTACGCTTTATTCACTTTGTATCCTCCATAAGCTCCTCCCTCCTCCCCTCCCAGTCCCACACTTCCCCCCCTTCTTCAAGCATGCCCCTCCCCAAGTCCACTGATAGGGGAGGTCCTCCTCTCCTTCCTTCTGATCTTAGTCTATCAGATCACATCAGGAGTGGCTGCATTATCATCTTCTGTGGCCTGGTAAGGCTGCTCCCCCCTCAGGGAGAGGTGATCAAAGAGCAGGCCAATCAAATTATAATTTTTAATATAGTTACCTTTATTCTTGAAAGTTTTATGTATATATAATAAAATGTAATCATATCAATACACACATATTTTGTTCCAATACCCAAATATCCTTCATAACATATTCTGCTTTCAACTTTATATGTTTTAAAAAATAAAATCATTAAATTCAATTATAGCTGCAATATGTTTTGTTCCATGGCCATATTTTTTTTTTATTTTTCTCTCTCTCTTTCTCTTTCTTTCTATCTTCTTTCTTTCTTCTTCTGAAATATTGTTTTATTTTTCTAGGAAAATGATGTGTGATAATTACAAAATTACTGTTAGTTGAAGATACAATCCATTTAATAACAATTTTATTATGTAAAATTATATCAGAGTAGAACTTAAATTCAAACAGTGCTGCTACAAACATGGTTAACCAAATGTCCTTATACACTTGAGCATATTTTGCATATATGCTTAGGAGTGCTATAGCTGGATCTTGAAGAAGCACTATTTCTATTTGTCTGAAAAAGCACCAGATTGATTTCCAAAGTGGTTGTGCAATTTTACTTTCCCACCAGCAATGGAAGAGGGTTCCCCTTTCTCCACATCCTCTCCAGCAAGTGTTCTCACTTGAGATTTTGATCATAGCCATTCTGAGGGTATCAGGGCCGCTTAGATTTGCATTTCCCTGATGACTAGGGATGCTGAGCATTTCTTTAAGTGTTTCTCTGCCATTCTATATTTCTCTACAGAGAATTCTCTGTTTAGCTCTGGACCCCATTTTTTATAGGGTTACTTGTTTGTTTGTTTTTTTATTGGTGTTTAACTTCTTTAGTGCTTTATATATTCTGGATTTTAGCCCTCTGTTAGATATAGGATTGGTGAGGAACCTTTCCCAGTCTGTAGGCTGATGACAATGTACTTTGCTTTACAGAAGCTTTTCAGTTTCATGAGGTGTCCCTCAAGGGAGGAATGGATACAGAAATTATTGTACATTTACACAGTGGAAAGCAATTAAAAACAAGGAAATCATGAAATTTGCAGGCAAATGGTAAGAACTGGAAAAGATCATCCTGAGTGAGGTAACCCAGAAGCATAAAGACACACATGGTATATACTCACTTATACATGGATAATACACAGATCATCTTTTCTAGTTCCTTTCATTATTTCCTTATTTTTAATAGATGAGTAGTATTCCATTGTGTAAATGTCCATGATTTCTGCATCCATTCTTCAGTTGAGAGACATCTGGGTTGTTTCTAGATTCTGGCTATTACATCTAAAGCTACTATGAACATAGTTGAGCAAATGTCCTTGTTGTATGGTTGAGCATCTTCTGGATATATGCCCAGAAATGGTATAGGTGGATCTTGAGGTAGCACTATTCCCACTATTCCAAATTTTCTGAAAAAGCACCAGATTGTACAAGTTTACATTCCCACCAGAAATGGAGGAGGGTTCCCCTTTCTCTACATCCTCACCAGCATGTGTAGTCCCCTGAGTTTTTGATCTTAACCATTCTGATGTGTGTAAGCTAGAATCTCAAGTTAATTTTTGATTGGCATTTTCCTGAAGACTAAGGATGTTTGTCATTTCTTTAAGAGTTTCTGTGCCATTCGATGTTCCTCTGTTGGGAAATCTCTGTTTAGCTCTGTACCCCATTTTTTAAAATTCTTTATTAATTACACTTTATTCACTTTGTATCCCCCTCCCTGTGGTTCTCTCCCTCCTCCTGTCCCAATCCCTCCCTTCCTCCACCCTCTGCATGCATGCCACCCACAAAGTCCACTGATGGGGGAAGACTTCTTTTCCTTCCTTCTCACCCTAGCCAATTAGGTCTTATCAGGAGTGGCTGCATTGTCTTCTTCTGTGGCCTGGTAAGGCTGCTTCCCCCTCAGGGGGAGGTAATTAAAGAGAAGGCCAATTAGTTCATGTCAGAGGCAGTCCTGTTCCTATTACAATGGAACCCACTTGGATATTGAACTGCCCTGGCTACATCTGTGCAGGGGTCTTAGGTTATCTCCATGCATAGTCCTTGGTTGGAGTATCAGTCTCAGGAAAAGACTCCTGTGCTCAGATATTTTGGTTCTGTTGCTCTCCTTGTGGAGTTCCTGTCCTCTTTAGATCTTACTGTTTCCCACTTCTTTCTTAAGATTCCCTGCACTCTGCCCAAAGGTTGCCCATAAGTCTCAGCATCTGCATTGATAGTCTGCAGGCAGAGCATTTCAGAGGTCCTCTGTGTGAGGCTCCTGACTTGTTCCCTCTTTTCTCCTTTTTAAATTGGATTATTCATTTTGTTGGTGTTTATTTTCTTGAGTTCTTTATATGTTCTGGATATTAGCCCTCTATAAGATGTAAGGGTTGGTGAAGAAAGGATAAACATAGCCATATAGAAGCTAAACAACTAGGAGGACCTTAGAGTAGATGCTTAATTCTCATTCAGAATGGAAAACAGCATAGATACTGGAACTGGTAGAAGAGAAAAAACAGGATGGGAGCCTACCGCAGATGTCTTCTAAATGACTCCACCCAGTAGAGGATCAAAGTCTATGCAGAGCAAAGTTTGGACAGAGTGCAAGGAGTCTTATGGAAGAAAAAAGGAAATAGAAGGACACGGAGGTGACAGCAGCCCCACAAGAAGACCAATAAAGAAAAAATAGCTGGGCCCAAGGCACACTGCACAGACTGATGCATCAACCAAAGACCATGCATACAGAGAACCTAGAACCCTTGGTAAGATATAGCTGATAGAGAGCTCAGTCTCCACGTGGGTTCCTTAGTAAGGAGAGAAGAGACAGTATCTGACATGAACTTGGTTGCCTGCTCCTTGATTGCTTCTTCCTGGTGGGGTGACCTAGCCAGCCCAAAAGGGAAGAGGATCCAAGCAGTCCTGATTAGACCTGATAGGCTAGGGTCAGATAGTAGGAGAGGAGGAATTCACCTATCCGTGGACTAGGTGAGAGGGATAGAGGAGAAAGAAGGAGGAAGGGTGAGACCAGGAGATGAGGGAGATGGCTACAACCAGGATGCAAAGTGAATAAATTGTAAATAAATAATGATAAGAAAAAGAAGAAGAAAAAAAGAATTTGTGTGTCCTACTTGTTTAATAATATATTAAGGCAGCAGTAATGAATCTATTTTATTATAAAGAGAACAAAAATTTAACTGGGAAAACATTCATTTTAATTAAGGTACAATGAAAAAATAAAAATTTTGAAATGTCTGCTTTGATCATGTGGAGACATTTCAGTTTTCCTTTGCATGACAGGATGAATTTTCTTACTTTAAAAAAAAATAGGCTCAGGTTAAATGGAAGAATAAATATGAAAAAAAGATATAAAATGAAAACAAAATTCAAAGCTTATCAAAGTATTATAATTTGAGGAATAACTGAGCAATGGTATACAGGGTCTCTAAGGTGTGCTGCTGTAGTACATGGCTTTGCATTTTGGAATCTCAAGAAGTGGGGCAAGTCTTACTTCCTTAGTATTATTCCTTTTGATTTGTATCTGAATTTTGTGACAAGCCTTCAGGAGGTTTATGTGGGATCTCATGCTTTGAATGCTAACACTCTGCTAGATATTACCTTAAGAAATATATGCTTTCCTTTAGATAAAATGAATATTTTGTGAATATTTTAATCTCATAATTAAAAGAGATTTTAATACTATTTAACTCTTCTAGTAATAAAATTTTTATCATGTAATATTTACTTTTTAATATTTTATTTATCTATTTATTTATTTATTTATTTATTTATCACAATTTAGTTATTATATTTCCCGATTGTAGCACTCTTCCAAGTCCCTCCTCCCCCTCTCTTTCTCCCACTCTTTCTCCCTAGTCCACTGAAAGGGACAGTTCTCCTCCCCTGCCATCTGCCCATAGCTTATCACACCTCAACAGGACTGCCTGAATCCTCTTCCTCTGTGGCCTGGCAAGGCAGCATTAGCAGGGGCAAGTGATCAAAGAGCAGTCCCCTACTCCCCTTACTCATGGAGGAATGGATACAGAAATTGTGGTACATTTACACAACGGAATACTACTCAACTATTAATAACAAGGAAATCATGAAATTTTCAGGCAGATGGATTTAACTAGAAAAGATCATGTTATATTCCTAAATATTTACAGAATAAGTTATTGTGTGTGTGATATATTTGACATTTGAAAGAAAGCTATGCATGAGGAAAAAAGTAAGCCATAAACTCAGACATTTTCAGGGAATCAAGAAGTTAGATACTTGAGGTTTCCAGGTTTTGTTTTCCTTTTTCTTTAAACTTTATGAGGAAAATACAGAGGACTTGTGAAAATAATAGAGTGTTCACAGAGGAAATACCAGTGTTTCTATGAAGTCGGTGCAGATCTAATTTAACCTTGGTGCCTATGTCTGCAGTTCCATATAGGCATTGATTTTCTCTGGAACTTGTCTGTCGTTTATTGCCTTCATTTATTCACAGTATTTTTTCTGCTATAGCTAAACCCTGTCATTTCTACCTATTGAAATCCTATTTATCTGTCAAGCTTCAGCTAACATGTCACCTGCAAAGAAGCAATTTATAAACTCCATCCTCTAGTAGTCGGCACAGATTGTTCCCTTCTTTGAACTCATCTAGTCTTTTTATACCTCATAGACAACAGGTGACCAAGTACCATGGTCGTTTGCAACCCATAGTGATTACATGGTTCCTGAACATTGATATTATCCCTCATGCAGCTCCCAGAGCAAAATAAACAGCCACAGGTAACTAGTAAAACAGTTGGTAAACATATATGTTCAAAGTATGAGTTACAGAAATGGTTATATCACATAAAATGGAAAGGGATTGTTTAACTTGGTATCTTTACATTAAGCTTATTTAAAACTCTATTGAACATATTGAGTCACTTAACCCTTCTTGCAACAGATTGATTATATAGATGACAACAATCTTCAAACATGTCTTCATGCTTAGCATTATCTTCACTTGCCTTGAATCCCATATCATCAATAGGACAATTGAATAACTATGTTCTGTTCAATATGTTTCATATCCATACAGTAGGTATGTTAAAGCATTGATAAGGTAGGGAAATAATAGAAAATAGTTCGTGCTCTGAAATGCAATATCAAATAATGATCAACAAACTACTTTAACAACCATTCCACATGTGTTGTCTGCAAGTGAAACTCAATATATGCTAATATTTTATTTTGATTTTTTTGAAAGCTCATGACCTTCATTAAAGATCTGAATGCTTGGTCTCCCCTCAGGCTCCCATTAACAAGGACAATGATATTGACACAAATATACCATCTAAATGGCATTATGACTACTTTATTAGAAAATTAGGATTTCCTGAATATTAGTAAAAAAACACTTTTATATATATTTAAATTTTCTATTAAGCTATCTATCTATCTAGATATAGATATGTTGAGTGAGTTATGTTAATAAGAATATACATAGAAATTAAATATTTATGAATTGTATTTTCAACATTTTGATCCATTTATGATTTGGTAAAACATCTATCTCAGATACATAAGTTCTACGAGGAACTGTTCCTTGTTGCAAGGACTTGATTAGAAATATTTGACAGATAACTGAGGATTTGTCCAGACGCTATTCATTCCAATCATCCTCTTATAATTAGATTTGGCTATAGATTTTAAAATAAGTTTGTGATAATGGAGCCAATGTACATAAAATCCTCATGGGAAAACTGCACAGTTATTTGATTTATAGTTTTTATAAAAACATTTACCCCATGCCCTGCAGGTCAGTGAGGCAGGTTATCACAAGTTAGGAGCTGCCATCTTGTGATTTTTGAGACTATTTGAAAACAAATCCACTGAAATCGTGTACCGATGCTGTGTCACAGTATCCTCATCTTTCTAGAAGTCTAACATGCGATTAAAGGTGTAAACTGACACGTTCTCATAATATATCAGGCATTGCTTTCTAGCCATTGAGTAGGACAGGAAACCACAATGTTGTAAGGTTCTAAAATCTGAACAAAGGTTTTGACAGTCAACCTCTTGCTGACATCAATTTTTCAGTGTGTTACCACGGACTGGAATGGAGCTTGGAAACCATTATGATTAATGTCATGTGGCAGCTAGGGAAGCCAAGGCTTCATGAAACCATCAAGCACTTGTTGTATTTAAATATTCTTCACTGATTTAGAATATCATCACTTTGTCATAAACAGTAAGATATGCATAGTTTCTATAATTTCTTTCAAAATGACCTTATCTACATACATAACATCAATCAAAACATTTCTAGTCACTACATGATGTCAGACCTTGAAAATTTGTGTCCATTATATCACAAACCCCACATACTTTGATACTTATCTCTCTGTTCTTCAAGATAAATTAGAGCCCTGCTAGAATTGACTGTGTAGATCCAATCTGCATTCCTTCATAAAACAACACTTCCAGTGAATAAAGTACTGGATTTGTGTTTTTTTTTTTTTTTTTTTTTTTGAGGGGCGGGAGAGTGAGTCATGTGGTGCTTGAGAACAAAATCAGGATTTTTTTTTCTATTTAATCATTTCACTACTTGTCACATAAGTATTTGCCAATAGTACCCCAAGTTATTAACAATAAATAGAAAACATTCAGAAGATCTCCTAAAAGAGAAATATTGTAGTAGATTGTGTAACACTGCCTCTAAATCCTGCACATAGTAAATACCAGGTAAAGAGGATATTAATGGGAATATAATAATGTCTATGAAAACATATGCTTAGGTTACTTATACTCCATTTTAATGCAAATTAAATTTTCAAGGTATATATTAAATGTAACCTACTTGAATTAGTATTGTGTGATAAAAATATGTTTAAGAAAGTAACTCAAATAAAATATTAATGATATATTACATGAATGCACACTAACAGTAACACAGTTTGCAGGACAACTATAATAAATTAATGATATAATCAAAGAAACAGTAACTCAACAAAATAGAATGAAAACGGTAGAAATTCGATTTCCAGAAAGGGCAATTATAAGCATTAATAAATTTTAAAAGTAGGAAAAAATAACATAAAGAAAAATAGAAATGAAAGGTCTCAGATATGAATATATTAGCATAGGTGTTACAAAAAGTGGAAGCATCACTGCAAGAAAAGGAGATTATTGAATAAATCTATTTAGTTCTTGATTCAAAAATTCCATAGTCCTAGCATCCAGTTCCTCTCAAATTTACCTAGCATTCACACAGATCCATCAAAATCATGGCCTCGATATTCAGAAAAAAAAATAATAAAGTTACAGGACTCAAATAAAATCAAACACTGCCAGCATTTTCATCTTCAGTGTGGAGATTCTGAAATGTTTTAGGATCAACTTTTATTTTATGGTCATTTTCAAGTATTAAGACATGATTCATTAACTTTTCCAAAATGTTATTTTTCTCCCTTCAAGAAGAAGGCCACGCCTCCCCCATGGAGGGTTGGCTTTTCAAGGCCACAGAAAAAGAGGATCCAGACAGTCTGATGAGACTTGGTAGGCTAGGGTCAGAAAGTAGGGGAGGAGGATCTCCATTATCAGTGGACCAGAGGAGGGGGATGAGGGGAAGAGGGAGTAAGGGCGGGCCTGGAAGGAGATGAGGGAGGGGTACAGCCAGGATGCAGAGTGAATAAATGTTAATAATGATAATAATAATAATAAATGAAAGGAAGTAAAAGAAGGCTATATATGTACCCTTTCAATGCTCACTTCTTTCTTCCTTGCTTTTCTAACATTCAATTATATGAGAACTGGAGCATTACACTACAATGTTTCAGACACACTATGAAAACACTTTTAACTCCATTCACTACAGAGTAGAGATGCCATTTGGTGGGATGCTGCATCTATCGCAGGCTGACGCATCTTCCTTAATGTCCTGCCACGTGTTTCTCCATAAACTACACAAATCTCTATACAACATTAACTTGCATGGTTGAAAGTCAAGAAATATAACCATAAAACAACACATTTATAGAACATATCAATAGTCATTTTACTGCAACTGAAAAAAAAATGAAGGTAAAACTTGGTGTAGAAATAGTGTCATAAACAGGCAATATAAACTATTTTTACTCATTTTTAACATGATAGAAAATAAAATATTTATTTTTATCATCTGTCAAGAAAACTCCCATTTGTTTTAAATAAAGAAATACAAGTCATATCAAATGAGGTACTAAGGGAAGAAACATCCGAGAAGATATTTACAATAGTCACAGAGACTGAGTGTCTTGGTGAAGCAAATTATTGACAGATGCAAATGCACAGAAGTTTTGGTTGAGACTTTATGTATCATAAAGCAATAATTAGAAGTGATGCTGTTTTTATTTTATCTGTGTAATTGTTAGAAATTGAAAATATTGGGAAATAGTTTACATAGTCTGTCATTTCTTTCTAGAATTTGCACATGACAATGAAATCTGTGAGCTGCTTATGTTTTGACTGTTCTAAATTATCCATCTCTCTCTGTGCTTGGCTGGTGGTACTAGAAGCTGAGTTTTATGGGAGAAGTCATCTGAAATTCATTGCAATCTGGCTTCCTCTGATGTTTATAGAGAGTGCAAGTTGCAGACAGGAGATGAAAGTATGTGGAGGAAGGTCAGAAAGGTCACCCATTTCATTCTTACTCTTTGTTTTAGCCCTATCTAAAGAAGCTATTTCTTTCCAGGACTACATTTCCAAGGAGAGTTCATAGCAGCTTCTTAGAAGACAGTATTCTGTTTTTGGTTTTTTTTTTCGTATTTTATTTTTTTCTTATCAGTTACATTTTATTAACTATGTACCCCAGCCGTGTCCCGATCCCTCATTCCCTCCCAGTCCCTCCTTCCCTCCCTCCTCTCCACCGTGCCCCTTGCCAAGTCCACTGATAGGGGGATCCTTCTCCCCATTCATCTGATCCTGTTTTATCAGGTATCCTCAGGACTGGCTGCAAAGCTCTCCTCTGTGGCCTAACAGGACTGCTCCTCCCTTGGGGGGTGGGGAGGCCAAAGAGCCAGCCATTGAGTTCCTGTTAGAAATAGTCCTTGTTCCCCTCACTATGGGAAACCAATTGGTTACTGAGCTACCACAGGCTACATCTGAGCAGAGGTTCTAGGTTACATTCATACATGGTCCTTGGTTGCATGTCAGTCTCAGAAAAGATCCTGTGCCCAAATATCTTTGGTCCTTGTGGAGCTCCTATCCTTTCCTCATCAGTCTAACTCCCCTTCTTTCTTATGATTCCCTGCACCCTGCCAAAGGTTTGGTCACGGGTCTTTGCTTTGAAAACACCGCTAGTTAGAGTCTTTCCAATGCGCTCAGTAGACTCCTGTCAATGTTCAATGCGTATCCCATCTGTCTTTCAAAACGAGGATTGATAATCTTACCCCACGTCCGCTCTCTTGATTATCTTTTTTAGGTGTATAGATTTCATTATGTTTATTATATCTTATAGGTCTATATAAGTGACTATATACCGTGTTTGTCTTTCTCCTTCTGGGATATTTCACTCAGAATGATCTTTTCTAGGTCCCACCATTTGCCTGCAAATTTCATGATTTCCTCCTTTTTGATTGCTGAGTAGTATTCCATTGTGTAAAAATACCACAATTTCTGTACCCATTCCTCCATTGATGGACATCTGGGTTGTTTCCAGGTTCTGGCTATTACAAATAATGCTGCTATAAACATGGTTGAGCAAATATCCCTTTTGTGTACTTGAGCAAACTTTGGGTATATACCTAGCAGTGGTATAGCTGGGTCTTGAGGAAGCACTATTCCTAATTGTCTTAGAAAGCGCCAGATAGATTTCCAGAGTGGTTGTACCAGTTTACATTCCCACCAGCAGTGGAGGAGGGTTCCCCTTTCTCCACAACCTCTCCAGCATGTGTTGTCCCTTGAGTTTTTCATTTTGGCCATTCTGATGGGTGTAAGGTGATATCTCAGGGTCGTTTTGATTTGCATTTCCATGATGGCTAATGAGGATGAGCATTTCTTTAAGTGTTTCTCTGCCATTTGATATTCCTCTGTCGAGAATTCTCTGTTTAGCTCTGTTCCCCATTTTTTAATTGGATTACTTGGTTTGCTGCTTTTCAGCTTCTTTAGTTCTTTGTATATACTCGATATTAGTCCTCTGTCAGATAAAGGGTTAGTGAAGATTCTTTCCCAATGTGTAGGCAGTCGTTTTGTTTTGATGAGGGTGTCCTTTGCTTTACAGAAGCTTTTCAGTTTCATGAGGTCCCATTTATTTATTGTTGCTCTTAGAGCCTGTGCTGTTGGTGTTCTGTTCAGGAAGTTGTCTCCTGTGCCAATGAGTTCTAGGCTGTTCCCACTTTTTCTTCTAACAGATTTAGAGTATCTGGTTTTATGCAGTATTCTCTTCTTAATTTTACAGCATTTTGTGTTTTAATATCTCTAAACAACCTTGCTCTACACTCATGTTGAGTACTCTGAAATTGCCCACAACTCTGTTAATAGTAAAACGGAGATTATGTAAAGGAGTTCTGTTTCCTAGATTCTCCCTTTGTGATAAGATATAACACATGTTCCATGTGATTACTCAAAACTTTTCTGTAATCAAAAACACAAATTTTGTAAGACGTGAGAGCAATACCTTATGAACTAAGAAGTCACAGGTCTACTGAGTGGGAATTTGAGCATTCCACAGAAGGAACTGTAATGTTCATTTCCAGATTTCACACTTCATTATCTCACAGATAAAATCAAGTACCTTTATTTACAGTAGTTACTGTTTTTAATAATTAAAACAGATTTTAATGGAATATATGCTGATACTTGATAAACCAGGGTCAGAAGAAAGGGGAGGAGGTCTTCCCCTATCAGTGGACTTGGAAAGGCACAGGGAGGAGATGAGGGAGGGAGAGTGAGATTGGAAAGGAATGAGGGAGGGGGATACAGCTGGGATACAAAGTTAATAAACTGTAACTAATATTTAAAAAATAAAATAGTGAAATAAAGCATTATTCTTGGTTATGTAAAAAAAAAAAAAAAAGACAAAAAAGCAAAAAAAAAAAGAAAAAAAAAGAAAAGAATATATTCTGATTATGGTTTACCCTTTCTTAACTCCCCCAAGATTGTTCCCACTTCCTCAACCACCAAAATCTACATTCTCTTTCTCTTTCTGATTAGGATACATGCAGGCATCTAAAAACAGTAATAATAAAGTTGATCGCCTCCCCCTGAGGGGGAAACAGCCTTACCAGGCCACAGAGGAAGACAATGCAGCCAGTCCTGATGAGACCTACCCTATCAGTGGATTTGGGGAGGGTCATGGGAGGAGTTGAAGGAGGAAGGGAGAATGGGATTGGGAGGGGACTACAGCTGGAAGACAAAGTGAATAAACTGTAATTAATAAAAAGTAAATAAATTTAAAAAAATAAATAGGATAAAATAAAAGCAAACAAAACAAAATAGAACAAAACTAACAAACAGGAAAATAGTCATAGAAAAAGCTAAATATATATATATATATATATATATATATTCTTTTATATATACATATTTATATTCATATATATATATATCACATTTGAACGCACAAAATTCCCTAAATCAGGAAACAGGAAAAAAATATAGACAGACAGACAGACAGATAGATAGATAGGTAGACAGTGTCTTCTTCCACTGTAGCCTGGCAAGGCAGCTTTGCCAATAGAGGAGTAACCAGAAAGCAGGCAACAGAGTGTTAGAAGTGATTATCATCCTCCTGACATGGATGCTGTGTCCCAAATTCAGAACCTCTGGAATAATAGTGTATGTTCTTAACTGTAGAGCCATTTCTTCAGTCCCTCTTTACCATATTTTATGCACATAATATTTATCTTTTATATATTTTTGTTCTTTTCTTAGTTATACAGTTGAGAAAGCCTGGCTATGATTAAAGAGTTACTTTCCCTCATTTATCTTACTAAATATATTTGGGACATAAAAGGGATGACAGTTTTGTTACTTCTAATCCAATATTTTTTTTCCTGATGTCTGTGTTAAACTATTGATGGCTACTATCTGCAATCTACATTTATTACAAATATCATCCTTTTATGAACCATAGAAATTTACTTCTCATTTACATATCTTTTTGTCACAAACTAAAGCTAAAATTCTGAACATATTTTAAGTTAATTAAAATTCAGCTTCTCTTTCATAGTGAATATTGCACTGAAATTACCAAATTGTCTATCTTATAATGTGTAAAAGTCTACTCTAGTTATCAGATTTTTCAGCTAAGAAAACTCAGCACTTGGTATTTGAACTATATCAGAAAATTAATTTTTGATCAAAAGGTTTCTTGATGACCATGGATGGAAATAATAGGGAAGCAGAGCCACCCAAGAGATATCCCATCTACTTTCTAAAGAATCTTATTAGATTATCCCTACCATAAAAAGCAGTGAAAACTACTCAGGGCTCAAATTTTCTCATAGCTTAACACATTATTTCTTATGGATAACTACTGCTAATATTTTTCATTCCAATAAATTTCTATACTACCACTGTTAAATACTTTGCCTTAATATTATAAGCAATATCTTAACTATATTGCTAACTTAAATGCTTTATTTTTAATATTAGTTTTAGAGATTATTTTAAAGTTTACAATTTTTATTCGGTTGTTTTCTCTTTTAGCAACCTCAAATTCTAACTAACACAAAGAAGCTGGCCTTCTGCTTTTAATGTATGCTGTTAATCACAAAATAATGGCATCACCATTTTTCTGTAATAGGAGGACAAAAGTATAAACTATCTTTCATTATTCTTATTCCCATTGTCCCAATGTATATATTTTAATTTTTTTCTATTAAGTTTATAAAATGTTGTTTAATCCTTTTCTTTCTGTTCTATTTTTCCTTATTTCACATCCTATCTACCCTTTGCCAACTTTCATTTTTTAATTAAGAGTTCATTATTCAATTGATTTATTCGTTGATTTAATCATTTAGCCACTACTTCATGAACACTGAACAAAGCCACTGGTCGTATTCCTCAGGACAGAGCAGCTGATAAGCTCAAAGCACCGTATCCCTGTCAAGTGAAGCCCAGCTGCAAGAATGAAACAAAGCATAGCGAGTAAGTAAATGAACTTGCTTTCACAGACTACATGAAGGAGGGTATTATTTAAAAGCAAGAAATGCAGGTGTTGCGATGTTTCACAAGGTAATCACGTAAGAGTTAGCACATCTATATGATATGATATATTACACTACATTATATTATATTATACTTTATAAATATCTGTTTTCTTTTTATAATTTATTTTTATTTTTATTTTATTTTATTTTAATCACTGGCCATTCACTTGTATCGCAGCCATAGCCTCTTCCTTCTTTCCTTCCCAATCCCACCCTCCCTCCCTCATCTCCTCCCTGCCCTCTTCCAAGGTCCTCCTCCCCTTCCATCTGACCCTAGCCTATCAGGTATCTTCAGGACTGGGTGCAATGTCCTTATCTGTGACCTAACAAGGCTGCTCCTCCCTCCGGGGGGGGGGGGGGGGGGAAAGAACAATGAGCCAGTCACTGAGTTCATGTAAGAAATAATCCTTGTCCCACATACTAGGGAACCCACTTGGATACTGAGCTACCATGGGCTACATCCAAGCGGGAGTTTTAGGTTATATATATGGATGGTCCTTTGTTGGAGATTCAGTCTCATAGAAGACCCCTGTGCCCTGATATATTTGTATGTATGTATATATGTGTGTGTGAGTCTGTGCATATGTGTGTGTGTACTGAAAGTTGCAGAGACCTGAATGATATAAAATCAGAAAATTGGGAAATTACATTTTGTAGCTGTTTCTGCATGACAAGAAAATGAAAGGAAAAAATTAAAAGGTTTATGAGTAATAACAATCACATTGCCTTGAAGTAGTCAATAAGTAAGGATACTGATATGAGATCACATGTAGGCACAGAATAGATGAAAAGGGGGGCTTGTTGGCCTTCATAAAGTTTTCAGATTATATGGTAGAGGTGGGTGAAATTACTGTAGTTCTATGATTAGTAAAAGACAAATACTTACTTCTCATGCCCAAACTTATCTCCTATTGCTGTTCAGAATAAATCATTTAGGAAAGTAAAGTATACAATTGAGTTGATTGGATCTTTTGGAGACAGAACCTGTAGAACTTGCAAATGGTGTAGGACATAAGAAAGACAATGTTGTTATAGTTTTGAAAATGCTTAGATTGATGTTTAAACTTTACCATAGTGAAAGATTCAAGAATTACCAATACAGCAGATAACACAGCTAAGCCCAGAAAAAAACAAAACAAACAAACAAACAAAAAAAAAACAAAAAACAAAACAAAACAAAAAAACCATTGTCAATTCAGGTATGTTTACTTATGATGTACTCAATAATTTAAATCGAAATATGGCCACAGTTTTTAATTTAGACTTATTTTTCATAGTGGGGTTGACTTTTTAAGTTATTATTATTTATTAAATTCATTCACTTTGTATCCAGGATGTTGCCCCCTCACTCTTCTCCTCCCAATACTACCTTCCCTACCTTTCTCCCCCTATGTTCCTCCCATAGTCCACTGATCAGGGAGGACCTTCTCCATTTCTCTCTGACCCTAGCTTATTAGGTCTCATCAGGAATGGGTGCATCCTCTTTGTCTGTGGCCTAGAAAGGCTGCACCCTCCCCCAGGGAGAATGACCAGAGAGCCTGCCACTGAGTTCATGCCAGAGACAGCCTCTGCTCCTGTTACTAGGGAAGCCACCTGGAGACTGAGTCTATGGGCTACCTCTGAACAGGGGTTTTAGGCCCTTTTCATGCATAGTCCTTGGTTGGGGTATCAGTCTCTGGAAGTCCTTGAGGGCCCAGTTTTGTTTTGTTTAGTTTTGGCTCTGTTGATCACTTTTTGGAGCTCCTGTCCCTTCCAGGTCTTATATCCCCCCCCCTTTTTTTTTTATAAAATTCCATGCATTTTGCCCAATGTTCATAATAGCCAGAATCTGGAAACAATCTAGATGTCCCTCAGTGGAGGAATGGATACAGAAATGTTGGTACATTTACACAATGGACTTCTACTCTGTTATTAAAAACAAAGAAATCATGAAATTTGCAGGCATATGATGGGAATCACAAAAGATCATCTTGAGTGAGGTAACTCAGAAGCAGAAAGACACACATGGTACATAGTCACTCATAAGTGGTTATTAGACGTATAACATAGGATAAACATACCCAAATGTATACTCCTAAAGAAGCTAAACAACAAGGAATACCCAAAGAAAGATGTGTAATCCTCATTCAGAAGGGCAAACTCAAGAGACATATGTAGCAGGGGAAGACAGGGAACAAGACAGGAGCTTACCACAGACTTCCTCTGAAAGAGTCTATTGACCGAGGTATCAAAGTAGGTTTGACTTTTAATTCTACATTCAATAACACAGACTAAGAAGAAATTAGTAATGCATTTGCTACTAAAATTTGAACTTTGTGAATGAATATTTACAATCTTAATACAATAGCAATAAAAATGTTCGGGTAGATGTAAGTTTGATGACTATCTAAAAATGGCCAAAGAGTAATCAATAAATAAATTAGTAAGGACATCATCATAATATTTGGTAGGTGTTATGATGGTACCAGTGTGGACATTGCCATTGACATGGACATCCTGATTTCAAGGTGGTTGATGAGAATATGATATGTTAGGCACTTTAATTATATTTACCAAGGTACCATATGAATGGCACTCCTTACTGTTCTAGTATTCATCTCTCTCTACATAGAAAAAGAAAAAAAAACATGAAATTTGCTCATATACATCATTATGAGATCTTATATTAAGCCATTTTACAGGTAATGATAATGAATACAGAGTCATTGTGTACCCAAAATGCAGAGGAGAAACAAATATTGTGGGCTCAGTCATGAACAAAGAAATTTTAATATCTATTGAGAAGTACAAGGAATGATATAAAAATGATGAAGTACATGAGAGCTGAAAGAGTAAAACTTGCATAATGCTATATTTCTAGAGTGAATATAAGCATTGCAATCATTACTCATAATAACTTACCTACATTAAGACCAAACAAGACCAGCCTTATGATTAATGAGTGAAGTAACAGGGAGAGACTCATGAGTGCTAAAAAATATTTGCCATTGCTAGGCTCTGGGAGAGATCAAACCAATGCTATAATTGTGTACCAACTATGGAGGCTACCAGCATCTAACAGACAAATCCAAACTCATGGTTGCAAACGCATCCAGGTTAATATTGTCAATTCACAAAACAAAGCATGCAATCATGCAATCGACATAGATAGATAGAGAGATAGAGAGACTGAGAGAAAGAAAGAAAAAAGAGAGAGAGCTTAATGAAGAGGTTTCTTTGAGAGGAGAGTAGGAATGTTAGGAATATAAGTACACTCTATGTGCATTACATATGTGGGATTCTATTAAAAAGATATAATTTTAAAATAAAATCCATAAGTAGGCAAAACTAAATTAATATTGACATTAAAATGGTGATGCTAAAGACACTGATGTTTAAAACACAGACACTTCTAGATGACAAATTGAAAAGTAAAAGGAAGGGCAGGACTCTGCTAGTTTCCATGAGTCTTAAGAAAAGAAAAAGATGGCACTATTGCTATTTCAATAATTTTCACTTTTTTAATTTTATTTTTCTCATTAGTTACATTTTGTTAATTCTGTATCCCAGCTGTATCCCTCATTCCCTCCCCAGTCCCACCCTCCCTCCTTCATCTCCTCCCTGCCCCTTTCCAAGTCCACTGATAGGGGAGGACCTCCTCCCCTTTCATATGACTCCATTTTGTCAGGTATTTTCAGGACTGGCTGCAAAGTCCTCCTCTGTGGCCTAACAGTACTGCTCCTCCCTTGGGAGGTGGGGAGGTCAAAGAGCCAGTCTTTTAGTTCCTGTTAGAAGTAGTCCTTGTTCCCCTTACTATGGGAAACCAATTGATTACTGAGCTATCATGGGTCACATCTGAGCAGAGGTTCTAGGTTTTATCCTCTCATGGTCTTTGGTTGAGTGTCCATCTCAGAAAAGACCTAGTGCCCAGATATGTTTGGTCCTTGTGGAGCTCCTATCCTTTCCACATCAAACTCCCCTTCTTTCATATGATTCCCTGCCCTCTGCCGAGGGTTTGGTTATGAGTCTGAGTATCTACTTTGATACACTGCTAGGTAGAGTCTTTCAGATGCCTTCCGCGGTAGACTCCTGGCATACGTTCAATGCATATCCCATTTCTCTTTCTAAATGAGGATTGATCATCATACCCCGTGTCTGCTTTCTTCATTATCTTCTTTAGGTGTATAGATTTCATTATGTTTATCATATTTTTTAGGTCTATATAAGCAAGTATATTCCATGTTTGTCTTTCTCTTTCTGGGATACTTCACTCAGAATGATCTTTTCTAGATCCCACCCTGAGATTTCACCTTACACCCATCAGAATGGCCAAGATGAAAAACTCAAGTGACAACACATGCTGGAGAGGTTGTGGAGAAAGGGGAACCCTCCTCCATTGCTGGTGGGAATGTAAACTGGTACAACCACTTTGGAAGTCAATCTGGTGCTTTCTCAGACAACTAGGAATAGTGCTTCCTCAAGACCCAGCTATACCACTGCTAGGCATATACCCAAAATTTGCTCAAGTACACAATAAGGACATTTGCTCAACCATGTTTGTAGCAGCTTTATTTGTAATAGCCAGAACCTGGAAACAACACAGATGTCCATCAATGGAGGAATGGGTACAGAAATTGTGGTATTTTTACACAATGGAATACTACTCAGCAATCAAAAAAGAGGAAATAATTTTCACTTTTAATTGAGATAATTGTAACAAACTAAATTACAATAGTTACTAAAAGAGCCATTTACAAAAAGAAACTCTAGACCAGTCCATAGTAGAGCTAATGCATTACTTCTTCATGTCTACCTTAGCTGTGTGAACATTGAACATAGTATAATTAAAAAAAAAAACTGGGAGACCTGTAAGGTCAGATGTGGAAACACATGCCAGTGACTAAAAGAGGAGTCAAAGATGGGTTCAGAAGGACTTCAGGATACTCTGAGTGGGCATCACGTGAACAGAGCATAATGATATTTCTAGTTTGCCATAGAACATATGAGCATACCACTGGCTTGGACCATGTTATCCCAGAGAATTAGTCAGTCTCATCACAAATACTTCAGCTTTTTTTCAATTCTGTCATAATCCTGTTTATTTTCTAAACAAACAAATAAAACAAAAACTAGAAAGTGAAGTTGGATGACATTTTCCTCCTGTGGAGACCACTCTGCCTCTGTTGCAATTTTTTCCTCATATTTTTAAAATGCTTACTTTGGAGAGAGTCCCCATCATTTTTAATATCTTTTTTATTTATTATAAATTATTCACTTTGTATCTCAAGTGTAGCCCACCTCGTCACCTCCCAATCCCGCCCTCCCTTTCTCATTTCCTTCCATGCCCCTTCCCCAGTCCACTGATAGTGGAGGAACTTCTCCCCTTCCATGTGACCCTAGTTTATCAGGTCTCATCAGGACTGTTTTTCATAGTCTTCCTCTATGGCCTGGTAAGGCTGCTCCCCAACTCAGGGGAATATGATCAAAGAACCAGCCACTGAGTTGATGTCAGAGACAGCTCCTGATTCCCTTACAAGGACGGCCATTTGGAGACTGAGCCACCACTGGCTACCTCTGTGCAGGGGTTCTAGATTATATCCATGAATGTCACTTGGTTGGAGACTCAGCCTCAGAAAAGACCACTGGGTCCAGATTTTTTGGTTCTCTTGTTCTCCTTGTGGAGCTCTTGTCCCCTCCAGGTCTTTCTATCTCCCACTTCTTTCATAAGATTTTCTACACTCTGCCCAAAGTTTGGCTATATGTCTAAGCATCTGCTTTAATACTCTGCTGAGAGTCTTTCAAAGGCCCTCGGTGGTAGGTTCTTTACTTGTTCCTTGTTTTCACTGTCTTCTGATGCCTATATCATTTAATAGTCATTGCTAGTGGGAAAATGAACTCAGTACAACTGTTTCTTTTTAGGGAAAAAGTGACATTGGTGACTGAGTGCTTGGTCCCTTAGGTCCTTCTTATGTTGAGCACTGAAAATAAAGACAATTTTACTATTGTCTCCTACATGTAACAGACAGCATAGGATGTTCTTTGCATGGGCAAAACAAGAAGAGATATTGCAAAATATTGTTCTGTACAATGTGATACCACACATCAGAAATGGGCTTCCCTGGAGTCAAGCACAGATTGTGGTAGAATTTCTGAGTTCTTGGGAACAAATCCTCACAGTGGTCAGAATACTAATTGCCATACTTTATAACCACTTTGAGGGTTTTTTTTCAATTTTATTTTTTCTTATTAGTTACATTTTATTAACTCTGTATCCCAGCTGTATCTCGCTCCCTCATTCCCACCCAATCCCATCCTCCTTCCCTCATCTCCTCCCTGCCTCTTTCCAAGTCCACTGATGGGGGAAGGGAAACCTCCTCCCCATTCATCTGATCCTGTTTTATCAGGTATCTTCAGGACTGGCAGCAAAGTCCTCCGATGTTGCCTAACAGGACTGTTCCTCCTTTGGGGGGTTGGGAGGTCAAAGAGCCAGCCATTGAGTTCCTGTTGGAAATAGTCCTTGTTCACCTTACTATGGGAAACCAATTGGTTACTGAGCTACCACAGGCTACATCCGAGCAGAGGTTCTAGGTTATATCCATACATGGTCCTTGGTTGAATATCAGCCTCAGAAAAGACCCTATGCCCAGATATATTTGGTCTTTGTGGAACTACTATCCTTTCCACATTATACTAACTCCCCTTCTTTCATATGATTCCCTGTACTCTGCAGAAGGTTTGGTCATGAGTCTTAGTATCTTCTTTGAAACAGTGCTAGGTAGAGTCTTTCAGATGCCTTTTGCGGTAGACTCCTGTCATACATTCAATGCACATCCCATCTGTCTTTCTAAACGAGGATTGATCATCTTACCCCATGTCTGCTCTCTTGATTATCTTTTTTAGGTGTATAGATTTCATTTTGTTTATCATATCTTATAGGTCTATATAAGTGAGTATATACCATGTTTTTCTTTCTTCTTCTGGAATATTTCACTCAGAATGATCTTTTCTAGATCCCACCATTTGCCTGCAAATTTCATGATTTCCTCCTTTTTGATTGCTGAGTAGTATTCCATTGTGTAAAAATACCACAATTTCTGTACCATTCCTCCGTTGATGGACATCTGGGTTGTTTCCAGGTTCTGGCTATTACAAATAAAGCTGCTACAAACATGGTTGAGCAAATGTCCTTATTGTGTACTTGAGCAAATTTTGGGTATATGCCTAGCAGTGGTATAGCTGGGTCTTGAGGAAGCACTATTCCTAGTTGTCTGAGAAAGCACCAGATTGACTTCCAAAGTGGTTGTACCAGTTTACATTCCCACCAGCAATGGAGAAGGGTTCCCCTTTCTCCACAACCTCTCCAGCATGTGTTGTCACTTGAGTTTTTCATCTTGGCCATTCTGATGGGTGTAAGGTGAAATCTTAGGGTCGTTTTGATTTGCATTTCCCTAATGGCTAATGAGGATGAGCATTTCTTTAAGTGTTTCTCTGCCATTTGATATTCCTCTGTCGAGAATTCTCTCTTTAGCTCTGTTCCCATTTTTTAATTGGATTACTTGGTTTGCTGCTTTTCAGCTTCTTTAGTTCTTTGTATATACTAGATATTAGCCCTCTGTCAGATAAAGGGTTGGTAAAGATTCTTTCCCAATCTGTAGGCAGTCGTTTTGTTTTGATGACAGTGTCCTTTGCTTTACAGAAGCTTTTCAGTTTCATGAGGTCCAATTTATTGATTGTTGCTCTTAGAGCCTGTGCTGTTGGTGTTCTGTTCAGGAAGTTGTCTCCTGTGCCAATGAGTTCTAGGCTGTTCCCCACTTTTTCTTCTAACAGATTTAGAGTATCAGGTTTTATGTTGAGGTCTTTGATCCACTTGGACTTTAGTTTTGTGCAGGTTGATAAATATGGATCTATTTTCATGTAGACATCCAGTTGGACCAGCACCATTTGTTGAAGATGCTGTCTTTTTTCCATTGAATGGTTTTGGCTTCTTTGTCAAAAATAGAGTATTCATAGGTGTGTGGGTTTATTTCTGGGTCTTCTATTTGGTTCCATTGATCTTCCTTTCTGTTTTTATGCCAATACCATGCAGTTTTATTATTGCTCTGTAGTACAGCTTGAGATCGGGGATGGAGATACTTTGAGTTTTTAAAAGCTAAAATATTTTCAGTTCGTTCTAATCTATATTTGTGATATTTTTAATAATGAGCAACATTTTTAATAATCTCATCATACAAATTTCAATGTCTTTAAGTAAGGCACAAAGGACCTTAGTTTTATATTCTCTGCATTCATTTTATCACTTTGGGAAGACACTCTGGTTTGTAGAAATGCTGTGTCTTGTTATGTTCCAAGACTGTAAGATTTGGGTTCCTTTGTTTTGTGTTTTAAATATGTTTTCATGTGTCCAACATTTCTTTGAAGGTAAAATTTGAACCAATTTTCAAAAGAGAAACCTTTCATTGCTTAGATTTAATATACCTATTCATATATATGGAAATATGTTCACAGATAAATACACACACACACACACACACACACATATATATTTCAAAAGGCTCTCACTATCATCAGGTAGCAAGCTGATTTAATAGATAGAAACTCAGTGTCACATTATTGTATTAAGGGACAGTGCATGCTACATAGCTCAGACTGGGTAGAGATATGGAAGGTCAGATATCTCAGGTGGCTAGAGTAGAGAGGGAAGTACAGAAATACTCTGGTAGAAGGACTGGTTTGAAAACCAGCTTCCTGGTGCTTGGGGTTATTGTACACACACAGCATTATTTAGATATGCTTCATTCGAGATAGTATGGTGAGCACAGAAGAGAAAAGCTAGTGAAACTTATCTGTTAATGAAATGCAGGCATTGGAATATAACTGCAGACATGTAAATGCAAACTGGAAAGACTCATAAAAGAAAATTATAGGATGTTAAGAGCAAGTTAATTAGGTTCTTTTAAAATTTTATATTTTATTTATTCTTTGATCATACAACACATACAAACCACAGTTTCTCCTTCCTCAACTTCTCCCAGTCCATCCTACCACCCCTTTATCCAGATCCACTCCACACACACCACCATATTCCCCCAGAAAAGAATTAAATTCTAAAACATGTTTTCTGTTGTTTACTCATCATTCATTTAGTTTTTGTTTCTCTCTTACACATACAATGTGCTTTTACAAAAATCACTTCTATCTTAAGTTCTAAGCCAGCCTTTTCTTCTGATTCAGTGACCATTGTAGCTATGGTAGCTATTGGTAGCTATGATTTTCTGAGTGTATGTGATTTCTAATTTTCGTGTATTAATTCACTGAGAAACAGCATTGTGTTTAGTGTATTGAGTCCCTGGTCTAACACATACCTCAGGGTCACTGGGCATGACACAGTCATCTTTATGGAGTTTGTTGTATGTAGATTTAGGTCATGAATTAGAGAAACGAGAAAACTTTAATGATATTTATGATTCTCTTTGTAATGTCATATCACACTTAGAACAATAAAACAGTTTTTTCATCTAACTCTCTTTAATATGTTACTGTATTGTCTTTATCCTTCTCAACTGCTTCTTTTTAAATCACATGTCAGTCTTCCAAAAGTTCTATACACTTACTAGGGCTACATGTAATAACTACCTCTACTGAGTGTCTATTATGAATAAGCAAAGACAGACAATTTTATTAAATTCTAAACTGTTAAAGTCAGTGGGAGACAGAAGCATTATTCAAATTGAAGACTGGCTAACTTTGAAGTCAGCCACTTTCCCACTCAGCCTTTTATTTGATCTTGGAAAATAACTTAAAAAATAAGAACTGAAATTACTTTTGGATCATTTGTGCACTTGGTTGTAACTCAGAGAATGACTCAGAGTACTTTTTGTCATGAAAGGAGAAAAAGACCAGCAGGTCTGTTTTTTTCATGAGTCCACATTCAACCCCTAGGTGTGCAGGCTGCCGTGTCCAAATCTAAAGCAATTTAGGTGCTTAAGTTGACAGGTGATTTCAAACTAAATAAACTCTACAGATTAGAAAGTAAAAGTTTGATACACAGCCAAATTCTACTTCATAGTTCACCTCATTAAAACTTTTTCTAAAAACTAAGTTGTCTTCTAAATATATAGAACTTGGTATTTTAATATAAAACTTGCTTACTAGTCACTGAGAGCATTATCTTATTTCATTTCATTAATGGGTACTTATGACACTAAAATATATTTTCTATCAACAAATATAAAAAGAATATTTTTCCAAAAGCAATTGAATATATTTTGTGAAATTTTGAGCAACAGGACCATTTTGAAAAGAAAAGTGTTTTTCTAAAGATGTTTTTCTATCTAAAGGAGTTGAACATCACTTCCAAACTGCCTACTTCCTTGTAAAACAAATTTAGAGGAAGAGGTTTAGAGTGGTGACAAAATCTAGATGTAGATTACTTTATCAGAAGAAGGTAATTTTCTATAATCAGCTGAATGCACAACACTGAGACTGGTACATTCAGTTTCTAAACAATACTATTTTGAAGACATTTGGAAGTGCTGTGTTTTTTTTTGTTGTTGTTGTTTTTTTTTTATACTCAAGGCTTCAGAGTGACAAGAACTACTGAAAATGATGAATAATTTCTAGGAAAAGCAGACATAGCTTCCATAGTAAGAAATTTATCACGTCTTGTATAACTTTTTGTACTAATATTAACTACAAAAGTTGTAGTGGTTTAAACAGTAGTTGATACTAAAATGATAAAATAAAAGAGAAAAATAACTTTCTTTGATTTCTGAAACACTCCCTGGGGCACCATGTGACATTGTTGAGTGCAACCTGCAAACCTATACACTGTAGCTATTGTATTGACCACCTCTTACTGTTGATATTTGATCCCTGAGCAAAAACAAGGAGGGAGTTCTGTCTTCACAGATTAAGGAGGAAAAGTCCAATCTCACTTGATACTGTTTCACAGTCCTTGGTAGGCAGAACATCACAGTGCAAGGTCATTGTTGGTAAATGCTGTTCACATTATGACTGCTAGAAATCAGGGAAATGTAGAGAGTAAGGATCTGGTGGAAGCTAACTTTTGTTCTCCAAAAATAGTGCCCTATTTATTTCCTTCACATAGCTTCCATGTTCTAACAGCTGATCATGCTATGAACTCTTTTTTGTGTTAAATATTGATGTTGTCTGTGCCCTTACTGCACAATCATCTCTCAATATCATCACCAGGTGGAACCATGACTTCAACTTCTGATTCATTCATTCATTTATTGTTTTTTTTTATTATGTACTTTTCTTAAGGAATTTAAGGTTGAAATAAAAGCCTTAAGCATGTTAGTCAACTGTGTTGACTCTGCAACACAGTTATATTCACATTCTTTAAACACATAGCCTTTTGAGAACATTCCTACCCAAAACAGGAAAATCACAAGACAAGTGTCTCAAAAAGTCACAACAGATTCCTTCTCCACTCTTTCTTTCATTGAGCTTACAAACTAGCATGGAAGAACAAAAATTAAAACATAGGTAAAAAGTAATTCCTATGCCATATTATTACAAAAACAACTAACATAAGTAGCAAGAGTAAATTGATATTGAGGTTTTAGGATAACATTTTAATGAAAGATTTATGTGTGTAAAGAATATTAAACAAAGAACTGCAACAGGTAAGTGTTTTTTTTTCTTTTCTTATCAACATATGTTGTTTTTTTTAACATTAATGTTTATATTTCTGTTTGCTCATCTTTTTTTTTTCTTTATTAATTACACTTTATTCACTTTGTATACCCCCTGCGGTTCTCTCCCTCCTCCAGTCCCAATCACTCCCTTCCTCCACCATCTGCATACATGCTCCTCCCCAGATCCACTGATAGGGGAGGACTTCTTTTCCTTCCTTCCTTCTGATCTTAGTCAATTAGGTCTCATCAGGAGTGGCTGTGTTGTCTTCTTCTGTAGCCTGGTAATGCTTCTTCCCCCTCAGGGGGAGGTAATTAAAAAGCAGGCCAATCAGTTCATGTCAGAAACAGTCCCTGTTCCAATTACAATGGAACCACTTGGATACAGAACTGCCATGGGCTATATCTGTGCAAGGGTCTTAGGTTATCTCCATGCATAGTCCTTGCTTGGAATAGCAGTCTCAGGAAAGACCCCTGTGCTCAGATTTTTTGTTTCTTTTGCTCTCCTTGTGGAGTTCCTGTCATCTCCAGATCTTACTGTTTCCCACTTCTTTCCTAAGATTCCCTTGTACTCTGCCCAAAAGTTGCCCATAAGTTTCAGCATCTACATCGATAGTCTGTTGGTTTTGTTGTTGTTGTTTTTCTTGATCATAGCCATTTTCACTGGGGTGACAAGAAATCTCAATGAAGTTTTAATTTGTATTCCCCTGGACAGCTAATGAAGAAAAACAAAATAAATTATTTATGGACTACATATTTTACTTCCTCTTTATTGATGAAATTGTTTGATGACTTAACCCATGAATATAATGAATTAGGATTTTCCTCGATACCATTCTTCTTTGTGTCTCCCCATCCCTTTTTCTTTTTCCTTACCTCCCTAAAAATATTATTCCCACATATACATCTTTTTTTTTTTTTGTAACTCAATAACTTTAACCATAATATCTGTGTGACCTCAGTCATGGAGCTAAAGCCTTGTGGGCTTTCAGTTGGGTATACAAATGGATACATGCAAGACCCCTCTCTCCATCAGTACTAACTAATACTGCAAGAGGGAGAAGAGCACAAGTCTTTCTTTGAGCTACAACTGGCTGTTGACAGGGCTCATATTGTGTTGTTTATTTTATATTTGAAAAAGTGTTTATTGCAGTAGTCTGTTCATTAATTGGAAAACTTGTGTTTTTAAATGTTTGCTCCATGCTGTCTTCCTGGGAGACTGTCTCTCCCACTCTCAGCATTTCTTAGTTGACTGTAAGTTTTATGTATTAATACAGGGGACATTGTATGTTCTTTCCTGTCTTAATTTGTTCGTCAATATGGACTACTTCATGAGACATTAATCTACAAGAAAAGTAGAAACCTGATTTTATGTTAAGCCCTGGCAGTCTTCACTTTTAAGTAGTGTTACACTGAAGTTCATTTTATTGCAAATATTGGAGGGAACACAAGCATTTTATTGTTTACCACAACTTGATTTAATTTTCTATTCAAGTGTCTTGCTGTACAGGTGGCTAGAAAGTTGTTTTCTTTCCTTTTTTCCTTTTTTCTTTTTAGATTTTGTTAATTTTTTTTTCATTTATTTGTTCAAGATATATTCTTTTTTTTTTAATTTTTTATTAATTACACTTTATTCATTTTGTATCCCCTCATAAGCCCCTCCCTCCTCCCCTGCCGATCCCACCCTCCCTCCCCTTTCTGCATGCATGCCCCTCCACGAGTCCACTGATAGGGGAGGTTCTCCTCTTCTTTCTGATCTTAGTCTATCAGTTCTCATCAAAAGTGGCTGCATTGTCCTCTACTGTGGCCTGGTAAGGCTGCTCCCCCCTCAGGGGGGAGGTGATCAAAGAGCAGGCCAATCAGATTATGTCAGAGGCAGTCCCTCTTCCCATTACTATGTAAACCACTTGGACACTGAACTGCCATGGGCTACACCTGTGCAGGGGTTCCAGGTCATCTCCACGAATAGTCCTTGGTTGGAGTATGATTTTCTGGGAAGTTCCCTGTGTTCAAATTATCTTGTTCTGTTGCTCTCCTTGTGGAGTTCCCGTCCCCTCCAGCTCTTACTATTTCCCACTTCTTACGTAAAATTCCATTCACTCTGCCCATCAGTTGGCCATCAGGCTCAGCATCTGCTTTGACAGTCTATACTGCAGAAGCTTTCAGAGGCCCTCTGTGGCAGGTTTCAAGGCGGATATGAGTATCTGAATTTATATCTGTATCACACACATGTAGTTCCCAGGAAGGCCAGAAGGCATCAGATACCCTGTGGCTGGAGTCACAGAGAGTTAATGAGCTAACAAGTGGATATAGGGTATTGAACCTGTCTCTGGTATAGGAACCAAAACTTTTAACCACTGAGTCATCTCCTCAGCCTCTTTTAGGTTCTTATTTTAGGTGGGAACTTCAGATCTTCTTCTGTGACTTCCTTCTCAGTTCTTGTTTCCTCAGTTATTATTGCTACATATTTCAGTCTTGTGACTATTCAATCCAGTAGACATCCCTAAAAGAACCTATAGTAAATAATACTCAATTCCTTTTATATTATGTCTTTGTCTATGCCATCCTATCCTTTTGTACTTGAGTGTTAACAAAATTACCTTTTTATAGATACTTGCATAAAAGCGACTCATGCATCTCTTTATGTGGAGTTTTAGAATAATTTTAAACATAGTATGCAGATAATATTGTTAAAGTTACTTTTTCCCCTCTATTAATCAAGTAAGGCTTTGTTATTGTCATTGATTAAATGCAATCTTTGCCTAGAGGCTCAAAAATGCTGCCTTTACATAAGTGTTAATGGTAATTGGATTTACTCACGATATAATTGTTAATAGAAGTTCAATTTTTTAGAATGTTTGTTGTTGGCAATTCAATTAATTACTAAAGATTCAATAAACCAAGCACCATATACTATAATTAACTTACTAAAGATCTTCATAATTGGGTTTGTGGTAACCAAACCTTATATAAATGCAAAACTCAAATTTTAAGAGAAATATAAAGAAAGTTTGTATTGATTATATATGTGTGTATATGTATAATAAAATAAAAGTGATTCATTTATTTGTAATACAAAAATATGTTTTTTCTAACAGACTTATTATATGAGAGAGGAAAGTTGAATTCTAAACTCTTCAGTCCATTTTCTTTCAATTAAGACATTGTGGTCCATAGGGACAATGCACCCTTTATACTATCCTATGATTTTTCATTTCTTATGTCTAGACCTCTCATAGTGCCATGGTTAAGCTATGTTTTAGTGTATCAGAAGAAATGTTTTAGGATGAAATTTGCATTTATTAGCCACATTCAGTGCAGTAGGCCCTTTATAGTATGGGTGAACCATGTAGAGCCCTAAACAATGGGCTACCTCTCTTGGTTTAATCTGAAGCACCTAAGACTTGAGACTTCTGCTGGTGAATTGTGTAAGCTCTCCTACTATGTAAGACTTTCTAAAAGGACTGGAGAAATTCTCCAATAATTTGTTACATGTCATTTTATAGAAGAATCTTGGTGGGAATTCAGAAGCCACTTAATCATGAAAGCCAATTCTGATTTTTGAATCATAATGAAGCTTTTTCGGTCATGTATATGCTTGAAATATTACATGGGCACATAATCTTCCATTTTGCTTAATGAGTTCACTTCATTTTTCTTGAAGAATCTCTTAATGACTTATGTTTATGATTTTACTGCTTATTTATTTACATCTATCATTTATTATTTCAGCCCACTGGTAAGTCCTTGCTTTAGTCAATGTCCCATTGCTCTGAAGAGACACCATAATCGATGCATTCTTATAAAGAAAATATTTAATTATAACTGGCTTACATTTCAGAGATTTAGTCCATTTTCATTATGGTGGGAAGCATGGCAGCACACAGTAAAATATGGAAATGGAGAGGTAGACAGGAGTTCTACATCTGGCTCATCAGGCAGCAGGAAGAAAGAGAAAGAAACTCTAAGGTGCCCTCCTATATATGCACAGTGCTGCATTTCCTCCATCAATGCCACAGCTACTCCAGCAGGGCCACATTTCCTAATCCTTATCAAGTTGTCATGCTCTCTAATGTCCAAGCACTCCAGTATATAAATCCAGGGGCGCATTCTTATTCAAAACACCCCTGGCCTCTTTAGGCTTATAGACAAATCAAAAAGCGAAAGTCAATTCAGGAAAACTTCAAATGTCATCATAGTTTGTCACAAACTTTACAGTGTTTAAAATTCCAAAGTTCAGTCTCTTCTGAGGTACAAGATAATCTCTTAACTGTAATCCTCTATAAAATCAAATTAAAAAAAAAGAAAATCACATACTTACAGTGTGCAATGGCATAGAATATACATTAGCATTTCAAAAGGGAGGAAAGGGAGCTTAACTGAAAAATAATGGAGCAAAGTAAGAGTAAAAACCAGCTGGACAAATTCCAAACTATACTTCGCCATGGCTGTTCTGAAGGTCTTCAGATATCCAATTCCTTTCTGCTTTGTTGACTGCAACACACTTTTATGTCTATGGCTGGCGCAATACCCAGTCTGTATCTTTCCTTGGCAGGTGTCCTGCACCTCTGGCATTTCCAAGATATTGGCATCTCCAAAACAACTCCACGCTTTACCTCTGCAACTTCACACCGTGGCCTCTTTTTGTTTCCAAGCTGTGATCACAGATAGAAGCTTTGCATCAGTAGCTTTCTTTTTTTTTCTTAATTAATGTATTTATTTTATAAATTAAAGTTTTTTTTTCTCTTTGTATCCCCGCTGTAGTCCCCTCCCTCATCCCTTTCTAATCTCCGCATCCCTCCCTCATCTCTTCCCATGCCCCTCCCTAAGTCCACTGATAGGGGAGATCCTCCTCCCCTTCCATCTGACCCTAGCCTTAGTCACAGAGGTATATTCCATATCCCCTTTCTTGTATCCAAACTCTACAGCTACAGCCATGTGATTGAAGCTGCCCAGTTCTGTTGTTTTTCTGGGATCGAATATGACCCACTCTTTCAAATACATTTTTTTTTTTTTACCAGCTTTCTGTTTCCTAAGGCTGCCTTCACTCCCTAAGCTTGGCTGTCTAGGAACTTGCTCTGTAGACAAGGCTGACCAGAACCTCATAGATCTGCCTGCTCCTTTTGCCAAGTTTTGGGATTAATGGCATGAGCCACCTCACCCAGATTAAACTTGTCTTTAATTTCTTTTTTCATGTTGTAACCTTTGCTGCCTGGAGTCTTGACCTGAATGCACCAGTCCGTTGAAATCATTTAGGATAAGGTTTTTCTTTAAACTTTTTATATCTTTGAGCACTGAACTTAGCTCTATTATGTCATGGTGTTCCACTTCTCCTCAAACTGTATACTTGGTAGTTTTCCTTGATCAGCTTGCTCCTTTTCATTACAGATCTGCATAAGAGTCAACATTAATTACAACATCAGTTTCAGAATCCCTTCTGAAGATGTATTCCGTATGAGACTGAAAATTAAGTGCCATGATTTTCTGCTACATCTAATTATTTACTAACACCAACTTTGTTTTCTCCTTGTATAGCCTCATAATCTGAATTAACCTTTATTGTGTAATAAGAGTTTATGCCCTTCATTGCAACTCTCGTGATAGAAATCTTGCCTATTCGTAGTACTTCGAGATAGAGGTAAAAGTAACTGTTTCACTACCAAATGGCTTTAATATTAGATTAAGCTGAATTATAATAATAGAAGGGTAGAAAGCTTAGAATTATAAACATATCAACTAGCAATTATGAATTCTCTAGATTATCAGTCTGCAGAATATAGATTTCATCATATATTCAATAAGGAAGGGATTTGCACTTTGCTTAAAATTGCAACAATAACAACATAAAGCTATGTTGAAATTTTACCCAATTCCCAATGCTTGTGGAGTCCAATTACTGAGTGTTAAGCATAGCAAGTAAGCTAATTTTAAAGAACATGTGAGGTAATGAGAATTTTGTTATCTATTAATATACTATATTTTAATCATATGGACAAATAATGAAAAATACTTTTAAAAGTAAAAAAAAAAATCCCATTCTCTAAGAGGTATCATTTTTAAAATCACTTTTATATTTTGGCTATTCAGAGATTCTATTGTGTTTTTGCCTCCAGACATAAAAGGCAATTTGGCCTTTACTCTTGGGATTTATAATAGATGTTTGCAATAAAGCAATTCAACCATAAAATACACCCGCTAAAAGGATGGTTAAATGACTGTTGTATAAGCTTCCTGACTTTTCTTTTAAAGTTATCATAACATTTTCAACTTCAACAGCACAATCACCATTAGGAAGTTACTTCGAAAGTCTTATTTTAGGGGCAATTTTTAAAAATTAAATTATTCTGTTAAGCAAAGAGGAAGAAGTTTTCCACATACATACTTGAAATAGTTATCTACAACAATCTTTTAAAACTGGTTAATGGACTGGCCTAAAACATAATAAAAATGTAAAAGGTTGAATAAAAGTGTATATACTATTTTTTTTCAGATGAAATGGTTTTGTTGTACTTTCCATAGTAAGGAGAATGAGGAATTACCAATGATCAATTGTAGCTTAATAGATAGACAATGACAAAATAGTAACACTAACAAACAGATATTATGAATAACAAAAAATACCAAATAATTATGAAAGAACAAATTAAGTTCACCTCAGGGTTCTGCTTTTAAATCCATGGACATCAACACATATAAAGCACAAACTTAAGTAAGTTCAACACATAGTGACATTAATAATATTAATAAACTTTCATATAATCATAAAAAATGCATATTTTAATCACAAAGTGCTAGAATTTAAGATCCAATTGGTCTTATCTAGCTAACATGTGTGAGATACATACCTTTTATAACATTAGTTACATCAACTAAAATACAACAACCAAAAAAAAAAAAAATGAGAAGCTGGAAACCAAAGAAAAGAGCATATAGAAAAACAATGCTCACATAGAACTTTTTGCAATTTACATAATATTTGAAAGGAAATGTATTGGCTCAGAACCCACAAGACCATGTTCTCAACACAAAGGAGATTCTTTTGTTACAGAGGAACAGAGGGCAGGTAATAACAGACAGAGACAGGAGAAAGAGGGCTAGGGAGAAAAGGGGAGGGGGACAAAGAAAAGGGAGGAGGGTTATGTCTCCAAGAATAGGACAACAGACTGCCAATAGATATAGTGGAGATGACATGGCACATTTGAAAATGACAATTTTTAAAGATACAAGGGAAAACTTTGTGTTATGATGAGATGTGTAATTTTAATTAGGCATGTTAATGAGGTGAGCCAAAGGGGTCTTTTGATTGCTGGAATTCAAGACTTTTATAACTGGACCTTGGTAATTACCCTTGAGGAAGAAGTGTGCCAAGTAAGGAAATAGACCTTGGTACCCAGCTTTAGGGATGTAATCTAAACAGGCAGAAAGAATGGGAGAGAAGAGCAAGGCCTGCTATGACCATGTTATCCATGCCCAATCTGACCTTTTAATATCAAAATGTTATTAATAGTCAAAACATAGCTCACAAATAGACAGTGATTTGTCACATAGTTAACAGCAGAAAATCAGCATGTGTTTCCTGAATTAGAAACTATGAATTCTGCAATATTTTAAATATTGAGTTATTTCAAGAGACAGCTTTTACTTTTGAATCTCCCAAACTGAAAGTAAACACAGTGCGAAAACACCAATCCTGATGCTAATGTTGCACTGTACTTGTTTCTGATCCTACCATCTTAAATATGGGGCACAAACAGACTTGAATTTATGATTAGTAATGTTTTTAAAAGCCACTAGCAGCCTTCATTGTTTATTTTCAATACAAATTCATTTAGAATTGAGCTTATAAAATGCCTTCAAGACAAAAATACTTATTTTTTTTTTGTTTACAAAGGAATTAGTGTTACTAGAAAAACTATTTTAACATTCCTTATTGCTTTAGATTATTGCAGAAGTTATCATGTGAGACTGAGAGCATGCATTAGGGAAGAACTTATTATACTGCTGGTCTTCGTCATCACCACACAAAAAGAGACTGAAGGATCATTGTATGTGGTGAGAGCAAAATATCTGAAAATTCCCTTCAAATTGTACACTAAGTCCTGTGTTAATTCTCACTTATATCCCAGTAAATAATACCTTTGTATGTGATATTCCAGTTGAAAAGTTTGAGGTAATTTAATCCAATAAATACGATCCAAAATAAGAGCAGTCATCAAGGTGTTTATCTGCTGAAGGATTTCTCTGGTTAAATTTTGGGGGTCAGTCATGTATACTATCACATCATCTGCGAATAGTGATACTTTGACTTTTTCCTTTTCTATTTGTATCTCCTGGATCTGCTTTAGTTCTCTTATCTCTCTAGCTAGGATTTCAAGGACAGATGAAGAGATACAGAGAGAGTGGGCAGCCTTGCCTTGTCCCTGATTTCAGTGGGATTGATTTAAGTTTCTATTTAGTTTGATATTGGCTATAGGCTTGCTGGATATTGTCTTTACTAAATGTTTAGATATGTGCCTTGTATCCCTGATCTCCCCAAGACATTAAACATGAATGGGGGTTGTATTTTTGTCAAATGCTTCTTTGGCATCTAAAGAGATGATCATGTGGTTTTTCTCCTTCAGTTTGTTTATTTGGTGGATTACATTGATGGATTTCCGTATATTAAACCACCTCTGCATGCCTGGGATGAAGTCTACTTGTCATGGTGAATGGTATCTTTTATGTGTTCTTGAATTCAGTTTGCCAGTATTTTATTCAGTATTTTTGCATCAATGTTCATAGAGAGTTAGGTCTGAAGTTCTCTTTTTTTGTTGGGTCTTTGTGTGGTTTAGGTAGCAAGGTGACTGTTGCTTCATAGAATGAGCTTGGTAATGTCCCTTCTGTATCTATTTTGTAGACTAGTTTGAAGAGAATTAGAGTTAGCTCTTCTCTGAAGGTCTGGTAGAATTCTTTGCTGAAACCACCTGCCCCTGGGCTTGGCTAAAAGCAAAATTAACTAAAAAAATTGTATTCTTGCTACATAAAGAAGATAAAAGGGTAGGAGTCTCTGAAGAATCCATACAGCCTCTTGCTAACTTGAGATACCTAGGCATATATCCAAAATATGCTCAAGTACACAAGGACAGCTTTATTCGTAATAGCCAGAAACTGGAAATAACCTGGATGTCCATCAACGGAGGAATGGATACAGAAATTGTGGTATGTTTACACAATGGAATATTATTCAGCAATTAAAAACAAGGAAATCATGAAATTTGCAGGCAAATGGTTGGATCTAGAAAAGATCATCCTGAGTGAGGTATCCCAGAAGCAGAAAGACACACATGGTATATACTCACTTATAAGTGGATACTAGACCTATGAGATAGGATAAAAATACTAAAATCTGTATACCTAAAGAAGGTAAACAGAAGGAGGGCCCTGGGTAAGAGGATCAATCTTTACTTTAAAAGACAAATGGGATGGACATTGAAAATAGGAGAAAACAAGTAACAGGACAGGAGCCTACCACAGAGGGCCTCTGAAAGACTACCCAGTAGGGTATTAAAGCAGATGCTGAGATTCATACCAAACTTTGGGCAGAGTGCAGGGAATCTTATGAAGAAAGGGGGGAGATGAAACATACAAAGGAGACAACAATAAGAAAACTCAGATACTGAAACTGATGTTTATAGTAATGCACTGGTATTCATTTATAGAAATCTAAAAAGCCTCATTAGATTAGAAAATGGATTCAAGTATGAGAACTATATCTGTTTTGTTAAAAGTAGATTTTTTTTTCATTTATGTTATTATGGTTTGCCTCCCCCAACTCCTCCCAGAGTCTTTTCAACTCCATACCTGCCTAAATCCATGTACTTTCTTACTCTTTCTCATTTGAACACACCGGTATCTAAGAAAACTAAATCAAACAAACCCAAATAGGACAAAGCAAACAAACTGAAAAACAAAGAGCCAAAGGAAAAGCATAAGAAACACATGTACACATAGAAATATGCAAATTGACATGCTTAGAAATTCCTAAAAACATAAAACTGGAAACGATAATATAAACGCATGCCTGACCTGTAGGGTGAAAGAAATTGTTTAAAAATTGTCAAAGTACAATGATACACACACACACACACAAAGAAAACACACACTCAACTTTTCCAACAATACCAGTGAGTTTGTGTGGGCCATTGACTGCTAGGCATGGGGTCTAAAACTCAAGTTATACATCCAGTGAGACTCCACTAGAGGAATTAAATTTTAATTTGTAAGTGAATGTGAGTTGGAGATAACTTCTGAATTAGGGAATTGAGTTTGTGTCCCCCTTCACTTTCAACCTTGGGACCCAAACAGGCCCTAAACTGTGCATGCTCTTCGTATTCTACCATACTCCGTGTGATTTCAACACACCTATGGCTGGTTTGAGACATTTCCTAGTTGTTCTCCACCCCTTTCCAGTTTTTTTTCCCAATATTTCTGTCTAGTATTCCATACAGTTCCCTGAGACATGAGTCAAAGGATTTGATGAAGATGTCAATTTAGGATTGTGTGTTTGAAGATCTATCTCTTTCTCTCTATGTATCTTTGTCTGTCTGTCTCTCTCTCCTTTTTCTCCTCTCTCTCTCTTTCTCTCTGCATTTTCAAACTGTATATTGAAGGGTTTGTAGCTGGGTTGATGTTTACCTTTCTTTTTTGGTAGTCTGCAGTGTACCTTCCCATATAATGAAGTGTTTTTTGTAATGATGAATGTACTACATATGTACCAGCTTGACGTCTTCATGTTTAATGAGTAGTGTAGGTATTCTACTTGAATAGAGTTGACCATTGCCTGCATTGTTTGGGTCTCCCATAGGGACCTTTTGGCAAACAATATCAGTTGTAACTTTTTTTTATAAATAGGAAAATTCATTTGTTGACGAGAGATGCCTAGTTGAGGCTCTGTCTCCTTTGTTATTTGGCAACTTCATTTATGCACATTTATAATTTTAGTAATTTTCTGATCTATTAGGTTTTCATATATACACAAAAGCCCTTTGGCTTTAGTGGCCCTCATTCCCTTTTTTGCCCCATTCTTTCTTCTTTTCCTTATTGGTCCTCCTGGTCTAGCTCCTCCTACATCTATACATAGTTATATTTTACAGGGTGAGAAGATACCCCTTCACATGTTTTAAAAATTCATGCTTATATCTTAACAGAAGCTTAAGTATTTATTAAAGGAAATTTCAAGCACCTACTTAAATACTTCAATGATTATTGCTAGATTATCTTCAGTCAACTAATTTTATATTGGCATGAACAAAGAACCTGCAGGGAAACCACATTTTTATGTGCTTCAAAGAGTATACCAGGTATGGGGTACATTGGGAAGGAAAACAGTGAAAGGAGAACAAAGATTCTTTCACTAACTTAAATATGATTAATATAAAGAATGAGAGAGAAAGGCTTTTATTAAAAGGCAAAATATATAATCTATAGAAAAAATGAAATCACTTTTACATTGAGAGCAATTTGTTGAAGTTGGCTGTTTTAACAGCATCTTTAATGAACAATATTTCTATTCATGTTGAACTCGTTTATTTTATGTTTTTTCCTTATCCAAAAATTTCAAAAATTGTCTCATTATGCTTTCTCCAGTTCTCTCAGAGTAGTTTTGGAAAAATAAAACAAAATGAAAGAAAAATAAGAGCTCAAAAAGCAAAAGATAAAAACCTCCCCTATCAGTGGACTTGGGGAGGGGCATGCATGTAGAAAGAGGAGGGAGGGTGGGACTGGGAGGAGAGGAGGGAGGAGGGCTTCTGGGGGGATACAAAAAGAATAAAGTGTAATTAATAAAAGTTAAATAAAAAATTAAAAAAATAATTACTACAATGTCAAAACAAAGCAAAAGATAAATTTAAAAAATTACCACTATGATACTTGTGTGTATCATATCAGTTTCAAACTATTATAAACAGTTACTTTATCATTTTAAATTGAAGTTTAAAACTTCATGCTATAATATCTTACTATGTGTTGTATTGTATATGACATATGCACCAACAGTAAACTTCAATATATGCTGCTTAAAAACTACATTTATTTACTTTTCTGAAATACAAAGACAAGAAAAGGAACTGCAAATAAATTATTCATGTTAGTATTTAAAGTATCCTATATGCATCTCTGCCTTTAATTTATCTTTCAGTTCCAAAGTTCTATCCTCTTCCTTCTTGTGTTGTTACTTATAATGTGATTGCCTGTGAGGGATAGTTGATTGATCTAAAGGTACTTAGATTACATCAAGGACAACCAGGATGACAACGTCATGTTTGTCATCACGGTTGTCCCTGATGTTGTGATCTTGTAAATATCTTCCATCACAAATCTCATGCCCATCCTGAAGATCACACAAGGGACAAAACTGCAATGTCTTTTTTAAAGCTGTTGTCATAGATTCTGCTAAGATAATACACTGAGAGCTGGATGATGTGGAAAGCAATCATAGAGATTTTTAAAACATTGAAACTGTAGTTATCGTTTTCTTTTTAGTCAATATTTTATTCACCTCCAAAGAGAATTATTCAAGTATCAGTAGGAAATATGTGCAAACTCAGTAATCAGATGCATTGTATTCACCCGCTACCCTGTGAATTAATCAGTGCTGCACATTGGTGTATTCCTTAAATTATTGTGAACGTTATTTCAGGATGAGTCAATATTGAGATAGCTGTAGTATATTAAAATGTATGATATTGAAAGTGTAAAGTGGATGAAAATTTATTTTAATTACTTATTATAGCTAACTAGAAAGGCAAGGAAGAGAAAGAGAAAAAAGGAAAAATAAGTAGGGAAAGGAGATAAAATATTTTACAAGAAGTCAGGAACATAAGACAACTATTTAGACAACTGAAAATGAATGGTTATTTAAAATTCCAAATGAGCAAACACTATGAATATACCATTGATTAAAGCCAAAGATTCAGGTAGTTTAATCAAATATTGACATTTGAAAATTCTTTTTCAAAATATATGATTAAAATTCTGTTATCCATGCTCAGACATAAAAAGAAAGAAGAGATGTCTTCTGTACTAAACCTAATGATAGCCTCTTCATCAACCATGGTATAAACAATCACTGCAATGGGCGAAAGGTTGCAGTCAGAAGTAGACCATTCAGAAACATAGACACACAAATGGTAAATAGCAATAATAAAAACTGTAATAAGCATTATGTAGTGTATAGGAAGCACCCGTTGATAACACATGTACTTAGGAAAATTCATTATTGTCCTCCACAAAGCAGATGTATAAAAGTATTTGCTCATAAGAAAAGCTGTACAAAAATCAGGTGTCCATAAGTGTGTGGGTTTATTTCTGGGTTTATTTCTGTTCGGTTCCATTGATCCACCATTGTGTTTCTATGCCAGTACTATGCAGTTTTTATAACTGTTGCTCTATAGTACAGCTTGAGATCAGGGATGGAGATACCTCCAGAAGATATTTTATTGTAGAGGATTGTTTTAGCAATTCTCAGTTTCTTGTTATTCCATACGAAGTTGAGAATTTTTCTTTCCAGGTCTGTAAAGAATTGTGTTGGCAATTTGATGGGAATTGCATTAAATCTGTAGATTGCTTTTGGTAAGATGGCCATTTTTACTATGTTAATCCTGCCACGCCATGAGCATGGGAGATCTTTCCATCTTCTCATATCTTCTTCTAATTCTTTCTTCAGAGACTTGAAATTTTTTTCATACAAGTCTTTGACTTGCTTGGTTAGGGTTACACCAAGGTACTTTATGTCATTTGTTGCTATTGTGAATGGTGTTGTTTCCCTAATTTCTTTCTCAGCCCTTTTGTCTTTTGTATACAGGAGTGCCACTGATTTTTTTTTTTTTTTGAGTTAATTTTGTATCCGGCCACTTTGCTGAAGGTGTTTATCAGCTGGTATTCCCTGGTAGAGTTTTTGGGGTCACTCATGTATACTCTCATATCATCTGCAAATAGTGATAATTTGACTTCTTCTTTTCCCATCTGTATCCCCTTGATCTCCTTCAACTGTGTTATTGCTCTAGCAAGGACTTCCAGCACTATGTTGAAGAGATATGGAGAGATTGGGCAGCCTTGTCTTGTCCCTGATTTCAGTGGGATTGCTTTAAGTTTCTTTCCCTTCAGTTTTATGTTGGCTATAGGCTTGCTGTATATCGCCTTTACTATGTTTAGATATGTGCCTTGTATCCGTGATCTCTCCAATACTTTAAACATGAATGGGTGTTGGACTTTGTCAAATGCTTTTTCAGCATCTAGGGAGATTATCATGTGGTTTTTTTTTTCTTTCACTTTGTTAATATGGTGGATTACATTGATGGATTTCCATATATTGAACCACCCCTGCATACCTGGGATGAAGCCTACTTGGTCATAGTGGATAATATCTTTGATGTGTTCTTGTATTAGGTTTGCAATAATTTTGTTAAGTATTTTTGCATCAATGTTCATAAGGGAGATTGGCCTGAAATTCTCTTTCTTTGTTGAGTCTTTGTGAGGTTTAGGTACCAAGGTGACTGTGGCTTCTTAGAATGAGTTTGGTAATGTTCCTTCTGTTTCTATTTTGTGGAATAATTTGAAGAGAATTGGAGTTAGCTCTTCTTTGAAGGTCTGGTAGAATTCTGCGCTGAAGCCATCTGGTCTAGGGCTTTTTTTGGATGGGAGACTTTTGATGACTGCTTCTATATCTTTGGGGGATATAGGACTATTTAATTGATTTACCTGGTCTTGTAAAAGTTTACATTTCCAGGAGCAACAGAGGAGGGTTCCCCTTTCTCCACATCCTCTCCAGCATGTATTGTGACTTGAGTTTTGATCTTAGCCATTCTGATGGGTGTAAGGTGAAATCTCAGGGTCATTTTGTTTTGCATTTCCCTCGTGACTAAGGACATTGAGCATTTCTTTAAGTGTGTCTCTGCCATTCATTATTCCTCTATTGAAAATTCTCTGTTTAGCTCTATACTCTAATTTTTAATTGGATTACTTCATTTCTTGCTGTTTAACTTCTTGAGTTCTTTATATATTCTGGATATTAGTCCTCTGTCAGAAAGATGGCTAGTAAGGATCCTTTCCCAATCTGTAGGCTGTCATTTTTTTCTGGCAACAGTGTTCTTTGCTTTACAGAAGCTTTTCAGCTTCACGAGGTCCCATTTATTGATTGTTGCTCTTAGAGCTTGTGCTGTTGGTGTTCGGTTCAGGAAGTTGTTCCTGATGACAATGAGTTCACGGCTCTGAGTAATTATAGCAATCACTCAGAATCTGAGAAAACATTGGTTTTCAAAGACAACTGTTGTATTAAAACTAAAGCCCTCATGCAGGTTTTGGTTTCAATTCCTGGATAATAAATTACACAGCTTACAAATTTGTATTTAAAATAACTATAAATTAAATGAAGCCAATAGACAATCATGAAGCCAAAAGAACAAATTCTATGCTCCTAAGACATTATTCTTGTACTTTTAAGAAATGCTGGTAGGTCTGAATTTTTTTTACTTGATATGTTTCTCTATTTACTTGTATATTTCATAATTTCATTTTTTTTTTGTCAGTTAACTCAAATTCTATCTTGTATAAATTGAGTCCAGGACAGCCAAGACTACATAAAGAAACTATGCCAATGGCTGGCTCTTTGACCTCCCCACCCCTTCTACATCCTCGCTAGGTCACAGAAGAGGACATTGCAGCTAGTCCTGAAGATACCTGATAAGCTAGGATGAGATGGAGGGGAGGAGGACCTCCCCTATCAGTGGACTTGAAAAGGGGCAGCGAAGAGATGAAGGAGAGAAGGTGGGATTGGGAGGGGGCTACAGCTGGTATACAAAGTAAATAACATGTGATTAATATAATAAATAAAATGTATAAAAATAAAAAAAAGAATAATACATAGAATAAGACTGTTGGTGGTAGCACAAGCCTTTAATCCCAGCACTTGGGAGGCAAAGACAGATGGATCTCTTAGTTCAAGGCTAGCCTAATCTACAGAGAGAGTTCCAGGACAGCCAGGGCTCCACAGAAATACCTTGCTCAAAGAACAACAATAATAAAACCAAACAAAAAAAGAAAAAAAAAGAAAGAAGGAAAGGAATACATAAAATAATAATAAAAAAACAGAGATGTGATTGCTGAAAAGAAAAACTAAAGCAAGCAAACAGATAAACAAAAAAAAATGTAATAGAAAGTTTGACTCAGTAAAGGAACACAATTATATTTACTTTCATTTATTATATTTTTATATTGTTATGTTTTTAGTTAATTGAGATGTATAAAAAGGGCCCTTTCTCCTAACAATTGCCACAGGATTTCTTGTGTTTTTAACATTTAAATAATTCATATTAGTTTTTATTTTAAATTCTAAAGACAATGTACCATGTAAGTAGATTTTGTTTCTTTTCCCTCGTATGGAAAATATTTTAAATCACAAATATATTTCAGTAAAATTGCCTCTATCTTAAACTTTAAAGATTATTTTACCTCAATAACATATTATGTTTCAGAGATGTCTGGACCATTATTGTATTGAGTTATTTTTGTTTATTCTTTTATTTCTTAGATCTAAAACACTAGAACTTTAAGCTTCCTTTCCATTGTTTAAAAGAAAGGAAGACATGAGAACTACAGTCTGCTTTCTTTCTTCTTTATCAACATTAAATGGAAAGTGCAGGAGAGAAAAGAGAATGCATGCTGTTAGCTATTATCTTTACAAATGACTTGTTAGCCTTTTATTTGTCTGCTCATGCTTCAAGCACTCAAAGGACATTTTTAGATTCTTGGAGGATGAAGGTTCAATCCTAAAATGACTTGACAGGCTGGATATTCCTTAAGAGATTGTGACATGATATTAAGCCACAGTTACAAGCCAAAACTTGAGTGGGAAGCCCTGGGGAAATCTGTCAGAGCTGGAGCACAGCATTTACAGCAGGAGGCAGGTGTCTGTGCCAGTGGAGCAAACAACAGTATGATAAATTTAGTATCGAAAATGGGAGGAAAACTACTGATTCTTTACCACTGGGGAACAATGGAAAAAGTTGAATGAGGGGAAAAATATCTTCGGTGGCCCCTGAAAATGTTAATTTCCTGACAGCATGAAAAATACTCTCATCACAGCAGGTGGACTCAGAACCAGTTGCTGTTCCCAGTATTGTCTTTGAATTTATGTGTTTCTTTTACTGTGTTAGGATGTGAAGCAGCTGCACTGTCCATGTGGGAAGAAAGCAAAGAGCTTTTAATTAGCAGTAAGAGGGCTGTTAATTTAGTTGGGGGTTCATATTCTTCCTTACTCTGTCTCTTTGTCTCTTCCTTTTTCTTTCTCAATCTTTCTCTAATTCTCTTCTTGTACTATTACTGGATACTTGATACACAAATCAAGGGAGGATCATATACTAGAACCAAGATACATTTTGCATACTATCAGTTAAAAATAACTAGTAGCGTAAAAATCATAATGAAAATTACTTGAGAATTTAAAAATATTACATGTTAAATTTAAGAAATAAAGTACATCTGTTGACAATGGAATTTTTTCATAATAAAATTTGATTATGTTTCCTTATGCTTTTTAATATATTGTTTACACATCTTACTCAGCATTCTTTACATAGTAATGACTGTATATATTCTTGTAAAAGTGTGTGTGATAGCCCTCTCCTCTCTTCCTCTATATGTATGTATGCACTTCATGGCCAAAACTGTTGCATATATAGATTCAGGAGTCCAATAACAGAAAACTAAAATCAAAGTGTACCTCTATTACTGTTACTGATTCTGAATTAATGCCACGACCCTTTACTTTGGCTGTTAGTAAATGTCCACTACACTTTCTCATTTTGAAACCTCGTTGGGTGCCTGAAAACATAATTCATTGTGAATTCTAAAATTTATAAAGTGAATTGTACCTGTATCCATATATAAATAAACATGAGCAAAATAATTGCAGCATATTCCTATTGATTCAGTTCTCAGTGATGCATGAAAGGATTAATTCCAAGACTGGTTAAGACACAGAAGATGTTCCTTAATTTTCTTCCTAATTTGCACATAGTTTAAAAAGGCAATTTCAGGGCAGTTTGAACACTTCAGTCCTAAAAGCATTTTTTTTTCCTCCACAATACTTACCTTGACATTTCTATTTCAAGTGAGCAAATGAGTTATTTCTGCTAACATTCAGGAAAATAGCTCAACATAATAAAAAAAAAATCATGTCTAAGAAATTTCATGGATATCTTTTACATATGAGGCGGTACAGTTACAAGAAGTCCATATAGTAGAAGAAATCTTCACAGCTTAAGTATGTAGGTAGGACTTTCAGCCACCCTTGATCTCTGTACTAGGCTATTGATTTTATTAAGGATGCAATATTGCCCCGAGTCTTTACGCAAACACATTTTCAACCGAGAAGTCAAATAGAGAAATAGGCAAAGAACACTCTTTCATCTATAAATTATAAAGCCAAGTTCAAGAAATTCAAACTATTTGAAAAAGAGTGTTTGATTTCTTATGTAAAGAAATTGAAAAAAAAATATTCAAACTTGCTTGAATAGTAACCTTAGTATTTCCATAGCAATAAAAAATACCATATACAAGTGCTTTCATATGAAGAAGTGCAATAAAATGAACACATTTAATAATCAACCAGGACCAGAATTAATCATAATTCATGACATAATTATTATCAAATTTGAAGAACAATTTGAAAGCTCTAAATACACACACATATATACAAACACAATTAGCTTCAAAATTATAATTTTCACTATCTTTATTCTCACTAAGAAAAAAATGTATCCATATTTGCTTTGGAAATGTCCAAACTACAAGAAAGTAGGTGCGTAGAATTCCTATTGAAATATTGTCTATTATTGAGAAAGCTTATATTGAGAAACTAATTATTGATAAGTTCAAAATTATTTTAAAAAGCAATAATAGCAGGCAAGGACTAGTTTTATTTGCTCCTGACTAGTCTTATTTTTTTTACATGAAAAGACAAAATGATTTTGTTTTCTTTTAAATGTAATCTTTTTTTTTTCTATTATTGTCATTTATTACAATTTATTCAGTTTGTATCCCAGCTATGGCCCTCTCCCTTGTTCTCTTCCAATCTCACCCTCTCTCTCCTCCCCCATACCCCTCCCCTACTCCACTGATAGGTGAGGTGTTCCTCCACTTCTATTTGACCCTAACCTATCTGGTTCCTTCAGGACTGGCTGCATTGTCTTCCTCTGCAAGTCTGCACCCTCCCACAGGGTGAGGTGATCAGAGAGCCTGTCTCTAAGTTCATGCCAGAGAAAGCCCCTGTTCCCCTTATAGGGAACTAGCTTGCAGACTGAGTCCATGGACTACATCTGAACCAGGGTTTTAGGTCCTTTCCATGCATTGTGCTTGATTGGGGTATCAGCGTCAGCAAGGCTCCCAGGGCTCAGTTATTTATTATTATTATTATTATTATTATTATTATTATTATTATTATTATTAGTTACATTTTATTAACTCTGTATACCAGCTGTATCCCGCTCCCTCATTCCCTCCCAATCTCACTCTCCCTCCCTCATCTCCTCTCTGCCCCTTCCAAGTCCACTTATTGGGGAGGTCCTCCTCCCCTTTCATCTGACCCTGTTTTATCAGGTATCTTCAGGACTGGCTACAAAGTCCTCCTCTGGGGCCTAGCAGGGTTGCTCCTCCTCCTCCTCCCTAGCAGGGGTGGAGAGGTCAAAGAGCCTGCCATTGAGTTCATGTCAGAAATAGGCCCTGTTCCCCTTACTAGGGAACCCACTTGGCTACTGAGCTACCTTGGACTACATCCGAGCTGAGGTTCTAGGTTATATCCATACATGGTCCTTGGTTGGAGAAATAGTCTCATATAAGACCCAAATATATCTGGGCACAGGGCTCTTATATGAGACTGTTTGTTTGTTTGTTTGTTTGTTTCCTTCTTTCTCTGTTGGTCTCCTTTTGGAGGTCCTGTGGCCTCCAGGTCTTTCTCCTGCTCCTTTCATAAAATTCCATTCCTCTGTCCCAAGTTTGGCTATGAGTCTTGGCCTCTGCTTTGATACCTCAATCAGTAGAGTCTTACAGAGGGCATCTGTAGTAGGCTCCTGTCCTGCTTTCTCTCTCTTCTGATGTCTATCAAGTTTGTCCTTCTGAATGAGGATTGAGCATCTTCCCTAGGATCTTCATTGTTATTTAGCTTCTTTTTTTTTTTAGATTTTATCTATTTTGGATGCAGGCCAGAAGAGGGCAGTAGAGGGCATAGATGGTTATGAGCCACCATATGTTTGCTGGGAATTGAACTCAGGATCTCTGGAAGAGCGGACAGTGCTCTTAACCACTGAGCCATCTCTCCAGCCCTGTTGTTTAGCTTCTTTAGGAGTATGGATTTTAGTATGTTAGTCGCTGGTTATGGTGGCAGCCACCGGTAGGATTTGCTGAAGGAGACAGAGGCAGAAGTTTCATGATTTCAATGCCAGCCTGGGCTAAACAGTTTTTTTTTTTTTCTTTTCTGTGTGTGTGTGTGTGTGTGTGTATGTGTGTGTGTGTGTTGGGGGTTGTTTGTTTTTACTGCTGAATTCAATACTATCCCGACTAAGGCCTCTTGAAAGTCCATACAAATTTTAAGGTGGGCTTTTTCTTTTTTCTTTTTTTTAGTTTTATCAAATTTTATTACTTGTACATATCAAACTAATATCATACCATAACAGTATAATGCTAAAAGTGACATATTAATTACATGGAAATATTTGATAACCATCCATAAATCATCCATTTTTATAAAACATACTCAAAGATATCAATAAGATTTGTAAAATATGTTAACACAGAATATAAAAGGTTTAATTTTTTTCTTTTTCCTTTTTATTATAATCATTTATTATAATTTATTCAATTTGTTTTTTTAATTTTCATTTTTTAATATTAGTTACAGTTTGTTAACTTTGTATCCTTGCTATATCCCACTCCCTCTTTTCCTCCCAATCCTACCCTCCCACCCTCATATTCTCCCTGCCCCTTTCCAAGTCCACTGATGGGGATGAACCTCCTCCCCTTCCCTCTGATACTGGTTTATCGGGTGTCTTCAGGACTGGCTGCAACGTCCTCCTCTGTGGCCTAGCAAGGCTGCTTCTCCAGGGGGAAGAGGGGGTCAAAGAGCCCACCATTGAGTTTATGTCAGAAACAGTCCCTGTTCCCCTTATTAGGTTACCCACTTGGATACTGAGCTGCCAAGGGCTACATCTGAGCAGGGGATGTAGGTTACATCCATACATGGTCCTTGTTTGGAAAAACAGTCCCATAAAAGACCCCTATGCCCAGATATATTTGGTCCTTGTGGAATTCCTGTCCTCTACAGGTCATATTAGCTCCCCCCCCTTTTTTTTGGTTCACTACATTCTGCCAGAGGTTTGGTTATCGGCCTTAATATCTGCTTTGATACACTGCTAGGTAGAGTGTTTCAGAGGCCCTCTGTTGTAGGCTCCTGTCCTGTTACTTGTTTGCTCCTACATCCAATGTCCATCCCATTTGTCTTTCTAAGTGAGGATTGATCAGTGTACCCTGGGTCCTCTTTCTTGTTTATCTTGTTTAGGTGGATAGATTTCAGTATATTTATCCTATCTTATAAGTTTATATAAATGAGTATATACCATGTGTGTCTTTATGCTTTCATCCTGAATGAGGTATCCCAAAAGCTTTTTCTTTTTTAATTATTTTTTATTAATTACAATTTATTTATTTTGTATCCCAGCTGTAGCCCCCTCCCTCATCTGCTCTCAACCCCACCCTCCCTTCCTCTTCTCCTCCCTTGCCACTCCCCCCTTCCACTGATATGGGAAGTCCTCCTCCCCTTCCATCTCACCCTAGCTTATGAGGCCTCCTCAGGACTGGCTGCATTGTCTTCCCCTGTGGCCTGGCATGGCTGCTCCCCCTCACAGGGAGGTAAAGAGCCAGCCACTGTGTTCATGTCAGGACAGCCCCTGTTCCCCTTACTAAGGTTTTCACTTAGACACTGAACTGCAGTAGGCTACTTCTGTGCAGGGGTTCTACACTTTTAAACTTAGTCTTTGTCATTTAAAAAAAAATCTCAGGAAAAGAGGTTATAAATTTGAGGTTGGAAGCCATTGAGTGAATGGAGGGAAGAAAGAGAGGGAAAGAAGTGATATAATTTTATTTCTGCTAAAATAACCAAAATTAAGTTAAAAAATATAATGATGGAAAATAATTTATCTGTGTTTTCTTATTACTTCTAGGCAAATTATTAAAGTTAGTGTACTCATCAGGTTTTTTAAAATGATATTAATGGCGACTGTAAAGAAGAAAGGGTGGTGATGAAATTGATGACACACACCTTTAAAAAATGTAGCTTCTCCTTATAATGTCTGGCAGTTTTAAACCTTTGAATATCTTTTATGTGGTGTCGGGAGATACTGTTTGATTAGAGTCACCCATACCCTTGGCTCTTACAATCCTTCCTCTTTTTCTCTTTCTCTTCTGCGTGAATCAATGAGCCTTGTGGGTTTAGTAAAGACATCGTATTTAAGACTGTGTACCAAGGACTCTGACTTGTTGCATATTGTTAAATTGTAAACTCTTGTTTTAATCACCATATATTAAAAAAAAAGATGCTTCGTAAATATTATGCTTCGTAAATATTACTGCAAACTCTCTTTGGGTGGAGAGAGAAACAACATTAACATATGGTTATTTGGTTTTTAATATAATCATGTTATAACAGTGGAGGTACACGTTTAGGAAAATATCAAGTAATGTATACTATTGAATTGGATCTACATAGAGAAGAAGATGTGGGTGGTTTTCATTTGTTTGGTTTTTAGTGTGTGCTCTTTGCTTAGTGTAGTGCATGTATGTATGTTTAAGTTAAATGGACATGGTTTCTTATTCACGTGAAACTCATGTAACTGTATGATTCAAACCACTTTATGTCACACTAGTAAATTACTTAAAACTATACTTTCTACTTTATTTAAAAAGGTTAAAATTTTGTGAAGAAATTGTAAAGCTCATTGTAACAGGCCTTGTAAAATATGGTAAATATGGTGATCATTTGAATATTTTAAACGATATTCATATGGTTTTTATATGTACGTATATACGTGGTAAATATATATTATTAAATATCTGTTTAATTCTTGTTAAATTTTTCATTTTGCAATATTCAGGTACTAGTGAAACAAATCATTTTGAAAATTTTAAATCATCCATTTATCTATATTTTATCTATTAATGACTTTATATATAATTCTCATAATCTATACTAATTCCACTCATATTAATGTACATAAAACAATTTTATTTTTTAATTCCTGACTACATATTACCTACATATAGATATACAAACCTTGTATTTACTAGAATTTTTGTTATAATAGAAGCCCTGTAAATAATAAAACAGCATTATTATAGTGAATTTCTATATTTAGTTCCTGAACATCATTAGGGAAAAATTGTTTAGTAAGTTACTCACAAATTTTGAATTTATATGAGTTCCAGTGCTCACCACTGTCTAGATAGCATAGTTAATTCAACCATGAGAGGAAAGTGCGTGAGGGCTAAGGGACAATCCAGCAATAAAAAGTCCCATTTCTGAAATGCTAACTATTCCTTGCTTCTCATTTCTTGTAATTTAAAGAAGTAGCCTGCAGATATTCTTATTATGACTGTCACATCTGCCATTATATCTCATACCTGTAAAATGTCGGTAGAATTTCACACTAAAATTGCATCTTATAAGTGGCAATGAAGGTCTAGTGTTCCAGATTTTAGGGCAATAAGAGTCAACTTTTTTTTCTTCACTTTCTATAAGACAATTTGAAATTAATATGAACAAACACATTTGAAAGTTGTATTCAAAACAGAATATTTGTATGAGAACCATGACATATATATTTACTATCTTAAATAATAAATTATTTATTTACTTTTTACAGTTCATTTTATTATTTTCCATTTATCTATTTATTTACTTATTTATTTACTACACTTTATTCACTTTGTATACTGACTGTAGCCCCTACCCTCGTCTCCTCATCCCTCCCAGTCACACCCACCCTTCTTCTTCTTCTCCCCCAAGCCCCTTTCCTAATCCACTGATAGGAGTGAGCCTCCTCCCCTATATCTGACTCTAGCCTATCAAGTCTCATCAAGGATGGCTGCATCATCTTCCTCTATGGCCTGTTAAGGCTGCTCCCACCCCAGCGGGAGATGATCAGAGAACCAGCCACTGAGACAATGCCTGCCCCCCGTTACTAGAGAACCCATTTAGAATCTGAGCAGCCTATGGGCTTCCTCTGTCCAAGAGGACTACGTCCTCTCCATGAAGCGTCTTGGTTGGAGTATCAGTTTCTGCAGTCACATCTGAGCCAAGATTTTGGCCTCTGTTGGTCTCCTTGTGGCATTCCTGCATTCCTGTCCCCTCCAAGTCTTTTTATCTCACTCTTCTTCCATAACGTTTCCTGCATTCTGCCCAAAGTTTGGCTATGAGTCTCAGTATCTCCTTTAATACCCTGGTGGGTAGTCTTTCAGACACTCCCTACAGAAGGCTCCTGTTCTGTTCTTTGTCCTCTCCTACTTCTGAGGTCTATCCTATTTGCCCTGCTTTTATGTATGTATGTATGTATGTATTTATTTATTTATTTTGGTATAACAATATTAATGTGACAATTTTTATTTCTAATGTCCTTTAACCAAACTAAATCATTGTCCTTTAACCCTTTGAGTGTTGAGTTTGCTCTTCTGAGTGAAGTTTTAGCCTCTTTCCTAGGGTCCAACTTGTTGTTTAGCTTCGCCAACCCTACATCTGACAGAGGGCTAATATCCAGAATATATAAAGAACTCAAGAAGCTAAACACCAACAAACAAAGTAACCCAATTAAACATGGGTTACAGCGCTAAACAGAAAATTCTCAACATAAGAATATTGAATGGCAGAGAAACACATAAAGCAATGCTTAACATCCTTAGTTATCAGGGAATTCAAATATATATATAAAAAAAACCTCTGAGATTCCATCTCACACAATTCAGAATGGCTAAGATCAAAATCGCAACAACAGCAATATGCTGACTTGGGTATAGAGAAAGGGGAACCCTCCTCCATTGCTGGTATGATGATAGACTTAAACAACCACTTTGTAATCAATCTGGTGCTTTCTTAGAAAATTGGAAATAACCCAATAACATAGCTCTACATTTCCTGGGTATATATCCAAAAGACCCTCCAACATACAAGAAGGATATTTTCTCAAATATATTCATAGGAGTCATATTTGTAACAGCCAAAATCTGGAAACAACCTAGATTTCCCTCAACGACGACTGTATATAGAACTTGTGTACATTTCACAGTATAATACTATTCAGCTATCAAAAACAAAGAAATCATGAACTTTTCAAGCAATTAGATGGAACTAGAAAAGGTCATCCTTGGTGAGGTAACCCAGAAGCAGAAACAAGTGGTATATCCTCACTTTTAAATGGATATCAGCTGTATAATATAGGATAAACATACTAAAATCGATAGTCATAAAGAAGCTAAACAACGAGAAGCCTAAGAAAGATGCTAATCTTCGTTCAGAAAGTCAAACAGGATAAACATCAGAAGTAGGAGAATACAGGGAACAGGACAAGAGCCTACCAAAGAGAACCCATGAAAGATTCTACCCATAAAAACAAGGAGGACTCTAGGCAAGATGCTTAAACCTCATTCAGAAGAGCAAACCGGAGCTCCTCAAGAAGACTAACAATTGGACCTGAGCCCAGTGGGACCTTCAGAGACTGATAAATCAACCAAGGACCATGCATGGTGAGGACCTAGACCCCCTGCTTAGATGTAGACCATTTGTAGCTCAGTCTCCATGTGGATTTCTTAGTAAGGGGAGCAGGGTCAGTGGCATGTACTTGGTTGCCTGCTCTTTGATCACCTGTCTCCTGGTGAGGGAGCTTTACTAGGCCACAGAGAAAGAGGATCCAGACAGTCCTGATGAGACTTGATGAGACCTGGTAGGCGAAGATGACCTTCCCTTTCAGTGGACTAATGGAGGAACATGGTGGGCAGATGAGGAGGAGAGGGTAGGACTGGGAGGAGATGAGGGAGGGAGCTACAATCAGATGCAAAGTGAATAAAATATAATTAATAATAATAATGAAAAAATAAAAGAGTTAATCAGAGGATATGAGAAGCACATATATTTTTTTTATTTGCAACATATAAACACATAAGATAAGGAAGTTATTTCTGAGTAGTTCATGTAGTAAGAGACATTTTTAAAGATTGTTCGCTCTAAAAAATGTTTAAATATTATAGTGAAGATAAGTTCTTGATTTCTCTTCTTTGATATAAATTTCATGTTTGCCAGAAGTTGAAAGCCAAATCACTCTTTTTTAAAAATTAAATTTAATTTTATTAATTACACTTTATTCACTTTGTATCTCCTCATAAACCCCTCCCTCCTCTCCTCCGGGTTCCACCCTCTTCCCTTCTTCATGCATGCCCTTCCCCAAGTCCACTGATAAGGGAGGTTCTCCTCTCCTTCCTTCTGATCTTAGTCTATCAGATATCATCAGGAGTGGCTGCATTTTCATCTTCTGTGGCCTGGTAAGGCTGTACTCCCCTCGTGGGGAAGATGATCAAAGAGCAGGCCAATCAGATTATGTCAGAGGCAGTCCCTCTTCCTATTACTATGTAACCCACTTGGACACTAAACTGCCATGGGCTACATCTTTGCACGGGTTCTAGGTTATCTCCATGCATGGTACTTGGTTGGGGTATGAGTCTCTGGCAAAGAGGATGGACATCAGAAGAAGAAGAAAACAGGAAACAACCTAGAAACCTGCCACAGAGGGCCTCTGAAAGGCTCTGCCCTGCAGACTATCAAAGCAGACATTAAGACTTATGGCCAACTGTTGGGCAGAGTGCATGGAATCTTATGTAAGAAGTGGGAAATAGTAAGATCTGGAGAGGATAGGAACTCCACAAGGAGAGAAACAGAGCCAAATGTTTAAAGTAAACATTTAAAACACAGAATCAGCAATTTTCTAGCTTTATTGTTTACTATATTAACTCATAAGGCCAGAAACTATTTAATCACTGTGATATGTTTATATGCTTTTTTTTAAGATAACACTTAGTTTTATAAGAATTTCTGTATAATCATTACTTATAGAATTAATTTTGATAGGAAATTATGTTACTTCCATATAACATAAATGTAGAGGTAAAGTGAAGATGTAATTAAAAATATTTGGATAGCATTTATGGCAATTATTTATTTAAACATTTGTTCTAAACAATTGGGGCTTTAATTTTTTCAGAAGATTTTTTAAAATTTTTTATTAATTATACTTTATTCATTTTGTTTCCCCCCATAAGCCCCTACATCCTCCCCTCCCGATCCCAACCACCCTCACCTTTCTGCATGCATGCCACTCCCCAAGTCCACTGATAGGGGAGGTTCTCCTCTCCTTCTTTCTGATCTTAGTCTATCAGTTCTCATCAAAAGTGGCTGCATTGTCCTCTACTGTGGCCTGGTAAGGCTCCTCCCCCCTCAGGGGGAAGTGATCAACGAGCAGGCCAATCAGATTATGTCAGAGGCAGTCCCTCATCCCATTACTAGGTAACCCACTTCCACACTGAACTGCCATGGGCTACATCTGTGCAGGGGTTCTAGGTTATCTCCATGAATAGTCCTTGGTGGGAGTATGAGTCTCTGGGAAGTTCCCTGTGTTCAAATTATCTTGTTCTGTTGCTCTCCTTGTGGAGTTCCCGTCCCCTCCAGCTCTTACTATTTCCCACTTCTTACATAAAATTCCATTCACTCTGCCCATCAGTTGGCCATCAGGCTCAGCATCTGCTTTGACAGTCTATACTGCAGAGGCTTTCAGAAGCCCTCTGTGGCAGGTTCCAAAGTTGTTTCCTGTTTTCTTCTGGCTTTCAGAGGCCCGCTGTAGCAGGTTCCTAGGTTGTTTCCTATTTTCTTTTTCTTCTGATGTCCATCCTCTTTGCCTTTCAGGATGGGGATTGAACATTTCAGTTAGGGTCCTCTCTTTGCTTAGTTTGTGTAGATGTACAGATTTTAGTGGGTTTATTCTATGTTGTATGTTTATATGAGTGAATATATACCATGTGTGTCTTTTTGCTTCTGGACAACTCACTCAGGATGATCCTTTCCAGGTCCCACCATTTATCTGCAAATTTCATGATTTCCTTATTTTTCATTGCTGTGTAATACTCCATTGTATAGATGTACCACAGTTTCTGCATCCATTCTTCAGTTGAGGGGCATCTGGGTTGTTTCCAGCTTCTGGCTATTACAAATAAAGCTGCTACAAACATGGTTGAGCAAAGGTCCTTTTTGTGTACTTGCGCCTCTTTTGGGTATATGCCTAGGAGTGGTATGGCTGGATCTTGAGGAAGCGCTATTCCTAGTTGTCTGAGAAAGCGCCAGATTGATTTCCAGAGTGGTTGTACCAGTTTACATTCCCACCAGAAGTGGAGAAGGGTTCCCTTTTCTCCATAACCTCTCCAGCATGTGTTGTCCCTTGAGTTTTTCATCTTGGCCATTCTGATGGGTGTAAGGTGAAATCTCAAGGTTGTTTTGATTTGCATTTCCCTAATGGCTACTGAGGTTGAACATTTCTTTGAGTGCTTCTCTGCCATTCGATATTCCTCTAGAGAGAATTCTCTCTTTAGCTCTGTCCCCCATTTTTTAAGTGGATTACTTGGTTTGCTGCTTTTCAGCTTGTTTAGTTCTTTATATATACTGGATATGAGTCCTCTGTCAGATAAAGGGTTGGTGATTATTCTTTCCCAATCTGTAGGCAGTCGCTTTGTTTTGATGAAAGTTTCCTTTGCATTACAGAAGCTTTTCAATTTCATGAGGTCCCATTTATTGATTGTTGCTCTTAGAGCCTGTGCTGTTGGTATTCTGTTCAGGAAGTTTTCCCCTGTACCAATGAGTTCTAGGGTATTCCCCACTTTTTTTTTCTAGCCAATTTAGTGTGTCTGGTTTTATGTTGAGGTCTTGATCCACGTGAACTTCAGTTTTGTGCAGGGTGATAAGTATGGATCTATTTTCATTTTTCTACATGTAGACATCCAGTAGGACCAGCACCATTTGTTGAAGATGCTATCTTTTTCCATTGTATGGTTTGGCATCTTTGTCAAAAATCAGGTGTCCAAAAGTGTGTGGGTTTATTTCTGGGTCTTCTGTTCGATTCCATTGATCCACCATTTTGTTTCTATGCCAGTACCATGCAGTTTTTAGTATTGCTGCTCTATAGTACAGCTTGAGATCAGGGATGGAGATACCTCCAGAAGATCTTTTATTGTAGAGGATTGTTTTAGCAATTCTCGGTTTCTAGTTATTCCATACGTAGTTGAGAATTTTTCTTTCCAGGTCTGTAAAGAATTATGTTGGCAATTTGATGGGAATTGCATTAAATCTGTAGATTGCTTTTGGTAAGATGGCCATTTTACTATGTTAATCCTGCCAAGCTATGAGCATGTGAGATCTTTCCATCTTCTCATATTTTCTTCTAATTCTTTCTTCAGAGAATTGAATTTTTTTTTTCATACAAGATTTTACTTGCTTGGTTAGGGTTACACCAAGGTACTTTATGTCATTTGTGGCTATTGTGAATGGTGTTGTTTCTCTAATTTCATTCTCAGCCCTTTTGTCTTTTGTACACAGGAGTGCTACTGATTTTTTTGAGTTAATTTTGTATCCGGCCACTTTGCTGAAGGCGTTTATCAGCTTTAGGAGTTCCCTGGTAGAGTTTTTGGGGTCACTCATGTATACTATCATATCATCTGCAAATAGTGATAATTTGACTTCTTCTATTCCCATCTGTATCCCCTTGATCTCCATCAACTGTCTTATTGCTCTAGCAAGTACTTCCAGCACTATGTTGAAGAGATATGGAGAGAGTGGGCAGCCTTGTCTTGTCCCTGATTTCAGTGGTATTACTTTAAGTTTCTCTCCCTTCAGTTTGATGTTGGCTATAGGCTTGCTGTATATCGCCTTTACTATGTTTAGATATGTGCCTTGTATCCCTGATCTCTCTAGTACTTTAAACATGAATGGATGTTGAATTTTGTCAAATGCTGTCTCAGCATCTAGGGAGATTATCATGTGGTTTTTTTCTTTATTTTGTTAATATGGTGGATCACATTGATGGATTTTCGTATATTGAACCACCTCTGCATACTTGGGATGAAGCTTACTTATTCATAGTGGATAATATCTTTGATGTGTTCTTGTATTCGGTTTGCAAGAATTTTGTTAAATATTTTTGCATCAATGCTCATAAGGGAGATTGGCCTGAAATTCTCTTTCTTTGTTGAGTCTTTGTGAGGTTTAGGTACCAAGGTGACTTTGGCTTCATAGAATGAGTTTGGTAATATTCCTTCTGTTTCTATTTTGTGGAATAATTTGAAGAGAATTGGAGTTAGCTCTTCTTTGAAGGTCTGGTAGAATTCTGCGCTGAACCCATCTGGTCCTGGGCTTTTTTTGGATGGGAGACTTTTGATGACTGCTTCTATTTCTTTGGGGGATATAGGACTATTTATTTGATCTACCTGGTCCTGATTCAGCTTTGGTAAGTCAAATCGATCAAGAAAATAATCCATTTCAGTTATATTTTCAAATGTTGTGGCATATAGACTTTTGAAGTAAGTCCTAATGATTGTTTGGATTTCCTCAGTGTCTCTAGTTATGTCCCCCTTTTCATTTCTGATTTTGTTGATTTGGGTGGTGTCTCTCTGCCTTTTAGTTAGCTTGGCTAAGGGTTTGTCGATCCCTTTGATTCTCTCAAAGAACCAGCTCTTGGTTTCATTGATTCTTTGAATTGTTTTATTTCTTTCTAATTGATTGATTTCAGCCCTGAATTTGATTATTTCCAGCCGTCTACTCTTTTTGGTGTGTCTGCTTCTTCTTTTTCTAGGGTTTTTAAGTGAGCCATTAAGTTGCTTGAATGAGCTGTCTCAAATTTCTTCTTGAAGGCACTTAGTGCTATGAACTTTCCTCTTAGCACTGCTTTCATTGTGTCCCACAAGTTTGGGTATGTTGTGTCTTCATTTTCATTGAGTTCTAGAAAGGCTTTTATTCCTTTCTTTATTTCTTCCCTGACTCAGCTGTCATTTAGTAACAAGTTGTTTAGTTTCCATGTGTGTGTAGGCTTTTTGCTATTTCTGTTGTTTTTTTTTAATTTTAATTTTTTCTTATCAGTTACATTTTATTAACTCTGTATCCCAGCCCTGTCCCGATCCCTCATTCCCTCCCAGTCCCTCCCTCCCTCATCTCCACCATGCCCCTTGCCAAGTCCACTGATAGGGGAAACCTCCTCCCCATTCATCCGATCCTGTTTTATCAGGTATCTTCAGGACTGGCTGCAAAGCTCTCCTCTGTGGCCTAACAGGACTGCTCCTCCCTTGGGGGGTAGGGACGCCAAAGAGCCAGTCATTGAGTTCCTGTTAGAAATAGTACTTGTTCCCCTCACTATGGGAAACCAATTGGTTACTGAGCTACCACAGGCTACATCTGAGCAGATTTTCTAGGTTACATTCATACATGGTCCTTGGTTGCATGTCAGTCTCAGAAAAGACCCTGTGCCCAGATATGTTTGGTCCTTGTGGAGCTCCTATCCTTTCCTCATCAGACTAACTCCCCTTCTTTCTTATGATTCCCTGTACTCTGCCAAAGGTTTGGTCATGAGTCTTTGCTTTGAAAACACTGCTAGTTAGAATCTTTCAAATGCGCTCAGTAGACTCCTGTCAATGTTTAATGTGCATCCCATCTGTCTTTCAAAATGAGGATTGATAATCTTACCCCATGTCTGCTCTCTTGATTATCTTTTTTAGGTGTATAGATTTCATTATGTTTATCATATCTTATAGGTCTATATAAGTGAGCATATGATGTGTTTGTCTTTCTCCTTCTGGGATATTTCACTCAGGATGATCTTTTCTAGATCCCACCATTTGCCTGCAAATTTCATGATTTACTCCTTTTTGATTGCTGAGTAGTAATCCATTGTGTATCAAACTCTCCATTGAGTTTGATGTTGGCTATAGGCTTGCTGTATATTGCCTTTACTATGTTTAGATATGTGCCTTGTATTTCTGATCTCTCCAAGACTTTAAACATGAATGGTGTTGGACTTTGTCAAATGCTTTTTCAGCATCTAAGGAGATGATCATGTGGTTTTTCTCCTTCAGTTTGTTTATGTGGTGGATTACATTGAGGGATTTCCGTATGTTGAACCACCCTTGCATGCCTGGGATGAAGCCTACTTGGTCGTGGTGGATGATATCTTTGATGTGTTCTTGGATTCGGTTTGCAAGTATTTTATTGAGTATTTTTGCGTCAATGTTCATAAGAGAGATAGGTCTGAAGTTCTCTTTTTTTGTTGGGTCTTTGTGTGGTTTAGGTATCAGGGTGACTGTTGCTTCATAGAATGAGTTTGGTAATGTACCTTCTGTTTCTATTTTGTGGAATAGTTTGAGGAGAATTGGTGTGAGCACTTCTTTGAAGGTCTGGTAGAATTCCGCGCTGAAACCATCTGGCAAAGGGCTTTTTTTGGAGGGGAGACTGTGAATGACTGCTTCAATTTCCTTGGGGGATATTGGGCTGTTCAGTCTTTCTACCTGATCTTGACTTAATGTTGGAAAATGGAATCTATCAAGAAAATTGTCCATTTCATTTAGATTTTCAAATTTTGTGGCATATAGGCTTTTATAGTATGACCTAATGATTGTTTGAATTTCCTCTGTGTCTGTAGTTGTGTCACCCTTTTCATCTCTGATTTTGTTGATTTGGATAGATTCTTTCTGCTTTTTAGTTAGTTTGGCTAAGGGTTTGTCTATCTTGTTGATTTTCTCAAAGAACCAGCTTTTTGTTTCATTGATTCTTTGGATAGTTTTATTTGTTTCTAATTGATTGCTTTCAGCCCTGAGTTTGATTATTTCCAGCCTTCTGCTCCTCTTGGGTGTATCTGCTTCTTTTTTTTCTATGGTTCTCAGTTGTGCCATTAAGTTGTTTGTACGTGATGTTACGAATTTCTTCTTGCAGGCATTTAGTGCTATAAAATTTCCTCTGAGCACTGCTTTCAATATGTGCCATTTCTGTTGTTTTTGAAGTCCAGCTTTATTCCATGGTGATCAGACAAGATACAAGGGATTATTTCAGTCTTCTTGTATCTGTTGAGGCTTGCTTTGTGACCAACTATATGGTCTATTTTGGAGAAGGTTCCATGAGGTGCTGAGAAGATGGTAAATTCTTTTTTTGTGTGTGTAAAGTTCTGTAAATGTCTGTGAGGTCCATTTGATTCATGACCTCTGTCAGAGATATTGTTTCTTTGTTTAATTTCTGTTTTGTTGACCTGTCCTTTGTTGAGAATGGGGTGTTGAAGTCTCCCAGTATTAATGTGTGGGGATTTATATGTGGTTTAAATTTTATCAATGTTTCTTTTACAAATGTGGGTGCTCTTGTATTTGGGGCATAGATGTTCAGGATTGTAGGATTGTGATTCCTGGTGGAATTTTCCCTTGATGAGTATGAAGTGTCCTTCCCCATCTCTATTTATTAATTTTGGTTGAAAGTCTATTTTGTCAGATATTAGAATGGCTACTCCTGCTTGTTTCTTGGGTCCATTTGCTTGGAAAGTCATCTTCCAACCTTTTATACTCAGGTAATGTCTATCTTTGTGCCTTAGGTGTGTTTCTTGTATGCAACAGATTGCTTTTGTTTACGTATCCATTCTGTTAATCTGTGTCTTTTTACTGGAGAGTTGAGTTATTGATGTTGAGAGAGATTAATGACCAGTGGCTGTTAGATCCTTTGATTTTGATGTTGGCTGTGTTCATAAGGTTGTGTGCTTGGTTGCTTTTTGTTTTACTGTAGTAAGGTTAATTATTTCCTGTGTTTTCTTGACAGAAGCTAATTTTCTTGGGTTATATTTTCCCTTCCAGTGTCTTCTGTAATGCTGGATTTGTGTGTAGGTATTGGTGAAATTTGTTTTTGTCATTGAATATCTTGTTTTCTCCGTCTATGAGGACTGAGAGTTTTGCTCGGTATAGTAGCCTGGGCTGACATCTGTGTTCTCTTAGGGTCTGCATGATATCTGTCCAGGCCCTTTTGGCTTTCATAGTTTCTGTTGAAAAGTCAGGTGTTATTCTAATGGGTTTGCCATTATATGTTACTTGGCCTTTTTCCCTTGCAGCTTTCAGTATTTTTTCTTTGTTCTGTATACTTACTGTCTTGATTATTATGTGGCGGGAGGTTTTTCTTTTCTGGTCAAATTTGTTGGGTGTTCTGTAGGCCTCATGTATCCTTATTGGCTTCTCCTTTAACTTGGGGAAATTTTCTTCAATGATTTTGTTGAAAATATTTCCTGGGCCTTGGAGAAGGGAGTCTTCTTTTTCCTCTATACCTATTATTCTTAAGTTTTGTCTTTTCATATTGTCTTAGATTTCTTGAACGGACTGTGTTAGGAATTTTTTGGATTTAACATTTTCTTTGACAGATACATCTATTTCTTCCATTGTATCTTCTACACCTGAGATTCTTTCTTGCATTTCTTGTAGTCTTTGGTTATGCTTACCTCCGTAGTTCCTGTTTTCTTCCCTAAATTCTTCCTCTCCATTATTTCCTCCATTTGTGTTTTCTTTAATTTTTCCAGTTCTATCTTCAGGTCTTAAGTTGTTTTGTTTCCTTCCCTCACCTGTCTGATTGTATTTTCCTCTTTTTCTTTTAGTTCCTTCAACTCTGTTCCTTTTATTTCTTTTAGTGATTTAATTATTTCTTCTCTGAAGGCCGCAAGCTGTTTGGCTGCATCTTCCCGTATTTCTTCACAGATGGCCATAATCTGCTTGTCTTTAACTTCCTGCATTTCTTTCTGGATAGCCATGATCTGTTTGGTTTTATCTCCCTCTACTTCTTTACTTATTTTATTTATTTCCTCTATTATCCTCTTCATCATCATAGATGTAAGGTCATCTTGATTTTGTATTATGCTGCATTGTCCTGGGCTGTTTCGCCCCTGGATGCCTGGGTTCTGGAGATGCCATATTGCTCTGTCTTTTGTTGGTTGAGCTTTTACGCTGACCTCTACCCATTGGGCTGATTAGGTGTTGACTGTTAGTTTCTGTGCTTCCTGGAGTCCTGAGGTAGGGAGAATCCCCTTGGCCGGAAGATGATTTTTCCTGAAGGAGTCCTTCTCTGCTTTTTGGTTATGGTCACTGTATGGCCAGTGTTTCTCAGCAATTGCCACTGCTCACCTCAGGTTTATAGCCCTGAGTAGTAGCTGTGGTCTTTGTTAGGCGGGGGGGGGGGTTCCTCTTACCCATAGAAGTTCTCAAGACAGCTGCCCCACTGCTGTGTTTCTTGTTTTAAATTTAGAGAGCTGCTGCTCACTAAATTTCCAGGTACAGTCCTCTTGAAGAACCTGCTGATTCCCTAGCTGTGTGGTTTTCTCCCAACAGGGAAACTCAGTCTGTTATCCTGGGGCACACAGTTCTGTCTGGGAAAGTGAGAGATGCGTCCAAAAAGTCTCTGGGCCAGAGGCTGAGTGCACCACTCTGGGCCTGGAGAATGTGCACCTAGGTTGAGTTGGCGCCTGGAGGCTCTGCTCTGGTCTGGAGGCTGGGTGCCTCACTCTGGACCAGAAGCTGTGGGTCCCTGTTTGGGATAGTGGCTGCAGGCACTGCTCTGGTCCAGATGCTGTGGGTGCAGCCCTCTTGAAGGACCAGGGATTCCCACAGTTTTGACAGTCTAGCTAGGGATAACTGGTTGATTCTTGGCACAGTATCTGAGGGCTGCTGTAATGGCTCTCTGGCTTTTGTAGGTCTGAGGATGCAGCTGTGTTTCCCAGTGCCCTAGGGAAACTCAATAATCGTGGCTGAGCACAGCGCTTCTGCCTCCATTAGAGCCTAGAGTCTGTGTGAATCCAGGAAGTCTTTTGGTGCTGGGTGTCCTGAGCGTTAGACCTGATGATCCCCTCAGCTGGGGGTTTCCTCCTGCCAGAGATACCCGGTCTTTGCTTTGGGGACTGCAGTTCTGTCTGGGGTGGCGAGTAGGACCCACAGGCACAGATGCCCGCCTGTGGCTCCGCCTTTCTGGTTTTTGGGAGCCTTGGCGGCTGCCTAAACTGAGTTATTTTTCCCTGAGACCTTTTCGGGGTGGGGGTGTCAGCTGAGTGCTCTGAGATCAGACCAGCCGTTTCCCTCCCTGTGGGTTTGCACTTGACAGTGAAACACAGTCTCTGATGCCCTGGGGCCCACAGTTCCATCTGAGGCGGCGATTCAGGCGCGGAGGCAGGGCTCTGTGCAGGTGCCTGCTTCCCAGGCTCTGGCTCCGGGCTGTTTCCTGGGGCACCCTTAGAACCCGAGTCTTTTCCAGGGGATGTCTGGGTGACCTAAGATCGGTCCCAATCGTTTCCTGCTCCGTGGGGTTATCTCTCAACTGGAAAATCCAGTCTGTGGTGTTGTGGGCCCACAGTTCAGTCTGGGACAGTGACCAGATCATGCTGGCGTGTAGCTCTGGGCTGGTGACCAAGCGATTGGCAGAACCAGGATCTCTTCTGCGGTTTAGCTAGGTGAGTTAAAGCTGATTGAATCCCCCACCGTGGGGTATCCTCTCACCTGTAAAACACAATCACTTGTGTTTTATGGCTGTGAGTTCTGATTGCTGGTCACTGTGACAATCCTGCTGTGCTGCTCCTCAGAATGAGAGTCCTCCTGGCTCTGCCACCTTCCCCTTCCCTCCCAGAAGATTTTTTTTTATTTTTTACTTTTTACCCCAATTATTTATTTATTTATCTATCTATCTATCTATTTATTTATTTATTAACATTTATTCACTTTGTATTCAGGCTGTAACCCTTTCCTTGTCTACTCTCCTTCCCACCCACTCTCCCTCTTCTTCTTCTTTGCCCCTTCTCTAGTCCACTGATATGGGAGGAACTCCTCCCCTTCTATCTGACCCTAGCCTATCAGGTCTCATCAAGGCTGGCTGAACCATATTCCTCTGTGGCTTTGCAAGGATGCACCCACCAGCGGGAGGTGATCAAAGAGCTAGCCACTGAGTCCCTGCACTCCTTACTAGGGAACCAACATGGAGACAGAGCTGCCTATGGGCTAGCTAGATGCTTAATCCTCATTTAGAAGGGCAAACAGGATGGACATCAGAAGTGAGAAATGACTAAGAACAGGACAGGAGCCTTCCTCATGGAGCCTCTGAAAGACTCTATCCACCAGGGTATGGAAGGAGATACAGAGACTCGTAGCCAAACTTTGGGCAGAGTGCAGGAAACCTTAGGAAAGAAGAGTGATATAGAAAGATGTGGAGGGTAGAGGAACTCCACAAGGAGAACAACAGAGCCAAAAAAAAAATGGGCCTAAGGTTGCCTGCAGAAATTGATACTCCAACCAAGGTCAATGCATGGAGAGGAGCTAGACTCTCTGCTCAGAAGAAGCCCTTAGGCTGCTCAGTTTCCCAGTGGGATCCCTGTCGCTGAAATTTTCTGGCTTTAAAAGTTATCACTTACTCTCTTATTTAAAGGTGAAATAATATAACAGTTTAGAAATCAGTTCTCCTTTACTGAAAAATTGTGTTTAACTATTTATCTATTCAGGACTTTGCAAAGTTGAAGTGACTGAAACTTGTATACCTAAGTACTGTGACTAAAATTAAAAGCTAACTACATGAAACTGGCAAGCGCTAACAGTAACAATTCATAATTATTAAAACAAAATTGGATAAATCATAACAATACAAGTTTAATCAAACATTTTTCAACTAATTAACTTAAATATATTTTTATCTAATAGAACATAGGTCCACATGTAGAATTATTTTCTGTAATGTGTGTTATATATTATTTTTATATGTCAAAATAAGCCCAGATGTTAAACACTGGCATCCTTTCAAATCAAATTAATTATCTACTAGTTTAGAAGATTACAACATTTGGAAAAATAATATCTATTTTTGAAACGACCAGAATGCAAATCATTGTGTTTTATATATAATTGAAACAAAAACTGCTTGAAAATAATGTTTATGTACAATTGTGCCTCTATTGATCTGTATGAACAACTACATTACAGTTATTTATCAAACTATTCTCTATGAAATGAAGAAATATGTAAACAAAATATAATAATTATATTCACTAAGGTATGTAAACAAGACAAATATTTCAAAAACTAATTTTAATTAAAAATTCCAAAAAATTTTTGGTTTTGGATACAACTCAAAAATGTTCATGTTTTTTTTTAGTTTTACCAGAACTGAAATCTCAATTGTGTTAAATACCATGTTTTATCTTTTAGAGAAATATTGTTCTATATAAAAAATAAGTCTACATGTTTATACCACAACAAGTATCAGTAATTATTTCTCCTATAATTTATGCATTAACCGTATATTTTTGAATAATCATTTATTCAAAACAAACAAACCAGAATAGTATATTTATAATTTCCTTTTGCCAAAGTCCTGATTTTTCTCTTCAAAAATTGTTTAAGTTATACATTCAAAAATTGTAAAGTATACAGAATAACAAATTAGAAACTGAGGATTATCAACATTTAATATCTGGCACATTTTTACAGTGAAGAAGGATTTCAGAAAACCAATATCATATCCCAATCAAAAAAATGAGTTACTGTTAGTTAATGCAAAAGTCAGTCCTGTCATGAAAACATGAAATTTTCATGATGTGATTTACTGTTTGTATTCTGATTATCATATTTTCTTACTAATTTGTGTACTCGTGCTTTAAGGTCAGTTTCTTTGTTTTTATGTATGATTTTTGAAAACCAAAAACTATTTTATAAGTTAAATTTTAATTATTTCCAAAATGGTTGTACAAATTTACATTCCCACCAACAATGGAGGAGGGTTCCCCTTTCTCCACAACCTCTCAAACATGTGTTGTCAATTGAGTTTTTTATCTTAGCCATTCTGATGGGTGTCAGGTAAAATCTCAGGGTCATTTTCATTTACATCTCCCTTATGGCTAAGGATGTTGAGCATCTCTTTAAGTGTTTCTCTGCCATTCTATATTCCTCTACAGAGAATTCTCTGTTTAGCTCCATGCCCCAATTTTAATTGGATTGCTTGATTTGTTGCTTTTTAACTTCTTTAGTTCTTTATAGATTCTGGATATCAGCCCTCTGTTACATATAGGATTTGGTGAAGACCATTTCCCAGTCTGTAGGGTGTTGTTTTGTTCTGATGACAGTGTCTTGTGCTTTACAGAATATTTTCAGTTTCATGAGGTTTCATTTATTGATTGTTGCTTTTAGATCCTGCACTGATGATATTCTGTTCAGAAAGTTGTCTCCTGTTCCAATGAGTTTTAGGATCTTCCCCACTTTTTCTTCTAACTGATTTAGTGTGTCTGGTTTTATGTTGCTTTCTCAGACAATTAGGAATAGTGCTTCCTCAAGATCCAGCTATACCACTGCTAGGCATATATCCAAAATTTGCTCAAGTACACAACAAGGACATTTGCTCAAACATGTTTTTAGCAGCTTTATTCATAATAGCCAGAACCTGGGAACAACCCAGATATCCATCAATGGAGGAATGGATACAGAAACTGTGGTACTTTTACACAATATAATACTACTCAGCAATTAAAAAAAAAAAAAAAA